>NC_041392.1:334288932-334373505 GCF_002162155.2 Triticum dicoccoides | reverse complement strand
GGGCCTTCCCTGGGCCACGCGGGCCGGCACGGGGGAACACGGCGGCGGTGACACTTGGCGCCATGGGAGTGGCCGAGGCGGCGGGGCGGACGCGTCCGGCCGAGGCGGACGTGTCCGGCCGGCGCGGATCTGGGATTAGGGTTTGAGGACGAGGGGGATCCGGAATTTCATGGAGGGATCTATTTATAGGCATAGGAGGAGCTAGGTGAGTCCAAATGAGGTGCGGTTTTCGGCCACGTGATCGTGATCGAACGCTCTAGATGATGGAGCAGAGTTAGGTGGGTTTTGGGCCAAATTGGAGGGGTGTTGGGCTGCAACACACACGAGGCCTTTTTGGTCCCTCGGTTAACCGTTGGAGTATCAAACGAAGTCCAAATGATACGAAACTTGACAGGCGGTCTACCGGTAGTAAACCAAGGCCGCTTGGCAAGTCTCGGTCCAATCCGGAAATGTTTAATCCCCACACACGAAAGAAGGCTAGAAATGACCACCGGAGGATAACGAAGCGCCGGAATGCAAAATGGACAACGGGAAAAATGCTCGAATGCCTGAGACGAGCACGTACGCAAATGCAATGCATATGATGACATGATATGAGATGCATGACAACGATAACAACACACGGAGACAAAACCCGAACCCGAGGAAATAAATATAACTTAACGCCGGAAACGGCAAAAGTTGGAGTACAAATAGGGAAAGTTATATCCGGGGTGTTACAACACTCCACCACTACGAAAGGATCTCGTCCCGAGATCTAGGACTGAAAGAACGCCGGGTACTCAGAATGGAGGTGATCCTCGCATTGCCAGGTAGATTCACGGTCGGAATGGTGTGACCACTTGACTTTGAGAAATTTGATTGACTTGTTGTGAGTCTTGTGTTCAGTCTCTTCAAGAATAGCAACTGGGTGCTCACGATAAGAGAGATCTTCTTGGAGCTCAATGTCCTCGAAGTGGACGGTGCGGTCAGGAGTCTTGAAGCACTTTCGAAGCTGAGAGACATGGAAACGTCATGAACATTTGCAATGTTTGAAGGAAGCTCGAGTTGATAGGCGAGGTCGCCTCTCTTGCTGACAATCTTGAAAGGTCCCATGTATCTAGGAGCAAGCTTCCCTTTGATACCGAAGCGACGAGTACCTTTCATAGGAGAGACGCGGAGGTAAACATGATCTCCGATCTCGAAAGCCAAATCACGGTGCTTACTATCATAGTAGCTCTTCTGGCGGGATTGGGCTGCTTTGAGGTTATCACGAATGACTTTGCACATTTCTTCTGCCTCTGTGATTAAGTCATTACCCAAAAGCTGACGTTCACCGGTTTCGGACCAGTTGAGAGGGGTACGGCACTTCCTGCCATACAGAATTTCAAAAGGGGCCTTGCCCGAAGTTGCTTGAAAACTATTGTTGTAGGAGAATTCAGCATAAGGAAGACAATCCTCCCACTTCATGCCGAAGGAGATCACACACGCCCTGAGCATATCTTCAAGAATCTGGTTGACACGCTCGACTTGACCGCTGGTTTGAGGATGGAAAGCTGTGTTGAAGCGGATGTTGGTGCCCATGGCCTTCTGAAAAGAATCCCAAAACTTCGAGGTAAAGATGCTGCCACGGTCTGAAGAGATCACTTGAGGAATACCGTGCAGAGAGACAATACGAGAGGTATAGAGTTCCGCCAATTGAGCTGCAGTGATCGACTCTTTGATAGGCAGAAAGTGAGCCACTTTGGTGAGTTTGTCGATGACAACGAAAATAGCATCATTGCCACGCTTGGACTTTGGAAACCCAGTCACGAAGTCCATTTCAATGTGGTCAAACTTCCATTCTGGAATGGCAAGAGGTTGGAGGAGACCTGCTGGCCTTTGGTGTTCTGCCTTAACTCTTCTGCAGACATCACATTCATTCACGAATTGAGCGATCTCGCGCTTCATTCGAGTCCACCAATAAGCTTGCTTAAGGTCCTGATACATCTTCATGCTCCCAGGGTGGATGGAGAGGAGAGAATTGTGAGCCTCGTTCATGATCACTTTACGGAGGTCACCTTTGGGTACAACAATACGATCCTCGAAGAAGAGAGTGTCCTTGTCATCAAGGCGGTAGCACTTGTACTTGGACTGACTCTTGGCAATCCCAATCTTCACCTTTTTCACCATAGTATCAAGAAGCTGGGCTTGGCGAATCTGGTCTTCCAAGGTAGGAGAGACTTGAAGGCTGGCGAGGAAACCTTGAGGAACAACTTGCAGATTAAGTTTGCGGAAAGCTTCACAAAGCTCGGGTTGATAAGGCTTGAGAATCAAACTGTTGCAGTAAGCCTTTCTGCTCAAAGCGTCAGCAATCACATTGGCCTTGCCTGGAGTATACTCGATGCTCGGATTATACTCTTGAATCATTTCAACCCATCGAGTTTTCCTGAGGTTGAAATTAGGCTGAGTGAAGATGTACCTGAGACTCTTGTGATCAGTGAAAATATCCACTTTTCTTCCCAATAGAAGATGTCTCCCAGTCAAAAGAGCATGCACAACTGCCGCCAACTCGAGATCGTGAGTGGGGTAGTTCTTCTCATTCGGCTTTAACTGGCGAGATGTATAAGCAACAACTTTCTTCTCTTGCATCAATACCGCGCCAAGACCTTGGAGAGAGGCATCACAAAAGACCTCGTACGGCTTGGATTCATCAGGCGGAGTCAGAACTGGAGCAGTGATCAATTTCTCTTTCAAAGTGTTGAAAGCAATATCACACTCCGGAGACCAAACGTACTTGACATGCTTCTAGAGAAGATTTGAGAGAGGCTTCATGATCTTAGAAAAGTTTTCAACGAATCTTCGGCAATAGCTTGCCAGACCGAGGAAGCTACGGAGTTGCTTCACGTTCTGAGGAGGTTCCCAATTCACAATTGCAGACACCTTCTCAAGATTCACGGCAATGCCCTTGGCAGAGATGATATGACCAAGATAAAGAACCTCATCGAGCCAAAATTCACACTTGGAGAACTTGGCGTAGAACTGATGTTCCCTGAGCTTATCAAGAACCAAATGCAAGTGCTTGGCATGATCTTCCTTGTTCTTCGAGAAAACCAGAATGTCATCGAGATAGACCAAAACAAAGTCATTGGTGTAGGCATTGAAGATGAAGTTCATCATGCGAGAGAACGTCGGAGGAGCGTTGGCGAGACCAAAAGACATGACAGTGTATTCATATGAACCAAAGCTTGTCCTGAAAGCTGTCTTGGGAATATCTTGCTCACGAATGCGAATCTGGTGATAACCCATGCAGAGATCAAGCTAGGAGAATACTTGTGCACCTTTGAGTTGTTCGAAGAGCTCATTGATGTTGGGAAGTGGATATTTGTTCTTGATGGTCTTCTTGTTCACTGGACGGTAATCTACACAAAGTCGGTCCGTTCCATCCTTCTTCTTCACAAAAAGAACACCACAACCCCATGGAGAAGAACTAGGCCGGATGAGACCCATTTTCTCTTGAATATCGAGTTGCTTCTTCAGCTCCTTCAACTCTTCAGGTCCGAGCTTGTAAGGATGTTTGCACATAGGTTCCATGCCAGGCTCAAGATCAATAACGAATTCGACTGGCCGGTGCGGAGGCATTCCTGGAAGCTCTTCTGGAAAGACGTCTTGATATTCGCAAAGGACTGGAATTTGCGAGATAGCGTCCAATTCACCCTTCTCATTGAGAGAAAACAGACGGATGGTATTATCCCGAGCGGCAAAGACAATTACATCCTCAGACGAATGAGTCAA
Source organism: Triticum dicoccoides (assembly GCF_002162155.2). NCBI lineage: Eukaryota > Viridiplantae > Streptophyta > Magnoliopsida > Poales > Poaceae > Triticum > Triticum dicoccoides. The sequence goes on along the minus strand of NC_041392.1, from coordinate 334,369,752 downwards.
TTGAATCTGCTTGGCTGCACAATCGAGATGTGCCTTGTGCTTAGAAAGCCAATCCATCCCGAGAATAAGATCAATATCCGAGTTACCAAGAACCACCGGAGAAGAGAGAAACTTGTAATCGCCCAAAGTGATAGAAACATCTAGGGCAATAGCGCTTGCATTCATGAATTTACCCAGAGAAACAACAGATAACTGTCTAGGCAAATCTTGTAAAGGCAACTCATGCTTAGAAACAAATGGCCTCGAGATGAAACAATGCGATGCACCCGTGTCAAAAAGAACTTTTGCAGGAATATCATTAACAGGAAGGTTACCCATGATCACATCTGGTGATTCCTCTGCGTGAGCTGCATTCAGCAAGTTGACCTTGGTGGACTTGGGGTTATGCTTGACCACAATTGTACTTGCCGATCTGACAGGAGGAGGAAGAGGAAGACGCCTCTGGTTGAAACACTTGTTGGCATAGTGACCCTTCTGTTTGGCACTTGTTGCACGTGATCTCTGAAAGAGGACGGTGATACGGAGCACTCGATCTTGGAGGTTGAGACGAAGTCTTGTTCTGAAAGCCAGGGTTGGGTGGGTGGGAAGAACCACTGCCACCTTTGCTCTTCTGCTGATATGGCTGACGGAACAGAGGAGGAGGAAGCCAATACTTCTGCTGCTTGGCCACTTGAGTAGAGGAAGAAGGAGTAACATCTCTGACTCGGTTCTTGGAAGCGTCGCACCTCAACTGAGCAGCCTCTTGCTTCAGTGCCATGTTGTAGAACTCATCGTATCTCAAGGGCTCGAAGAGAACAAGAGCTAGCTGGATTTCTTCTCTGAGACCACCCCTGAACTGGTATATCATGCTCTTCTCATCAGGGACGTCCTGCTTGGCAAAGCGGGCGAGCTTCTGGAACAACTTGTTGTAGTCATAGACAGACAAAGAGCCTTGCTTCAGATTGCGGAATTCCTCACGCTTGCTTTCAACCACGCTCTGGGGAATATGATGAGCTCGGAAATCTCGATAAAAATCATCCCAAGTGATAACACGTCCACCTCTGTAGTCCTTGTACTGCTGGAACCATTCTGCAGCTTGATCTTTGAGTTGGAAGGAAGCGAACTTGACAAAGTCCTCAGACCTGACGTTGCTGCACTCGAAATGCTTGCACAGATCCACAAGCCAATCGTCAGCATCGGTTGCCTCAACACAATTGCTGAATGTCTTTGGCCCGTTAGCAAGGAACTGGTTGAGTATAGCAAAGTGATTCTGATTGCTGCCTTGATTCCCTTGGTTGCCTTGATTGCGCTCTTGAAGAATTTGCATGATGAGTTGTGTGTTTGCATTGGTTGCGGCCATCACAGCTTGCCATGCCTCTGGAGGAGGTGGAGGTGGTGGCGGATCAGGATTCGGAGTCGTGCGCATTGGAGGAGCCATCCTGAAGAGGTTGACCACCATTAGCACATTGATAGACAAATATTGAAGCTGAATCCAACGGAATGAAAATTGCAACATATAGTTTTCACATCTGAACAAAATGAACGAATGCATTCCTCTTGAAATGATCACATATCCATAAATTGAGAAGCCACATAGAATTAAGGTAGAGAAATAATTCAACAAGGTACGGATCAAGAACGAATAATCGGTAATAAATCCCAATCTCAAACCAATATCCGTGGAAGAAGAACTAGAGCTACTAGAATTCCCACCTATGAAACTCCCAAACCTTTCCGGTTATGCAATCAGGTGTTGGGGATACAGGGGAAGCATAATATCTCACCCAAACTAGCAAATCCTACATCCAGCTGTATCCATCCTTCAACACATAACCAAGAAACCTTCGGAAACCATCTACCTCAACCTTCGAAAAGCATCCGTTATACAAGTTATGGCGATACTCCCGAACTCCTGCCCCAGTACTGGGTGGCGTCGAGGTTATCTCACCAACGAACTGCATAAAAGAGATTTTCGATGTCGACATACTAGACTCAGGTATTCCAGAACTGCAACGATAAAATTATGATGACAACACCTCAGAGCTCAACTCCCCGGGACACTTCCACTAAACCCCTGACAGGAGGCACCAAGACAATGTTCTCATCCTAAAACCATCGGAACGATTCCAAGATACCCGCGTGATCTTAAAAAAAATTTAGTGAAATTTGAGAAGAGAAAAGTCAAAACTCTACGTCAGGATGCCTTACCAGGGCGATGAGGAGACTGGGAAGTAAAAAGAATTCCTAATCTCTCCGATATATAATTCCTAAAGACTCAAAACTTTTTCTAGACACAACTCGGCCGCTAAAAAGGATCAAGCAATGGGGCTCCTAAGGTCGGGGAAGGCTCTGATACCAACTTATAACACCCTCGATGCGACTTTATCTCCCACGTGTCGAGGCATGACTTAGAGGCATAATCGCATTGAAGGCATATGTCGCAAGTTAGGCAATCTTCACAACATCCCATGTAATATAAATAGTAAAGGGGAGATAACATAGTTTTCTTACACTCGCCACGTCAATCAAGTACATAAATAACATTACATCATCCAAACACTCATGGCCCAACTACGGCGCCAAAATAAAAGAGAACCCAACATGCGACAACGGTCCCGTTCACCCCCAACTGGGCACCACTACTGATCATCGGGAAAGGAAACATAGTAACGTTGAGAGTCTTCGTCGAACTCCCACTTGAGCTCATACGCGTCTCCTGGAGCGGAATCTTCAGGCCCTGCATCTGGTGTAATAGTAATCTGTGAGCCACAGGGACTCAGCAATCTCGCACCCTCGCGATCAAAACTATTTAAGCTTATAGGAATGGCAAGGTAAAATATGAGTGGAGCTGCAGCAAGCGACTAGCAAATATGGTGGCTAACTTGTTCGCAAAAGAGAGCAAGAAGAGGAGGCAAAGCGCGAGCGAGAAACTAGAGAGCAACCTGCGCAAACATTACTCCAACACCGTGTCCACTTCCCGGACTCCACCGAGAACAGGCCATCACGGTAACACACTCAGTTGATTCATTTTAATTAAGTTAAGGTTCAAGTTATCTACAACCGGACATTAACAAATTCCCATCTGCCCATAACCGCAGGCACGGCTTTTGAAAGTTCAAATCCCAGCAGGGGAGTCCCAACTTAGCCCATGACAAGCTCTCACGGTCAACGAAGGAATAGACCTCCTCCCAAGACGTTCCGATCAGACTCGGTATCTCGGTAATTCAAGACACTTCGACAGGTTAAAACAAGACCAGCAACACCGCCCGAATGTGCCGACAAATCCCGATAGGGGTTGCACATATCTCTTTCTCAGGGCACACTCAGATGAGCCAGACGTCGAGTAGGCCAGCCCAGAGTTGCCCCTGGTAGCCCCAGACATCGCTCGGTGGGACCAACACTCAGAGGAGCACTGGCCCGGGGGGGTTAAAATAAGATGACCCTTGAGTCAGCAGAACCCAAGGGAAAGAAAAGGCTACGTGGCGAATGGTAAGACCAATGTTGGGCATTACTGGAAAAGCTTTAATCAAGGTGAACTATCAAGGGGTTCATATTATAACCCAACCGCGTAAGGAACACAAAATCCGGGAACATAACACCGATATGACGGAAACTAGGGCGGCAAGAGTGGAACAAGACACTAGGCGAGAGGCCGAGCCTTCCACCCTTTACCAAGTATATAGATGCATTAAGATAACATAGCAATATAATGATATCCCCAACAAGTAAAATATATGTTCCAACAAGGAACGGCCTCCAATCTTCACCTGCAACTAGCAACGCTATAAGAGGGGCTAAGCAAAGCGGTAACATAGCCAATCAATGGTTTGCTAGGACATTGGTGGGTTAGAGGTTTGACATGGCAATTTGGGAGGCTTGCAAGCAAGTGGTAGGCATCGTAGCAATGGCATAGAAAAAGAGCGAGCAAACTAGTATAGCAAAGATAGTAGTGATTTCGAGGGTATGATCATCTTGCCTGACAGTTCTTAGAGTTGACTGGATCCTCGAAAGCAAACTCAACAGGCTCCTCGTTAGCAAACTCGTCTCCCGGCTCTACCCAAACAAGACAAACAAGCAACAAGGACACAATCAACCACGTGCAAGCTCAAACAACACAATGCAAAGATGATATGCCATGTGGGATGCGATGCGGGATGCAAAATGCAAGATATGACAGGAAATGCATGAACCTGGCCTCAACTTGGAAATCCAAGTGTGCCACTGGAAAGATGAGATGAAATCGCTTGAAAACGATATAAAGAACGCTGGAATCGGAGTTACGGTTTGGAAATGGCAAGCGATTCAAAAATGACACCGGTCTGCGATTTAAAGCAAGTAGGCATCTAAATACAAAGAAATGAACATGCTACAACACTCAAACATGACAACAAAATACATGGCAGGGATGCACACAAGATGCTTAACAAAAGTCTAGCACTGAGCTACGGCAAAATCATCCATTAACAGGTTCAAACAAGCATGACAAAAATGCAAATGGCAAACAGATCTCAGACAGTGAAATCAACACTTGTCTGGAATTTCAGATCAGGTAGCCCTCTTCAAAGCATGGCATGGAGATACTCAAAGATCTTAACAAAAGTCCCTTAGTGACCTTGAGCCAAAAGGGATAGAAAATACAATTGCAAGCATGTGAACATAGCAAAAACATAATCAGTTTCAGACTTAGTGAAAAACTGACACATGCTGAAATATAACTCAAGTAGGCATGTTTACGAGCTCAATGCACTCACTACAGAGCAAGTCATGGCAAGACAAGCATACACCCATCAAGAAGGCACAAAATGCAAGCTAGACATGGCAAGAACAATAGAATAGCATGCATGGACCAACTACAACATCACCGGCAAAATTGCAAACAAGTTGACAATCTGCCCAGATTCACAAAGTAGCAAAAGTAGAGCTCGATTGACTCAAGCTAGGGTGCTCCATAAATGCAAACAAAAACATGGATGGATAGAGCACTACAATATTAAAAAAACTGCCTTACTGATAATCCTCAAAAGAGGCACGGATCACTAGGAAACAACATGAACATATGGCAGCATGAGATAAACAGCTCCAGGACTTAGTGAAATCACCAAGGCCCTGAAAACAGAATTAGCAAGTGCACCACTTTGCAAGCTTGCACAAGTCACCACACACATCCTAAAAATACATGGGTTGGACCTCTGGAAAGATGACAAAACCTTTAACAAAACATAAGTAGAACTCACGGGCACATCATGCACACATTAATCATGGCAAAAATGACAAAAGCCTAAATGGAGTAGCAGATCTGACAATTAACTCAAGTAGCCCTCTTCTAACAGCACTCGGGCATCAAGATGAGCTCAAATGAAAATGATGCAATGGAATGAAATGATGTACTCTCCGAGATGAACATTTTGATATGCTATATGCATGAATTGGAGCTACGGATGCAAAGTTACGGGGCTACGAACATGTGCATATGGACTAAGAATAACTGGGACTTAGAAAAAAAAACAACCCTCAGATCTAGGGTTTGCATGGATTTCGAAGTTGGCCGGAAACACTGTAGACGCCGGAGTTTGTCGCGGCTCGCCGGAGGAAGGAGAAGGACGGCGAGGTGCTCCTGGGGTCGGCGGTGGCGAAGGCGGCCGGAGGCGGCGGTAGCGGCGCGGGGCGGCGGCCGGGAGGCGGCGGCGCGCGGGCCGGGAGGGCCTTCCCTGGGCTGCGCGGGCCGGCGCGGGGTAAGACGGCGGCGGTGACACTTGGCGCTGCGGGAGTGGCCGAGGCGGCGGGGCGGACGCGTCCGGCCGGCGCGGACGTGTCCGGCCGGCTCGGATCTGGGATTAGGGTTTGAGGACGAGGGGGATCCGGAATTTCGTGGAGGGATCTATTTATAGGCATAGGAGGAGCTAGGAGAGTCCAAATGAGGTGCGGTTTTCGGCCACGCGACCGTGATCGAACGCTCTAGATGATGGAGCAGAGTTAGGTGGGTTTTGGGTCAAATTGGAGGGGTGTTGGGCTGCAACACACACGAGGCCTTTTCGGTCCCTCGGTTAACCGTTGGAGTATCAAACGAAGTCCAAATGATACGAAACTTGACAGGCGGTCTACCGGTAGTAAACCAAGGCCGCTTGGCATGTCTCGGTCCAATCTGGAAATGTTTAATCCCCACACATGAAAGAAGGCTAGAAATGACCACCGGAGGAGAACGAAGCGCCGGAATGCAAAACGGACAACGGGAAAAATGCTCGAATGCCTGAGACGAGCACGTATGCAAATGCAATGCACATGATGACATGATATGAGATGCATGACAACGATAACAACACACGGAGACAAAACCCGAACCCGAGGAAATAAATATAACTTAACGCCGGAAACGGCAAAAGTTGGAGTACAAATAGGGAAAGTTATATCCGGGGTGTTACAACTTGCCTGCCTGCGGCCCAGGGCGTGACTCCACCAACCTCCTGGTATGGCCCATCTTCATCAGCAACCACTCAAGACCCTCGCGAGGGGCCAAGCCACATGAGGCGGACGACACCAAGAGCTCCTCGTGGATGGCCTCGCTAGGCTGGCTCGTGAGGAGCGGAGATATATATGCAAGGGGCACCTTGCGAGGTCCGTGTGACGTGATCCATGACGACCGAAGCCAGGCGGGCGCCAGCGGGCACAGAGTGCCAGTTTCTTCTTTTGTGCTAAGGAAGCAGGCGCAGGTGAGGATTCCCGAGGCGTCGGGCAAAGGTTTCCATATCTGTGCAACAAGACCAAGACGAGAAGGACGGCAGGACGGAGGTCACCGCAGAGCCGACGGCGGCGTCACGACCAGAGCCTTTGGCAGGCGAATACCACCTTTTGTCAGGATAACTTGTACTAGTCGTCTCCCTTCAAAACTGGCCGTTGTGGGATCCCTTCCCGCCTTACATTTGGGAAGAGGACCGGGGCCTCTATAAATAGGGCCACCACCATAGTTAGTGATCGACTCATCTTGGATCAGATCCACTCCACCAAGGCTATCTCACCAGCCCATCGAGCTCAAGAACACCTCTACTTAGGAGGCTATTCATCCAATATACTAGTTCATCCTCAGCCCACGAGCCAATCCACCACACCACACTAGAGTAGGGTATTACACCATAACAGTGGCCCGAACCAGTATAAACTCTCGTGTCTCTTGTTCCTTGGGTTTGGCGAGCTAGGCCTTGAGATTGTTGCGAGAGCGAGCTAGGGAGAGATCTTCATGCGCACCTGAGAGTTCGAACCTCAAGGGTTTGCCGGAACCCAGAATCCGATAGCTTCACTTATATCTTTTGAGCTAGGCGGTTGCTCTAGTGCTTCACTTATATCTTTTAGAGCACGGCGATGGTTATATTTTAAAGAAATAGTTGCACTCTCATGCTTCACTTATATCAGTTTGAGAGTTTAATAAATAGTAATGGCAATATGCACGGGTTATGAAATTGGTACTAATATGATCGGTATTCAAGAGGGATATAATAAAACTTTCATGTAGATAACTGAATATGATAAGTTTGATTCGCAAAAATATCTTCAATATGCGGTTCTATCCATGGTGGAACCTTCGAGTTCCCTTAGGATAGGGTCGCATATTGGGCGTGACAAGTTGGTATCAGAGCCTCGACCAACCATAGGATCCCCCTTGATTGATCGTAGTTGGTCGTTGACGAGTCTTGAAGAAAAACTTTTTTGGAGTCTAGTTATATAGGAGATAGGACTTCTTTTTACTCCTCAGCCCCTTCATCGCTCCCGTGAGAAATCTTGACGTAGGTGTTTTGACTTCCTCCTCTTCCCCTTCAATTTTTTTAGGATCACGCAGTCTTCGTCTGATCGTGTGTTCTCCATCCTATTTTCAACCGGCGCACTTCTCCTTGAGTCATTCAACCTTCTTTGTCTTTCATAAGATGAATCCTTAGTTCTTTCTCAACGACGTTGTTTCCCCGTCCGAAAAGAAACAATATCATCCGAAGTTATCTTTCTTTTTCCCACCTACCCACCCCTTTTTCTTCTCGGAGCCAGAGTTTGTAATCGAGTATCCATCCTACTCGTGCCAAGCCTTTGCATTATTTCCTCAATTATTTCAACCGGTGCTTTTCTCTTCAAGTTATTTGTCGGTTCCCCACTCCAAGTTGCCTTTGTTTTACCCACCCTCCCACCCCTTTTCTTCCCAGAGTTTGAGCCTCTATTCGAGCATCAATTTAATTCGTGCGAAGCCTCTTCAGTATTTCCTCAATTGTCTCAACCAGTGAATTTTCTTCTAGTTAATCATTGTTCATCTCGTTTTATTTTTCGGTGGAATCAATTCCAATTTTCGGGTTGATCACATTCTTTTCCTTGATTGTAGTGTTTCCCCTTGCTCGTTCGCCTCTCGCCAGCTTATCCTTCTAGAGTGCTCAAGACATCTCAGAACATTCGTGTTTGTGTTCAAATTAATTCGAGGTTGTCACCTCATTCGAGTCTTTCAATCGTTTCAGTGCTTCACTTCTCATTCAAACAATCCTTTCCAACGGTGTTTGTTTTCAGTGGTCCCTAACCCACAAGTCTTTTTCCCAGGATCTTACCTAACTCTTCTAATTTTCCCAGAGTTATTCTCAAATTCTTTTCGAAGTTTGACGTAAGAATGAATTTCATCAATCAAATGCTTTTCCAAGATCGATTTCAAATTATTTTCATTGTTCGTTCAACCTCTTCGCTTTTAATTCTCTCGAAGATTCGTGGTGCTTGGTTGTTGCTATCCTCTTATTTTGCTCCGATCGTCAAGAATTCTTTTCTTACCCATCTGGAATATGTCAGGAATTGTTTTCCTTTTCATTTCACCAAAGAATAGCATTCCAAAAGAATTCTTCATCCTCACATCCCAGCTATCATTATCCAATTATCCCGATGCGTCTGTTAAGTATTCCTTAATCAGTTTGTGATCTCTTCATTATCTTATACCTAGATTCACTCAAGTATCTTCATTCGTTTTCTAATTCATTCCGGTGATTCGTTCTCTTCTCTTCGTTCGTTTTCATTGCCACGATGGTTCGTTTAAGATTTTCACTTCCATTCTTACCATATCAATTCATTCGTTCTTTCCAATCCTACCGGTGGTTCATGAAGACTTTCTCAACTTTTGTGCTATATCTCCCCTTAATCTCCTACAACGAGAATAAGTAGTATGAAAATCCATTGCTTCTCATTAATTTAATTGATGAAGGATAAGCAGAACATAATTCTTATTCTCCTTTCATGAAGGGGATTAATTCCTTCCTTCAGAGATTGTTCGTGATGAATAATCTCTCGGTTCTAAGTTGTTCATCTTTTCTTTTTTCGGAGTTCCAAGTTTTCTCGCTTGCCTCATCACGAAGCTCCATCTAACTCATCGTAGGGCTTAATCTTATTCTTTTCATCCTTCAATCCTATCTCATTATCCTTTTGTTTCCGGAGTTCTTCATGGTGGTTCATCAAAAATTAATTCATTCTGCAAGTGTTCATCAAGGTTCTTGTTGAAGGAGCTCAACTATCTTTTCCTCTTGCGTCTTGAAGTGCAATTAATTCTCCGTATTCTTTTCAAGTGGATATTTTGCATTCCTTAATTCTTCTCATCTATTCAATCATTTCCGTTTGTGGCCGGTTATCACCTCATAATTTTGAGATGCTTTCCATAAGCCCACAACAAGCTTATTCTTTTCGTTGGTGAATTTCCAACAACTTCGTTCAACCCTTCTTCGTAAGGATGCTTTTCAAATTCAATTGTGGTAGAAGCTGTAATTTTATTCTCCGTTCTTTTCATTCAACTATTTCAATTCTTTCGGAGGCACTGTGTTGTTCCTCTCGCCAGGCACCGTCCAATCTTGTCAAGACCATGTTCTATCCTTTCCATGTTCAACCGGAGTGCTACCTAAATTCTTTCGTTCTTATTCCTTTTCTATCTTGTTCTAACCGGAGTGGTTCCAGAGCCTATCTTATTCATTGAGCTTTCTCATCATATTCGTCGTTCCTCTTTTCTACTCAAGTGTTCTTGACTTTATTCTTCTTCTCTCTTCAGCTCTTATTTTACCTCATCCTCTTTCTCTGCCATCTCGTTCCTAAGATCTTGGGTCGAGATCTTCTGTTAGTGGAGGAGAGTTGGGACACCTCGAGTCCGATGCGCCAGGTGTCTTCCAGTTATTCGTCATCGTTGCCATGTCATTCGCTTGTGTGTTGCATTTTGCCATGTCATCATGTGCATTTCATCATCATGTTTTTCAAAACTTGCATCCGTCTGGGTTTCCCAGCTTTCTCCATTATCCGTTTTGGAATCCGACACTCTCACACGCACCCGCTGCACCTTCCAGATCTTGTTTCGTGAGCGGGATAAAAATGTTCTCCGAATGGGCCGAGATTTGTTGAGTGGCCTTGGTATATCACCAGTGGGCCGCCTGTCAAATTTCATTCCATTTGGAGGTCGTTAGATGCCCCAATGGTTAACCGCGTTAACCGCTGGACCCCTCTCTCTTTGCAGCCCATCACCCCTCCACAACAGCCACTAGCCTATCTAAAACCCCTCCATCCTCTTCGTCATTGGATCACAATTGTGTGGGCAAAAACCGCACCCCAGTAGCCATCTGCTAGCTCCCTCTACCAATAAGAAGGCTCCTCCCCCTCCATTTTCACATGAAACCCTAGCCCTCACCTTCCTCCCGCCGCCGGACGTGTCGGCGCTGCCACCCCGCAACTAACCATGTCACGCCATGTCAGCACGCCGCCGTCTCCCACCGTGCGCCGCCGCCGGCCCTGCGGGCCTATTCGCGGCCTGCCCAAGCCCATGTGGGCCTCGGGTCAACCCGCGTCGCGCTGCCGCCTGCCTCGCCGTCTACCGCCATCCTCCGCCTGCCGGCCGCCGCCTCCCCGCGCCGCTGCCTCGCTCCACCACCGCAGCCGCACCTCCTGCTGCCCCTCACCGGGGCAGCACTATAGCCGCCGCCCGCACCGCACCTCGCCGGCCACAGCACGCCGGGCGCCGCTCGCTCGCTCGCGCTGCCGACAGTCCGTGCCGCTAACCTCGTAGCCCTGCCTCACCGGCCATCTCTGGTCAGGATCCGATGAGATCTGGCCGAGGCCGCCCCGACCCCACCGTCTTCAGCCTCCTCCGCCGCATCGCTGCCGTCGCCAGTCGCCGTCGCGAATCCGGGCGAGCCGGCCCAGATCTGCATGGCTCCGTCCACCCGCCGCTGGATCCGCTCGTCCCGCGAACCAAACGCGCCATCCCGCCCGGATCTCTCCATCTTGGGTCTGCCCGATCATGTTTTCGTGCTAGTATATTTCATCGAAGTCCCAGATTTTCAACATCATGCATGCATCTTCATCATGGCATAACTCCGTGCATGTTGCTCTGTTTGTCGTGTATGATAAGTCAAATTGTTCATCTCTGAATGTTGTACACACTAGTGTCATTTGCATGCATGTTAATGTTAACCTTGATGCCTTAATCATTGTTGCAAGAGTGCTAAATGATGTTACCTGTTGGAAACTGTCATAACTTGCTGATTTGTCTTTTTCATAGCATTTTGTGTGTTTATCTTCTGAGCATCATGTCAACATGTTTTAGGATCATATTCTTGCCATCTTTACATTGGTGCAATACTTTTATTTTTATGTGCCCTGTGGTGACCAACGCGATCATGCAAAGTAGGGTAATTGCTGTTACTAATTTCAGTGACTTGATGATTTCTGGTAAGTCTGAATCTGCTACATTATGTTGCCATGTTAACTTGATGCTACAAGTGAATCCATGCATACTCTTGAGATGCTCAGTAAAATGTTTTGTAGATATTGTTATGCTTTATCCATCCATTTCCTTGTTTGCAATTATGGCCTTCTGTAGATTGCGTTAACCTTGCTCTAATGTTACTAAATAATGTTGTTGTCAGCCTGTTATCAACAAGTTCAGTTTTGCCACGTGAATAGCTATTGTTCTATGCATCTTATGACCATGTTATGGATATGAGTAGTTGCACAAATATGTCTTCTTGCTGTTGGTTGCATTCACTTGCCATGATATGCTTCATGGTGAGTTAACCATGCTTGCAAACATGTTTACTTGTCGCTATTTCTGCCATGTTCACTAAACTCCACTAAGTGTATGAATCTGTAATCATTTGCATTCTTTCCATGATGTTTTGAGCATGTTCTAGTATTTTCTAGCAGTAGCTCAGTGTTCATGTTTTGTAGTGCTTGACCTGTACATGCTTGTCATGCCCTTGGATGCCATGAAATGTTCCTGTAGCATATACTTTGGTTGTCTCAAAGTATACATCATGAATCTGTTTTCATCCTTACTCTGTTTTTCACTAAGTTTGAGAATCTGTTATGACTTTCTTAATTGTCTTGATGAATGCCGTTGATATAGAGGTTATATGGAGATGCTTAGTAATCATGTTTTGCCATGTTTAACCTGTACTTCAATGCCATGCTCTTGCTTGTTTTTTTCCTACAATGTAGCCTCATTGTTTCATACCCCCAACATGTCAACATGTTATTTCTACTCACATGTATGCCCTGTTTTCCAATAAGTCATAATCTGTGTTATAAAGTTGCTTCTTGCATTGATCATATTAGTTTAATATTGATGCCTATGAACCTGAACCCTAATGATATTTGAAGTATGTTACCTGTACTTTAAGTGCATCTCATGTTTGTACCCATATGTTTCATGTAGCATGTTGTTTCCTTGATTGCAAAGTGCTTAGTAGTTGTTTTGGTCAGATTGTGTTTGAAACTTGTATTGAGTGTATGTGTTGGACCGTGGCTCCGTTTGGAGCATGCTCTATATGAAACTTGCTTGGTTTTGCATGTAGTTTCATCATGCCATGCTGCATCCATGTGTTTGGAGTGCTTGTGATGGTGTTTTGGTTGCATTTGCATCAATGCCATGTTTAACTTGTTATGCTCATATCTTCTAGGCGTAGCTTCGAATTAAATGAAATTTATATGTAACTTGACTAGAAAGATGCGTAGATCATCTTGGTGCACTTTAACTTGTTGTTTAACAACTTTAACTTAATGTTTTGTTTAGATCAGTACCAATTTCAAAATTTGCATATGGGGAGTTTCCGGAATTGTTGTATGTTGATTCCGGCCTCATTTAAACTTGCTTTGATGTGTTGTTCTTGTATGCACCATCTCTTGCCATGAGTAGCATCATATAGCCTTATCATGCATCATACTTAGTTGAACATCTTGTCATGTTTTGTGTTGTGTGTTTACCATGTTGTTAGCTTCTTTCCGGTTGTGCTCCTTCTCCATAGTTCCTGTTTCGTTGTGATTGTGAGGATTCGTTCGACTACGTGGGCTCGTCTTCTTCATGGACACGTTCTTCTTCCTAGCAGGATTTCATGCAAGATGACCGTCACCTTGGATCTCACTACTATCTTTGCTTTGCTAGTTGGCTCGATGCTATCGCTATGTCGCGCTACCTACCACTTGTTTATCAAGCCTCCCAAATTGCCATGATAGTCTCTAACCTTTTCCAGCATCCTAGCAAACCATTGTTTTGACATGTTACCGCTTTTCTCAGCCCCTCTAATAGCATTGCTAGTTGCAGGTGCAGTTGTAGGTTGTTCCATGTTGGGACATGGATATCATGGGATATCAAAATATCTCTTATTTAATTAATGCATCTATATACTTGGTAAAGTGTCGAAGGCTCGGAATTTTTCCAGGTGTTTTGTTCCACTCTTACCGCCTTAGTTTCCATCATACCGGTGTTATGTTCCTTGATTTTGCGTCCCTAACACAATGAGGCTTTAAGGGCCCCTCTTGACAGTTTGCTTTGAACAAAACTCTTCCAGCAAGGCCCAACATTGGTTTTACCATTTGCCAAATAACAACTAAAACTTGCATAGGGACTTTCTGGACCCCGAGGACTCAATCAACCCCCCGGGCCAGTGCTCCTCATGAGTGCTGGTCCAAACTATAGCACCTTGCGGCGCCCCTTGGCAACTTGGGTCTCAGCCAGTCGTAAGCTTCGCTCATCCGGTCGTGGCCTGAGACGAGATACACATGGCTACTATCAGGGTGTTGGCATGCCGGTAGGTCTTGCTGGACTTGTTTTACCATTGTCGAAATGTCTTGTGCACTGGGATTCCGAGTCTGATCGGAGGGTCCCGCGATGGAGGATTGTCTTCACGGATCGTGAGCTTGTCATGTGTAGGGTCGAAAGCATGTCTAGAGGGGGGTGATTAGACTACTTAACCAAATAAAAATCTAGCCTTTTCCCAATTTTAGTTCTTGGCAGATTTTAGCAACTTTGAACAAGTCAAGCAATCTTGACACAATTCAAGCAAGCATGCAAAGAGTATATGAGCAGCAGAAAGTAAAGCATGTAACTTGCAAGAATGTAAAGGGAAGGGTTTGGAGGATTCAAACGCAATTGGAGACACAGATGTTTTTGTCGTGGTTCCGATAGGTGGTGCTATCGTACATCCACGTTGATGGAGACTTCAACCCACGAAGGGTAACAGTTGCGCGAGTCAACGGAGGGCTCCACCCACGAAGGGTCCATGAAGAAGCAACCTTATCTATCCCACCATGGCCATCGCCCAGGAAGGACTTGCCTCACTAGCGGTAGATCTTCACGAAGTAGGCGATCTCCTTGCCCTTAGAAACTCCTTGGTTCAACTCCACAATCTTGTCGGAGGCTCCCAAGTGACACCTAGCCAATCTAGGAGACACCACTCTCCAAGAAGTAACAAATGGTGTGTTGATGATGAACTCCTTGCTCTTGTGCTTCAAATGATAGTCTCCCCAACACTCAACTCTCTCTCGGGATATGGATTTGGTGGAAAGAAGGTTTGAGTGGAAAGCAACTTGGGGAATCCTATAGATCAAGATTCATATGGTAGGAATGGAATATCTTGGTCTCAACACAAGCGTAGGTGGTTCTCTCTCAAAAAATATAGGTTGGAAGTGTAGGTTTGTTCTGATGGCTCTCTCCACGAATGAAGAGGAGGTGGATGGGTATATATAGCCTCCACACAAAATCTAACCGTTACACAACTTCCCAAACTCGGTGGGACCGAATGGTTAAACTCGATCTGACCGATTTAGAAAAGCTAGTGACCGTTAGGGTTTTCGGTGGGACTGACATGCAACTCGGTAGGACCGATATGATTAGGGTTAGGGCATAACGTAATCTTGGTGAGACCGATTACACAAACTTGGTGAGACCGATTTTGGGAATAAGCTAACCAGAGAGTTGGTCAGGTAAACTCGGTGAGACCGATCGCTCATTTCAGTGAGATCGAAACGTTACGAAGGGAAAACAGAGAGTTTACATTGCAATCTCGGTGGGACCAATCGCTCATTTCGGTGAGAATGAAATGTTACGAAGGGAAACAGAGAGATTAGAACCTCACCTCGATGAGACCGAGATCCCTATCGGTGAGACCGATTTGCCTAGGGTTTGTGGCAGTGGCTAAGACATTTGAAACTCGGTGGCGCCGGATAGAAAGAATTGGTGGGGACGAGTTTGAGTTTTGATTTAGGTCAAATGTGGATGTGAGAAAGTAGTTGAGTGTTTTGGAGCATATCACTAAGCATTTTGAGCAAGAACCTCATTAAGCAACACCTCATCCCTCCTTGATAGTATTGGCTTTTCCTATAGACTCAATGTGATCTTGGATCACTAAAATAAAAAATGTAGAGTCTTGAGCTTTGAGCTTGAGCCAATCCTTTGTCCTTAGCATTTTGAGGGGTCCACTTTTCTCATCCATGCCATGCCAATCATTGAGCTTTCCTGAGATATTAATCTTGAAATAGCATTAGCTCAATGAGCTATATGTTGTTAGGAATTACCAAAACCACCTAGGGATAGTTGCACTTTTAATCTCCCCCTTTTTGGTAATTGATGACAACATATAGATCAAAGCTTCGACAAATGATAATAAGAGTGAAAAACATTGTCGCTTTGAGAAGTATGTGAAAAGCAAGAGCTCCCCCTAAATTTGTGCATAGTTTAAGATTTGCTTTGGACTCCAAATGCACAATGAGTTAGGATCATGGGTTACTCTTCCATGTCACATACATCTTGGTGGAGCGCTCAAAATGATAATAATTAAAATACATGCACTCATCACCAAGCAAAGTGAATGATCACATAAAAGGATAATGTCATCCAACAAGCATTAAGGTAGCATATGATCAAACACATGATCATCCAAGCAAGCACAAAGTATAAAGTATCTCAACCAAGCAAATAAACGAAGTTTAACCACCAAACGAAAATAGAGAATAAAAAGCAACACTCTCTCCCGAAGCCTATGATCTATACATTTTCTCCCCCTTTGGCAACAAGTTACCAAAAAGTTCATAAAAATGCATAGTGCTAAATCGACACTCAGGCTTGGTCTTCAGGTGGTGGTGCAGACAGAACTCCAAGAACGAAGGCACCAGTCGATGTAGATGGAGCTCTTGGAGTATGTGCTGGTGCTGGTGGCACTGAAGCTGTAGCTGGTGCAGATGAAGTAGCTCTGGTGTCTGGAATAGGCACTACAGTAGACCTCTGACCTCTGGGCACTCTAGCAAAAGCATCAGTGGTTGTCTTGCCCTTCTTCTCCTCCACTTCATCCTGAAGTTTCCCAATGACTGACTGGATCTCAGTGACCTTCACATCTAGGTCATAGAACTTCTGCTCCATGATCCTCTCCAAGCTCTCCTGGTTTTGAGTCAGGGTGGCCAGTCCCTTCTCAGTCCTCAAAGTGGACGCAATCAAGCAGCCAAGCTGATCTTGCTTGCTCTTCAGAAGATACTGAGATGCTTCTTCAGTAGTTGGCATCCTTGCAGCCTTTTCAGCCATTGCCTTCTCCTTCTTGGCTTGTGTGTGCACAGAAGATGGTTCATTTTCATCCATCACCACAGTGTTGTCCTCAAATTCTGGGTAGATGGGCAAGTGCTCCTTGTCCAGCAAATATGTCCAAGTGCCCATCTTGGAGTTAATCAGCTCCTGGATCTGTGGGGCATACCCACAACTCCTCTTCTGATCTGCAGCTGGCCTCTTTATGGTTTCCGCAATTAGGCTCATGACTTTGGATCAGACTCTCTCGATAGCCTTAGACCAGAGTCCTTCCTGACTTTCATCTTCTCTGCAACTGGATGAGCATCATTGTGGTCTGGAATTTTTGGCTTCAACTTCCTCAAGACAACAAAATCGTCTTCTTCTTCCATTGCAGCTTCAGGCATTGGGGCCTTGTTCTTCTCTGCTGCTGGGATGTTCCTGGTGCTCCTCTTGGGTGCAGTTTTTGGTTTTGGAGCAGCTGGCTTAGAAGTCTCTTTGGGCTTAGATGAACCAGCCCCTAATCTTATGGCATCTCCCATAAGTTTTTGAGCTTTAGGTCCTAGTGCAGGATCCTATTCCTCTTCCTCTTCTTCAGAGTCTTTCATGATTGAAGATCTCCCAAGCACTTTGGTTGTGGTCTTCTTGACCCTTTCCTTTCTTTTCTTTTCTGCCACAACCTGCTCTTTGGGTGCAGATCCCAAAGTCTCTTGAGTAGATGTTCTGGCTTTAGACATTGGAGCTCTCTTGGCAGGAACCTTTTGCTTCATCCCTGGCTTGGTGGCAGCAGCTGTGCCATATTCCTTTTTGAGCACTTTCCTCTTTGAGGTGCTTTCTTCTTCCTCAGCCACATAGTCCTCATCCTCTGACTCTGAGGTTCTTTTCTTGCTGGCCCTTGTGGCAGCCTTTGGCAGATTGCTGGGTGTGCTCTTGCTTCCATCATCTGTGCTGCTAGAGGGACTAGTGCCCTCACTCAAGTGAAACTGTTTCTCTGACTTGTTCTGACAGTCACTCTGATCTAACATGATGCAAACACTGACAGTAGACCCTTGAGTCATTGAGGGGACGCCCACCGAGGAGGTAGAGATCCGGAAGCGCGAGGAGGCGCTGGCGCTAGAAACCGTGGAGCGTAGCCTTGAGCTCGAACGACTGGAGACGTGGGAGCGCCAGGTTGCTCAGGCGGAGGATGACGTCGACGCGTGCGAGGCTAGGGCCCAGGAGGAGGTCGATCGCCGGGTGGCCGAGGCTCGTGCGGATCTCGAGAGCAGGTATGACCTAAAGCTGAAGCTCGTGGAAGCTGGGGCCGCTGGTAGGACTGCTGCGCTCAAGTCCAGGTTGGTTGAGGTGGAGCAGCGCGAGGAGGCCGCTGCAACCGCCCTGGCCTCGGCGCAGGCTGAGCTGGCTTCCGCTCGCGCCAAGCTGCTCCCTCTTCGGCAGCGGGTCACCTGTGCCGAGTCCGTCGTGCGGCAAAACAAGGAAGAAGTGCTTCAGCGGCGGACATTGGAGCTTGTGCACGCCCCCAGCTCCAAGACCTCAGGAATAGGGCCAACACCGCCCTGGGCCATATCTGCGATGAGAATGCTCCTCATCCCCATGCGAACAACTACACCAGCCACCTCCGCTTCTTCACCGACGTGGTGACGCTCCTGGAGAGCCGTTCCAAGAGGGCTCGCCAACTTGTCAAAGAGAGGAGTTGCGGCATGCTCGGACATGCGTTCTCCCGAGTCTTCAGCCATCTCCAGAACACCGACCCCAACTTCGACTTTGATGCCGCCATCGCTCCCGTACCCGAGGCCATCCGGGGCGACCTGACGCAATGGGTGGAAGACAATGTGGACACGCTGGTAAGGGCCTTCACTTCCAAAAATGATGGAGTTTGGAAGATGGGGTTTTGGGGGGCTTGATTTATGGGGGAGAAGGCTCTCGCTGGTGGAGCGGCTAGCCAGGGAATAGTGGTACTGGGGGAGGAAAGCGAGGCGAGGGTACATGGGGGAAAAGTGAGATGATAAAGAGTGACCTCAGGATCTCCGATGAGACGGAGATGGCGATGGATTGGTGCTAGGAGGGGAGAGGGAGACGAGGCGAGGCATGCTATACAACGGCGATGACATTGACTGCACAGTGCACAAGGTGAGGCTAACTTTGGTAACCCGAACACACTGCCTGGACTAGTGTCACCTCGGGCGCTGGGTCTTGTTACTTCACTGTGAGGACCGGATGAATAAAATTTTGACCATCAAGTGTACCACAGTTGTACTACTACTAGTAATAACATACGGAGTAGTACTGTATAGTGGAAATAAGTCTCCCATGTTAGCATGCCTCTGGGTTCACTTCATCCTCCAGGTAGCATCCATATTGCGAGCATAACCAAATTCTCGTGCATGCGGAAGCGCGAAGAAGGGCTTTTTCTTTTTTAGGATAACCACATATATTCCTTAACCAGAAAAGGTTGTGTCTTGCAGGCACGCGCCAATATCAATCTGAACCAGCTACGACATATTTTTTGTGCAAAGAGATGGATATATTTGTATTTCTGTTCGTCCACCCAAGTGGGTTTTGCATAGATCCCACCTGTCAGGAGAGGTGCAAAAATAAAAAGTAATCATAAAATGTTTCGCCATGGTGATTCGAAAGAGTGACCTCAACTAACCAGTGGCAGATGTAGCGATAGAAGGATGGGAACGTACACGAACACGGACCACTCATCAGTACGCTACCTACATAGCCTTTTCGTTTTGCAGGTTGCTCTACCTAGTCGTCTAATCAACTGCCTGCATGCCACTTCTCCCATTTATTTCTCCATCGGGAACCGATTTTCCTCGGCTTCTTCACCTCTCCTTCATTTGCATTCAAACCCCACCAGACTGGATTCACATCCTCCTTGAGTTATTTTGAAGCCCCTTTAAATAATCATCATCTTCAGTTAGACTAGCCATCTAAATCCTAAATCTCCAAACCATAGCCCTCTGGTCCAGCGGTTCCAAATGGCGAAAGAGAACCCTATGCAGGTTTTTAACGTCAGACATGTCCTTGTCGAAGGCTCGTTGAGCATAGTTTCCACCATCACCGACCACCCAAGGGTTGCTCGGGAGTGGATCAACAATGTATCTAACTCCCCCCAAAAGGTGGAGATGAAGGTCGTCGGTCTCAACGTAGAGTACATGGAGCGTGCCACTGGGAAGATCCAATGCGCCGCCATCCTTCACCTGTGCCTCGAAGATGAAGTTTTGGTGTATCACATCATACACGCACCCTCCAGACAAGGTGAGCTCCACGATTTCTTGTCTCGGGAGGACATATACTTATGCGGGGCAGCCATTGAAGGGGAGAAAGAGAAGCTGGCTTCGTACAACCTTGACTTGAAAAACATCGCTGACCTACAAACCAGATTTCCTATAGATAATTGTGATAAAAAAACCATCCCTGTTCGACGTAGCAAATTCTATGCTCGGACCAAATCTTGAGAAGGGTGACGAGACGCTAGGATTAAGGTCGTCTAGATGGGAGAATTATCCCTTGACCTATGAGCGGATAAAATATGCTGCCCTCGATGCCCGTGTAAGTTTCGAGATAGCTGCAAGGTCGAAACAGCTTGTTGCAAAGCCTTCTCCCACGGAAAATGAGAAGAAGAATAAGAAGAAGAAGAAGAAGAAGAAGAAGAAGAAGAAGAAGAAGAAGAAGAAGAAGAAGAAAGAGAAGAAGAAGCTGCACCAGCAGCAGGGCATTATAGATGGATGAACTATTTCCTATCTTGTAAAAATTATATTTCCTCTCTGTATACATTGATATAGATGAACTATTTCGCCGGTGTGCATGTCTATAGAACAAGTGTACTCTGTGTACATTGATATTGGTCCGCTTGACTATAATGAACTATTTATCTGCCTAGTTTTCTCTACTACTACTCCTTGCAGTGAGCGGTATGCAATGCATGTGTCATGTCTACCGCAATGCATATGTTAGTAGACACGATAGCTTGTCCATGGAAGTTGAACCACGGTGACCAGCATATTTCTACCATTACCACACGCGGTTCCCATGACGCCTCTCCAACCCACGGCACCACGTACCACGACATGCGCCTCACCCCTCTCGTCCCCACCGCTCCTCTGCCTTTGTGTGCATGACATGTGGGCCAGCTGAACTATGACGACCATCAAGTTTCTACCACAGCCATAAGCGATTGGACACGGATTGCATGCTTCTCTCCTCGCTCCGATCTGTACTACCGCACCATCCAATTTTCATCCAGCGGTTGTGACACATTTCGTCCTGAGCATCACTCGTCAGCCACAAATATAATAAATGAAATAAAGGCCCTTCTTTGCGTTCTACTTCTATAATACAGGTAGTACCCGCTAGTGTGGCCATCTACGCCTTGTAACACCCTGATGTCCTACTGTGGCACCCTCGCCACGGCTAGGCCACCACCGGCTGGTTCATATCAAATGAGTGAGTCGTGAACGTCGCCGCGACAACGGCTAGCCGGGCATCTCGAACCATGCTGATGCCGCTTCCTCGTCAACGTATAGCGGCAGGAACGGCTCTAGGCTCGCTGGCTCAACTACATCAAGTACATCATGTTCGCGAACCGGTATCCGTTGAGCAGGTTGCTACCGCCCACGAGCACACACCTATGTATCCAGCATTCCAGCCTCGCCGCTGAGTGGTACATCCTCAGGATGGTGCAAGCGGTCGGAATCTCGAGCCCAAGTCGAGCTACGTGCCCCGGGTAGAGCACTGGCTCCCGCCTGAGCTCATCCGGAGCGCGAGCTAGTAAACGTCGTGCGACACGTCACAAGAGACAAGCACCTCGACATGCTCGAGCGGACAGAGACTTTTCTTGCCCACAAGCTCCATGGTCTCGTCCAAGATCGGTGTGGTACTGCAGTCGAACATGCGGGTAAAATACTGCGGGAGCAGCTGCATGTGCATAGCCCAGACGTCGATGTTGGCGTGGAGGAGGTGCTACTCGCTGGCAGCGCAACATGCAACATGGGTTAGGCAGGCACCTGTTGCCACACTCGGAGGACGGGCAGGAAAGAAAAGGGTCTTGCATGCGTGTACAGTAACTGTTGGATGAAAATTAGTGGTGTAGGAGTACGGATCGGAGCATGGGAGGGGACCAGGCATGCCTCGTCCCACTCGATTCCCATGACACTGCTCGAACCCATGACACCACACGTTCGCCGACCTGCACCTCACCCATCTTGGTCCCACCGCCCCTCTGCTTTTATGAGAATGACATGCGGGCCAACCGCATTTAGGGTCCACATATCATTGACTCAAAGGCAGGTGCAATAGCTGCTGAAGCTCGGTCCCATGGGCCCCGAGAGGGAAATGTAACTCCTGCGCCAGACCTTGTGGTGCTCCCGCGGTACGAACTCATGCCAAACCCAGAATTTGTTTCTTACTACTACCAATGTGTCGGCCCGTGTGTTGCAATGGATTCAAAGTAGTAGAATAATACTTGTTCACAAACTTGAAATACAAACACTCTAGTTTTCATATACATATATCAGTAAAAATAAATTATGCTTCACTGAATACATATTCCTCAGGCTGGTTTGATGAGGTGAGGGGCGGGTGTGGCTGGTTTCAAGATAATAATATATATTTTAAAACATTGGAGCAGATTTTTTTTTCTAACATTTTGTAGAGTGGCACGGCATCCGGTGCACCTAGCGTCTAAAAAAAAGTGGAGTGCACTCTAAATATATTTACATGCTCTCGTTTAGTGAAGTGCACCCTAAACACATTATCTATTTATTTTTGTCTAGCCTTTCCTAGCCATGCAACCAAGCCACATAAGCTAGTCATGCATGCAATCCATAAATTGCAATGTACTCCAGCATGCAATCACTACTAGGGAAAAGCCTAGCAGTAGCGCGGGTTAAATGCTTAGCAATAGCGCTGGTGGCCGCGCTACTGATACAACGCTATAGCTAACACTTAGCAGTAGTGCAGTTTGACCCGCGCTACTGCTATCTAGGGATAGCAGCAGCGTCGGTCCCCAACATGTGCTGCTGCTAATAGTTGTAGCACCCTAGTGCAAAGAGCACTACTGCTAAGACCTCGCTGCTACTAAAGCCATACCCCGCGCTACTATTATTAGTTGCTGAATTTTTTTGTGCTCCATATTTTGTGCTGCTGAATTTTGTTTAGGGCTTTATACAATAATCCCTAGCATATCATACACATACAAATGTAATCATAGCATCTACATACAAATAGTCTCATTAAATCATGTCATCATCATAATCATCATCTAACACAAAGTGGTCTCTCATCATCATCTTGAAAATAGTGATACAAGTCTCGAATACTTGCAACTACATCGTCATCCATCTAAACAATGATATACGCGAGAAGCGCTATCACTATGAGTGATAGAGGAACTATGCAGTACATGACGTGGCGGTTATGAGTTTTCTCTCGCGCTAGCGTAGACCTCAAGTAACTAGCTTCTGCTTCTTGTCGGCTTTTGAAGCCTTTATGGCTGGCGCCCGAGACCCCCTCCACTTGTGCCCGATAGTCAGGCCACTCGTCATACACTCCCGGAACCTTCCCTTTGTACATGACATAGGACTGCTTCTTCGCCATCTAGAATCTAGGTACATATTAGAGATGCATCTTCATCAGGAGAATGTACAATCATATATGGAACAGAATATACATGAGCAACACGAAAATGAAATGGTAGCAACTAGATGCAACATATAGTAAACATACAAATAATGAACGTAGTTTCATTGTACGCAAACTAATTACCTAGTGATACGCATGTCATCGTACCCAAACTAACAAAGTAGCATTACGCAAGTTCGGTAGGGACCGTGGACATCACAAAGTTTCATCACTACAGAAAGTATACAAGTTCAACCGACACATATCATCATCACTGGCATCGTAAATCACTAGAAGTTCCATCCTTCCATATCATCGAGGATGGACCCAAGCTTCTTGAATGGCATGAGTTCCTGACGTTGCATGCCTATGCGAGTTCGGATGTCAGCTCACGATATAGGGCTGTGGTGGAACATCCCCTTCTCATCGAGGACTTCTTTTATAACGATCATCACAATGTGCCTATGGATGCGAAAGAAGTCATCTCTAAGTTTATAATCCGCTTCTCCATGAGATTCTACCCACTTGCGGATATGATCATTGTTTCTGCTTGTCGTGCGAAGCTTTTGGTGATCCATTATGAACTCAATCATGAGATGGAGGAGGTAGAATCCATCTTTCTTGCTTGGTTTTGGGACATGGATGCCGCAGAAGTTAGTTTTCTGCGAGAAACCCAACTTCGTGTTCCTTTGTTTCTTGATCTGCAGGTGGCCACCCTAATTCTAAAGCCTTGGAGAGCATCATCTAGAATATTCATTATGTTGGTGTAGTCCTTCTTCTCGTAGTTTCTCGTAGGGTCGAAATACACGGTGTGGGAGACTCGCGAGTAAAGAACGATAAGGACGGCGCGCCCATTGCTGCGGGGAAAAAACACCTCAAATTATTCTCCATATGAGCGAGAAGGAATGATTGAAATGTACGAAGGGTTGCCCGGCACTGACCTACTTTGGATGATAAGGCAAGAGGATAATTTCCTGGTCCTTATTTTGTACCCTGAAATTTTGGAGGTACTCCCTAGAAGTTTCACGCTCAAAGTCGCTGAGACTCAAGAAGGACTCGTGCATGTAGTATGGATCCGCCACACAGATTTATGAGACTTCTTCTCTCTTCATGATGGAGCTCATATCCAGCGCAAAATGCGGATGCTTGTAAAATCGTTCGGCCTTGTCAGAAACATCTCGAAGATATGGTCAAACCGCAGGAAGAACACCTCCGCGGGACGTGTGTCGATGTAGCACTTCCCCTCAGGCACATGAGCCACGTATGTCGGATATCCTGGATTCTTCGAGGCTAGTAGGCTTTTCTCAGTCGACATCACATGGTCGTGCAGTTTCCGGAGATCCCCTAATAGTGCCTCTAACAGTTTTGGCGGTAGCATCGGCTCGCCTGTGACATGGAACATGGCCGCACCTTTGATGGGTACACGGTCTTCAAAATCCACCGTCTGGCTGCTATGTGCTCTGGCTTCTTTATAGGTAGCTGAGCCTATATTCCCTGGTCTCTTTCTCTCCTTTTTCTTGGGCTGACCTTCCAGACCCTTCCTTAACCCCTGCCATAGTGTTGTCAGGCTAAGCACTGTATGACCCCCGGCTATTTGAGCCTGTGTTGAGGCGGCGGCATCTTCGGGCGTGTCCTATGAGGATTGCATGAAGAGAGACTTCTTGCAATCCCTGCTAGGATGTTCCTGCCCAGGAAGATCATCCATATCCTCATCAGCATGCTGATAGCCCGAGTCATCATATGGCCGACTCATCATATCTAAGTCACCATCATAGGCGCCTGTATTGAGGAAACTCATTGGGTCCTCCTCCATCTCATCATCCATTCTTTGTTGTGTAGGGGCGATTACATCAGCCACTATTGGACCCCCTTCATCACTTCGTCCACCGCTATCACCCGACACTACATGCGCTGGTAATTGCGTAGGCGGGGTGGTGGTGTTGATACCTGCTTGTTGATGTGTGGTTAATGGTGTGCTCTTGGCCGGCTCCAGACGAAGAAGATTCTTCGGCCATAGCAGCACCCAGCCCTTGCAACTTCCAATCCGCAGTGGGGTCTTGTCATCTTCTCCCCCTAGCCATACTGGAGGAGGCAAATCCTCGTGCCCCGATTTCACACTAGACAAGGTAACCCTGAAGTGCCCACCGGGCATCGGCTGGCCGTCAAACGTGAGTTCCAAGGGCTTCGTTATCACCCCTTTTCCCACGTCCACCTTCTGGCCTTTGATCAAGTAGAGTATGGTGCACAGGGTTTCGTCGGCCCGGAAACACATGTCTGCGGCATAAAACATCCGAAAGGCAATGAAAATGGATATTCTAGATATATATTGGTGCAACATGTAATTACTGTGAGGGCATCAAGCTCAGCCAAAGACGAAGGCCCGCCTAGCATGCCAGAGACTGAGGACGGGCTGCCATGAGCGGGTGCGGGTGTGGGAGCAGGCCCGATTGTGTGAGCAGGTGATGGTGCGGTGGTGTTGTTCACGGAGTTGTTCCCGACGAAACCGGGCATGGGGAAATCATGTAACGTCTTGTCTAGATTTTCCTTTATCCAGTTGATGATAGCCGGGATCAAGTTAGTAGCAAAATCATTTCTGCAGGCATGTACAACTGCATCGACTGCCTGCTGTAGCAACCTATTTTTCTCCTCAGCTGCTTTTTTCGCGTCCTCAACTATTTTTTTCTCGAACGCAAGCTTCACCTTCTTGTTGATGTTTGCCTGACTAAACTTCTTTTTCTGCTTCTTGGCCTCCGGGCCCTTGTTGTAAAACACCTTCCACGTGGCGCCATCTCCGGCACCATGCACACATCCATATTGCGGCCGCTGGCCCAAAGGGAGTCCCTTAAGTACGTTCAAGGCCCAGTTGAGAGGGGTGTCCCACTTGGGCCTCATCGATGAAGTAGGGCTTTCGGCTGCAAGCCGTTATTGCTTCTCCTGCACAAGGAACATGAACCGTTTACGAATGTGTAGTCGACTTGATCAGGAGCTAAATATAAGGTGGTAAAAGAATAAATACTAGTATTATAATCAATTTTCTCATGATGTGGTACATGTAAAAAACATTATTTTCCTTGTCCCACTTGTAGCAGGCCCTGATGAAGTCATGCTCCAAGGGGTTCTTAAACTCCCGAAGGGGTCTGGGAGACCCGCTGCTTCACGTTCCGCATCCTCCTTATCCATATGGGCCTTTTGCCAAGGTAGCCACAACATCCGAGGTGATGCTTCCCAGTGTTTCTTTGCTGAAGGCTCTTGAATTTCGCAGCCTAAGCCTTGGCTGCCTCGGTAGCGCAAGTGTCCTTGAACTTTTTGAACTCCTCTTCCGTAAGTGTCAGATTTTCCTCCAGAATCTTGGACAGGGGTTCCTCAGCCTCAATAGCTCATTTCACCCTCCATTTCTAGGAGGACAAATCATTGTTGAACATCCCCATGGCGTGATTGTTAATCCTTTTCATCTTCGGATCATCCGATGGTTGTTCTATGCTATCATCCCGGTTGGGGAACTTGAATCTCTTGTGCAACTTTGTCAGGAGCAACCACCTCAAATGTTCTTTTCTCCTTAAGTCATCGTCGTTGATGCTCGCGCATTCCCGTAGGATGCATCCTACTTGGCTCCCATAGAGCTTGTGTGGTTCTTCTAGCTCTAATGGATCAAACTTGCCAGGGGCCATCTTTGTGATCACCAGTCGTATGATGCCAAGTTTGTTAGGTTTTAGTATCCTCTACTTCTTCTTTTCGGTAGCGGCATCGGCGCTGGTACCTTCCCTGCCGGTACCTTCCCCGCCAGTCTCGGTACCGCCGTCGGTGTCGATGTCGGCGTTAGTACCATGATCCAGGCCGACCTGCAAACCTTGACTGTGCTTAGCAGAGAAAAAGTCGAGGTAGTGCTATTCACCCTCATAATCCATCTCGTATGCATCTTGTTCAGAAGGCCTGGTTTCTTCGTTGTTTGACATGTTTCCTATGATTAAGTCTCCTCATTTAATTCTAAAACTATAATGAAATGAGAACTGACATAAAAAAGGTCTATGGTTTGCTAGAATGCTGTTTGCCAGCAAATCCCGGCACTCGATATGCCTACTTTCTAGCACAAGTCATGCAAAAATGCACGGGAAATGTTGGCTTGACTAAGGGAGTCCTAGATTAGGGGGTCTCCAGACAGCCGGACTATATCCTTTGGACGGACTGTTGGACTATGAAGATACGAGATTGAAGACTTGGTCTTGTGTCCGGATGGGACTCTACTTGGCGTGGAAGGCAAGCTAGGCAATACGGATATGTATATCTCCTCCTTTGTAACCGACCTTGTGTAACCCTAGCCCCCTCCGGTGCCTATATAAACCGGAGGGTTTTAGTCCATAGGACCACAGACAATCATACCATAGGCTAGCTTCTAGGGTTTAGCCTCTTTGCTCTCGTGGTAGATCAACTCTTGTAATACTCATATCATCAAGAATAATCAAGCAGGACGTAGGGTATTACCTCCATCAAGAGGGCCCGAACCTGGGTAAACATCGTTTGCCCTGCCTCCTGTTACCATCTACCTTACACGCACAGTTCGGGACCCCCTACCCGAGATCCGCCGGTTTTGACACCGACATTGGTGCTTTCACTGGGAGTTCCACTGTGTCGTCACCATAAGGCTTGATGGCCCCTTCAATCATTGCTAGCGATGCAGTCCAGGGTGAGGCTTTCCTCCCCGGACAGATCTTCGTATTCGGCGGCTTTGCATTGCGGGCCAATTCGCTTGGCCATCTGGAGCAGATCGAGAGCTATGCCCCTGGCCATCGGGTCAGATTTGGAAACTTGAACTACACGGCCGACATCCACGGAGACTTGATCTTCGACGGATTGGATCCCATGTCGGATGCGCTGCACAGTGGCGACGAGCATGATGTAACTCTATCGTCGGACAATGTTCAGGAGATCGCATCTGTAACTACTCCGGCCATCAATCCAGAGCAAGTCGCGCCAGCCGAGAGCGGAGGGATGGACCCTGCCATGAAGGCCGCACTCTCAGTGGCGATAGAGTCGGATACTGACTTCACCCCTTACGAGAGCCGTGTCGCCGAACCACTGGATTCATCTCCAGCCACGGACTCCTACCCGCTCACATCCATGCCCGTCGAGTCCGATTGGGCTCCGATCATGGAGTTCACCTCCGCGGATATCTTTCAGCACTCACCTTTCGGAGATGTGCTAATCTTTAGGGTCTCTCTCCCTGTCAGGAGAACCTTGGCCGAACTATGTCCAGCTAGAATGGGATGCGGACGATGAAGAAATTTGCTGCCCACCCACCACCCACTTAGTAGCCACTGTCGACGACTTAACCGACATTCTCGACTTCGACTCCGAAGACTTCAACAGTATGGACGACAAAGCCGGAGACGAACAGGAACCACTGCCCTCAGGGCGCTGGACCGCCACCTCATCATATGATATATACATGGTGGACACCCCCAAAGAAGGCAATGGCGATGAGACAACAGAGAATGACCCCTCCAAGAAGCAACCCAAGCGCCGACGTCAGCGGCGCCGCTCTAAGTCCCGCCACAGCAAGAGAAGGGATACCGACATAGGAGATAATAACACTCCGGATAGCACCGAAGACAACAACAATCCCCTCCAGCACGGTGTAGAGCTAGAGGACGAACAAGCTATTCCTCCAGAGCAGGTAGCAGACAGAGAACCGGAGGAGGACAATTACATGCCTCTCTCCGAAGACGAGGCGAGCCTCGGCGACGATGAGTTTATCGTGCCTGAGGACCCCGTCGAGCAGGAGCGCTTCAAGCGCCGGCATATGGCCACGGCAAATAGCCTGAAGAAAAAACAGCAACAGCTTCAAGCCGATCAAGACTTGCTAGCAGACAGGTTGACCGAAGTCCTTGCGGCCGAGGAGGATGAACTCGAGCGCCCGTCCAAAAGTTACCCAAAACGCAGGTTGCTACCTCACCTCGAGGGGGAAGCATTGAAACCTCATTCACCAGTATATGATGCGACTGACCGGCCACTACGCGGCCGAGCCAGACAGGCATTTCAGCCTAAAGTTCAGACCGCACCCCGTCGCCACTCAGTCAAAAACACTAAGGCCCGGGGCAACACAAAGGACCTGCGAGACATCTTGGACAGTAAGGAAAAAATCGCAAGGTCAATATATGGGACACGGGCACGTGCGCCCACACGGGACGATGACCGTCGCGTCGGATACACCAAGAGTAAATCCGGCCGGGCCGAATACAGCAGACAAAACTCATACGACCTACGTCGGGATATAGCCTGGCACAGAGGTGCCACACACCCCCTACACTTCACTGATGAAGTTATGAATCATGAATTCCCGGAGGTTTTCAAACCCGTAAATATCGAATCATATGATGGCACAACAGATCCCGCTGTATGGATTGAGGATTTCCTCCTTCACATCCACATGGCTTGTGGTGATGATCTACATGCCAGCAAGTACCTCCCACTAAAACTCAAAGGACCAGCACGACATTGGCTGAATAGCTTGCCAGCAGATTTCGTCAGCAGTTGGGAGGATCTGGAAGACACATTTCTTGACAACTTCTAGGGCACTTATGTGTGGCCACCAGATGCTGATGACTTGAGCCACATAACCCAGCAGCCAGGGGAATCGGCCAGGCAATTCTGGACACGGTTCCTGACTAAGAAAAATAAATTGTAGACTGCCCGGATGCAGAGGCCCTAGCGGCATTCAAGCATAACATCCGCGACGAGTGGCTCGCCCGCGACCTCGGCCAGGAGAAGCCGAAATCTATGGAAGCCCTCACGACACTCATGACCCATTTTGCGCGGGCGAGGACAGCTGGCTGGCTCGCAGCAACAACACATCGAGGAATCCGGATACCTCGGATACCAAAGATGTTAATGGTAGGAAACGTCATAATAGACCAAAGCGCTGCAATAATGGCGATAACACCGAAGATACGACAGTCAATGCCGGATTCAGAGGCTCTAGATCCGGTCAGTGGAAAAAGCCATTTAAAATAAATACTCCGGCTCCGTCCAGTCTGGATCGCATACTGGATCGCTCGTGTCAAATCCACGGCACCCCCGATAAGCCAGCCAATCACACCAACAGAGAATGCTGGGTGTTCAAGCAGGCCGGCAAGTTAAATGCCGAGAACAAGGACAAGGTGCTGCACAACGATGACGAGGAGGAGCCCCGGTCGCCGAACACAGGAGGACAGAAGGGGTTTCCCCCTCAAGTGAAGACGGTGAACATGATATACACAACCCACATTCCCAAGAGGGAGCGAAAGCATGCACTAAGGGACGTCTTTGCGATGGAGCCCGTCGCCTCAAAGTTCAACCCATGGTCTGCTTCTCTGATCACCTTCGATCGCAAGGACCACCCCACTAGCATCCGTCATGGCGGATCCGCCGCACTGGTCCTAGACCCCATCATTGATGGATTTCACCTACTCGAGTCCTTATGGATGGCGGCAGCAGCCTGAACCTGCTTTATCAGGATATAGTGCGAAAAATGGGTATCGATCCCTCGAGGATCAAACCCAGCAAAACCACCTTTAAAGGCGTCAACCCAGGTGTAGAGCCCATTGCACAAGCTCAATCACACTGGAAGTGATCTTCAGATCACCGGATAACTTCTGAAGCGAAGAGTTAATCTTCGACATCGTCCCGTTTCGCAGTGGCTATCATGCACTGCTCGGACGGACAGCATTTGCAAAATTCAATGCAGTGCCGCATTACGCATACCTTAAGCTCAAGATGCCAGGACCTCGCGGGGTCATAACAGTAAATGGAAACACAGAACGCTCACTCCGTACGAAAGAGCACACTACGGCCCTTGCAGTAGGGGCACAAAGCAGCCTGTTTAGGCAGACCACTCATTCGGCGTCACAGCCCCCGGACACCTTCAAGCGAGTCCGGAACAAGCTGCAACAGGATCGCCTGGCACGATCATAGCTCGCCTAGCAATCCGACCCCCGTCCCAGTCCTAGTGAAGCGACAAAATCCGTGCCACGCGTACATAACTATGCATTGAAAATACCATGGACATGGGCGGGGGCACAATCAGGACACGCCTTGCATGGTGGCTTAACCACACTAGGGGTTGTATACCTTTGACATTCCTTTTCTCTTTCAGGGCCTAACTCTTTGGAAGCCCTTTCCGGCAGTACGATTGCCGGACAAATTCCGGAAGCCACAACCAAGGCGGCAAGAAGCTAAGATGAACACGGGAACCGCGAGGTGGTCTCTAGTAATACACTATATACCCGCTTTTCACTATTTTCTGCATAGCTTGCCCTGGGATAGGACATTTCAAATTGTCCTACTTTATGCTTATTACACTACTTGTACTAGTACGCTTCGACGTATTATTCAAATAACAATGCATATCACTAATCTGTCATTGCATTATTTAAGTTTTTTTCTTTCTCTTATATGTCCATTTACGACAATCCGCACCCGCACGTTCGGGTACAGTCAGTTCGCTAGGGGTTCTCTTTTACCCCATAATACGGCGCATGAAGTCCGAACACTTTCGACAGTGTGGCACCCCAAACTTATAGCATTATATGCATTAGCTCCGAATCATGTCTTTGGTCAAATGTTGGGTCGCCCGGCTCCCACGCTTTGGTACCTTACGTTCTGCTATATCGGCTAAGGTAGCGGTGGGAGAACTACTGCGATTGTGTCCCAGTTCTTCCGGACGAGCACCTTAGTAGAGAAAGCCAAAAACTGACTGTCATCATAAGGCGAGAGACTAGTCGCTGTTCGAGAGGTCTCAAGTCCTTAAAGACTTTTTCCGCTTCGGACGAGAAGTCGACCTTATCCGACTTAGGCGTGTATAGCGCCCCAAATTCGGCCCTCCGAATACCAGGGGCTTCGCCAAAAATTTAAAATCATAGACTTCTATGGCTAAGTGAGAGTGATAAAGCATTATAGTCCGATTGCCTGGTTCGTTGCGCTGAACACCTCCCTTGAAGGACCCAAAATTGGGGTAAAGAGTGTTCAAATTTACCCCGAACACCCCAGTACTAGTTACATGGGGGTAGAAGCCGACGACTGGCCAACTCTCAGATTTTATAAACGGCCGCACAGAAGGTAATATTTTAAATTAAGAAAGCGTCGCATGGCACAAACGAACTAGTTTCATATTACAGGATCACATGAGCATGTTCATTCAAAAATTACATCCTTGGCACACTCATCTTCCACTAAGCGGGAACCCTTCAGGACACTCTCATAATAATTCTTGGGGCAGCGATGCTCCTTGCCCTCCGGCGGCCCCTCCTTCACCAGCTTCACGGCGTCCAGCTTTGCCCAGTGCACCTTCGCCCGGGAAAAAGCCATGCGTGCACCTTCAATGCAGACGGACCGCTTGATGACTTCAAGCCTGGGGCAGGCTTCCACAAGCCGTCTCACCAGACCGAACTAGCTGCCGGACAGGGGCTCGCCAGGCAACATCCGGACTATAAGGCCCTTCATGGCCTGTTCGATCGCCTTGTGAAGTTCGACCAACTGCTTCAGCTGGTCGCTCAAGGGCACGGGGTGTTCGGTCCCAGTATATTGAGACTAGAACAACTTCTCCGTTGAGCTTCCTCCTCAGCCTGGTAAAACTCCGCGGCATCCAGTACACTTCGGGGAAGATTTGCAAAAACTCCTGGAGAGCTCCGAACTTGGGTACGAAAAAGGAAAGTCTCCTTCACATGCTTGCTTTGCATAAAGAATGCCTTACTCGCTGCTATTCTCTTCACCGCGTCAATCTCCTGGAGGGCCTTCTGGGCTTCGGCCTTGGCGCTCTGGACGCTTTCAAGCGCCTGCGCGAGCTCGGACTCTCGCGTCTTAGAGTCAAGCTCCAAAGACTCGTGCTTTTTGGAGAGAGCCCCGAGCTCTTGCTGCACCTCGTCTACTCGGGCTTCTTGCTTCTCCCGTTCAATGCATTATTTGGCTGCTTTGTCTTCGGCCTCGGACAACGCCTTCCTCAGGGTCTCCACCTCGGTCGTGGCCCCTGACAAATTCATGATGCTCCTATTACTTTACACCCGAACTTCTTTTTAACTAAATAAATAGGGGTATATCTTACCTTTGCTCTCTTCAAGCTGCCTCTTGGTAAGGCCGAGCTCGTCCTCGAACTGCTTCAGGTCCCGCTTCAGCACAGAGACCTTTGCAGTACGTGCGGCAGTGGCCAGCAGTGAAGCCTACACATACACATAGACATACTCTAATTAGACTCCTGAATTATCATTTGATACTCTATTCGGCTTTTCTTCGTGAACGCCGAACAGAGCATCACGGGCTACTATCTATGCGGTAATATTTTCTTATATTTTGAATGCTTACCTCAAAGCCTATTAGTGAAGGAAATATTCCCTAGAGGCAATAATAAAGTTATTATTTATTTCCTTATTTCATGATAAATGTTTATTATTCATGCTAGAATTGTATTAACAGGAAACATAATACATGTGTGAATACATAGACAAATAGTATGTCACTAGTATGCCTGCTCATTGATCATAGATGGTTAAGTTCCCTAACCATAGACAAAGTATTGTCATTTGATTAATGAGATCACATCATTAGGACAATGATGTGATTGACTTGACTCATTCCGTTAGCTTAGCACATGATCGTTTAGTATTCTGCTATTGCTTTCTTCATGACTTATACATGTTCCTATGACTATGAGATTATGTAACTCCCGTTTACCAGAGGAACACTTTGTGTGCTACCAAATGTCATAACATAACTGGGTGATTATAAAGGTTCTCTACAGGTGTCTCTGAAGGTACTTGTTGGGTTGGCGTATTTCGAGATTAGGATTTGTCACTCCGATTGTCGGAGAGGTATTTCTGGGCCCTCTCGGTAATGCACATCACTTAAGCCTTGCAAGCATTGCAACTAATGAGTTAGATGCGGGATGATGTATTAAATAACGAGTAAAGATACTTGCCGGTAACGAGATTGAACTAGGTATTGAGATACCGACGATTGAATCTCAGGAAAGTAACATACCGATGACAAAGGGAACAATGTATGTTGTTATGCAGTTTGACCGATAAAGATCTTCATAGAATATGTGGGAGCCAATATGAACATCCAGGTTCCGCTATTGGTTATTGACCGGAGACGTGTCTCGGTCATGTCTACATAGTTCTCGAACCCGTAGGGTCCGCACGCTTAACGTTTCGATGATAGTTATATTATGAGTTTATATGCTTTGATGTACCGAAGGTTGTTCGGAGTCCCAGATGTGATCCCAGACGTGATGAGGAGTCTCGAAATGGTCGAGACATGAAGATTAGTATATTGGAAGCCTATGTTTGGATATCAGAAGTGTTCCGGGTGAAATCGGGATTTTACCGGAGTACCGGGAGGTTACCTGAACCCCCCCCCCTCCCCCGGGGCTTAATGGGCCTACATGGGCCTTAGTGGAAATATAGGGCAGCAAGGGGAGTGTGGGGTGCGCCCCCCAAGGCCCAAACCGAATTGGTTTAGGGCAATTGGGGCCGGGCCCCTCTTTCCTTCTCCCCCTCTCCCTTTCCTTCCCCCTCTCCTACTCCTACTAGGAATAGGAGGAGTCCTACTCCTAGTGGGAGTAGGACTCCCCCTTGGCATGCCTCTCCCTGGCCGGCCGCCTCCTTCCCTTGGTCCTTTATATATAGGGGCAGGGGGCACCCCATAGACACAACAATTGATCGTTTGATCTTTTAGCCGTGTGCGGTGCTCCCCTCGACCATAGTCCACCTCGATAATACTATAGCGGTGCTTAGGAAAAGCCCTACGTTGGTAGAACATCATCATCGTCACCATGCCTTCGTGCTGACGAAACTCTCCCTCAACACTCGGCAGGGTCGGAGTTCGAGGGACGTCATCGGGCTAAACGTGTGCTGAACTCAGAGGTGCCGTACGTTCGGTACTTGATCGGTCGGATTGTGAAGACGTACGACTACATCAACTGTGTTGTGCTAACGCTTCCGCTTTCGGTCTACGAGGGTACGTGGACAAAACTCTCTCCTCTCGTTGCTATGCATCATTATGATCTTGCGTGTGCGTAGGAATTTTTTTGAAATTACTACGTTCTCCAACAGTGGCATCCGAGCGAGGTTTTATGCATAGATGTCATATGCATGAGTAGAACACAAGTGAGTTGTGGGCGATATAAGTCATACTGCTTACCAGAATGTCATACTTTGGTTCAGCGGTATTGTTGGATGAAGCGGCCCGGACCGACATTACGCGTACGCTTACGCGAGACTGGTTCTACTGACGTGCTTTGCACACAGGTGGCTGGCGGGTGTTAGTTTATCCAACTTTAGTTGAACCGAGTGTGGCTACGCCTGGTCCTTGCAAAGGTTAAAACAGCACCAACTTGACAAACTATCGTTGTGGTTTTGATGCGTAGGCAAGAACGGTTCTTGCTAAGCCCGTAGCAGCCACGTAAAATTTGCAACAACAAAGTAGAGGACGTCTAACTTGTTTTTGCAGGGCATGTTGTGATGTGATATGGTCAAGACATGATGCTAAATTTTATTGTATGATATGATCATGTTTTGTAACCGAGTTATCGGCAACTGGCAGGAGCCATATGGTTGTCTCTTTATTGTATGCAATGCAATCGCCCTGTAGTGATTTACTTTATCACTAAGCGGTAGCGATAGTCGTAGAAGCATAAGATTGGCGAGACGACAACAATGCTACGATGGAGATCAAGGTTTCACGCCGGTGACGATGGTGATCATGACGGTGCTTCGGAGATGGAGATCACAAGCACAAGATGATGATGGCCATATCATATCACTTATATTGATTGCATGTGATGTTTATCTTTTATGCATCTTATCTTGCTTTGATTGACGGTAGAATTATAAGATGATCCCTCACTAAATTATCAAAGTATAAGTGTTCTCCCTGAGTATGCACCGTTGCGAAAGTTCTTCGTGCAGAGACACCACGTGATGATCGGGTGTGATAGGCTCTACGTTCAAATACAATGGGTGCAAAACAGTTGCACATGCGGAATACTCAGGTTAAACTTGATGAGCCTAGCATATAACAGATATGGCCTCGGAACACGGTGACCGAAAGGTCGAGCATGAATCATATAGTAGATATGATCAACATAGTGATGTTCACCGTTGAAACTACTCCATCTCACGTGATGATCGGACATGGTTTAGTTGATATGGATCACATGATCACTTAGAGGATTAGAGGGATATCTATCTAAGTTGGAGTTCTTAAGTAATATGATTAGCATGCCTATGTTGTAGATCAATAGCTCGCGTTTAGCTCCCCTGTTTTATTTTTGATATGTTCCTAGAGAAAAGTAAGTTGAAAGATGTTAGTAGCAATGATGCGGATTGGATCCGTGATCTGAGGTTTATCCTCATTGCTGCAGAGAAGAATTATGTCCTTGATGCATCGCTAGGTGACAAACCTATTGCAGGAGCAGATGCAGATGTTATGAAGGTTTGGCTAGCTCAATATGATGACTACTTGATAGTTTAGTGCACCATGCTTAAACGACTTAGAATTGGGGCTTCAAAGACGTTTTGAACGTCATGGACCATATGAGATGTTCCAGGAGTTGAAGTTAATATTTCAAGCAAATACCCGAGTTGAGAGATATGAAGTCTCCAACAAGTTCTATAGCTAAAAGATGGAGGAGAATAGCTCAAGCAGTGAGCATGTGCTCAGATTGTCTGGGTACTACAATCGCTTGAATCAAGTGGGAGTTAATCTTCCAGATAAAATAGTGATTTACAGAATTCTCTAGTCACCATCACCAAGTTAGTAGAACTTCGTGATGAACTATAATACGCAAGGGATAACGGAAACGATTCCCAAGCTCTTCGTGATGCTGAAATCGACGAAGGTAGAAATCAAGAAAAGCATCAAGTGTTGATGGTAAACAAAACCACTAGTTTCAAGTAAAGAGACAAAAGGAAGAAAGGGGAACTTCAAGAAGAACGGCAAACAAGTTGCTGCTCAAGTGAAAAAACCCAAGTCTGGACCTAAGCCTAAAACTGAGTGCTTCTACTGCAAAGGGACTGGTCATTGGAAGCGGAACTACCCCAATTAATTGGCGGATAAGAAGGATGGCAAATTGAACATAGGTATATTTGATATACATGGTATTGATGTGTACTTTACTAATGTTTATAGAAACCCCTCAGTATTTGATACTAGTTCAGTTGCTAAGAATAGTAACTCGAAACGGGAGTTGCAGAATGAACAGAGACTAGTTAAGGATGAAGTGACAATGTGTATTGGAAATGGTTCCAAGATTGATATGATCATCATCGCACACTCCCTATACTTTCGGGATTAGTGTTAAACCTAAAATAAATGTTATTTAGTGTTTGTGTTGAGCATAAATATGATTGGATCATGTTTATTGCAATACAGTTATTCATGTAAGTTAGAGAATAATTGTTGTTCTGTTTACATGAATAAAACCTTCTATGGTCATACACCCAATGAAAATGGTTTGTTGGATCTCGATCGTGGTGATACACATTTTCATAATATTGAAGCCAAAAGATGCAAAGTTAATAATAATAGTACAACTTATTTGTGGCACTGCTATTTAGGTCATATTGGTGCAAAGTGCATGAAGAAAATCCATGCTGATGGGTTTGTGGAATCACTTGATTATGAATCAGTTGATGCTTGCGAACCATGCCTCATGGGCAAGATGACTAAGACTCCGTTCTCTGGAACAATGGAGCGAGCAACAAATTTGTTGGAAATCATACATATTGATGTATGTGGTCCGATGAATATTGAGGCTCGCAGCAGGTATCATTATTTTCTGATCTTCACAGATGATTTGAGCAGATATGAGTATATCTACTTGATGAAACACAAGTCTGAAACATTTGAAAAGTTCAAAGAATTTCAGAGTGAAGTGGAGAATCATCATAACAAAAATAAAAGTTTCTACGATATGATCGCAGAAGTAAAATATTTGAGTTACGAGTTTGGCCTTCAGTTAAAACAATATGAAATAGTTTCACTACACACGCCACCTGGAACACCAGAGTGTAATGGTGTGTCCGAACGTCGCAACCGTACTTTATTAGATATGGTGTGATCTATGATGTCTCTTACCAATTTACCACTATCGTTTTGGGGTTATGCATTAGAGATAGCTACATTCACGTTAAATAGGGCACCATCTAAATCCGTTGAGACGACACCGTATGAACTATGGTTTGGTAAGAAACCTAAGCTGTCGTTTCTTAAAGTTTGAGGTTGCAATGCTTATGTGAAAAGTTTCAACCTGATAAGCTCAAACCCAAACCGGAGAAGTGCGTCTTCATAGGATACCCAAAAGAAAATGTTGGGTACATCTTCTATCATAGATCCGAAGGCAAGATATTCATTGCTGAGAATGGATCCTTTCTAGAGAAGGAGTTTCTCTCGAAAGAAGTGAGTGGGAGGAAAGTAGAACTTGATGAGGTAACTGTACCTGCTCCCTTATTGGAAAGTAGTTCATCACAGGAATCTGTTCCTGTGACTACTACACCAATTAGTGAGGAAGCTAATGATGTTGATCATGTAACTTCAGATCAATTTACTACCGAACCTCGTAGGTAAACCAGAGTGAGATCCGCACCAGAGTGGTATGGTAATCCTATTCTGGAGGTCATGTTAATTGACCATGACAAACCTACGAACTATGACGAAGCGATGATGAGCCCAAATTTCGCGAAATGGCTTGAGGCCATGAAATCTGAGATGAGATCCATGTATGAGAACAAAGTATAGACTTTGATTGACTTGCCCAATGATCAACGAGCCATTGAGATTAAATCGATCTTCAAGAGGAAGACGTACGCTGATAGTAGTGTTACTATCTACAAAGCTAGAATTGTCGCAAAAAGGTTTTCGACAAGTTCAAGGTGTTGCCTACGATGAGAGTTTCTCACTCGTATCTATGCTTAAGTCTATCCGAATCATGTTAGCAATTGCCGCATTTTATGAAATCTGGCAAATGGATAAACAAAACTGCATTCCTTAATGGATTTATTAAAGAAGAGTTGTATATGATGCAACCAGAAGGTTTTGTCAATCCTAAAGGTACTAACAAAATATGCAAGCTCCAGCGATCCATCTATGGACTGGTGCAAGCATCTCGGAGTTGGAATATACGCTTTGATAAGTTGATCAAAGCATATAGTTTTATACAGACTTGCGGTGAAGCCTATATTTACAAGAAAGTGAGTGGGAGCACTACAACATTTCTGATAAGTATATGTCAATGACATATTGTTAATCGGAGATAATGTAGAATTATTCTGCAAAGCATAAAGGAATGTTTGAAAGGAGTTCTTCAAAGAAAGACCTCGGTGAAGCTGCTTACATATTAAGCATCAAGATCTATAGAGATAGGTGAAGATGCTTGATAAGTTTTTCAATGAGTACATACCTTGACAAGATTTTGAAGTAGTTCAAAATGGAACAGTCAAAGAAGGAGTTCTTGCCTGTGTTACAAGGTATGAAGTTGAGTAAGACTCAAAACCCGACCACGGAAGAAGATAGAGAGAGAATGGAAGTCATTCCCTATGCCTCAGCCATAGGTTCTATAAAGTATGCCATGCTGTGTACCAGACCTATTGTATACCCTGCCCTGAGTTTGGCAAGGGAGTACAATAGTGATCTAGGAGTAGATCACTAGACATTGGTCAAAATTATCCTTAGTGGAATAAGGATATGTTTCTCGATTATGGAGGTGACAAAAGGTTTGTCGTAAAGGGTTACGTCGATACAAGTTTTGACACTGATCTAGATGACTCAAAGTCTCAATCTGGATACATATTGAAAGTGGGAGCAATTAGCTAGAGTAGTTGTGTGCAGAGCATTGTTGACATAGAAATTTGCAAAATACATACGGATCTGAATGTGGCAGACCCATTGACTAAACTTCCCTCACAGCAAAACATGATCACACCTTAGTACTCTTTGGGTATTAATCACATAGCGATGTGAACTAGATTATTGACTCTAGTAAACCCTTTGGGTGTTCGTCACATCATGATGTGAACTATGGGTGTTAATCACATGGTGATGTGATGTTAAATCACATGGCGATGTGAACTAGATTATTGACTCTAGTGCAAGTGGGAGACTGAAGGAAATATGCCCTAGAGGCAATAATAAAGTTATTATTTATATCCTTATTTCATGATAAATGTTTATTATTCATGCTAGAATTGTACTAACAAGAAACATAATACATGTGTGAATACATAGACAAACAGTATGTCACTAGTATGCCTCTACTTGACTAGCTCATTGATCAAAGATGGTTAAGTTTCCTAACCATAGACAAAGTGTTGTCATTTGATTAATGAGATCACATCATTAGGAGAATGATGCGATTGACTTGACCCATTCCGTTAGCTTAGCACAGGATCGTTTAGTATTCTGCTATTGCTTTCTTCATGACTTACACATGTTCCTATGACTATAAGATTATGCAACTCCCGTTTATCGGAGGAACATTTTGTGTGCTACCAAACATCACAACGTAACTGGGTGATTATAAAGGTTCTCTACAGGTGCCTCCTAAGGTACTTGTTGGGTTGGCGTATTTCGAGATTAGGATTTGTCACTCCGATTGTCGGAGAGGTATCTGTAGGACCTCTCGGTAATGCACATCACTTAAGCCTTGCATGCATTGCAACTAATGAGTTAGCTACGGGATGATGTATTACAGAATGAGTAAAGAGACTTGCCTGTAACGAGATTGAACTAGGTATTGAGATACCGATGATCGAATCTCAGGCAAGTAACATACCGATGACAAAGGGAACAACGTATGTTGTTATGCGGTTTGACCGATAAAGATCTTCGTAGAATATGTGGGATCCAATATGAACATCCAGGTTCCACTATTGGTTATTGACCGGAGACGTGTCTCGGTCATGTCTACATAGTTCTCGAACCCGTAGGGTCCGCACGCTTAACATTTCGATGACGGTTATATTATGAGTTTATATGTTTTGATGTACCGAAGGTTGTTCGGAGTCCCGGATGTGATCCCGGACATGACGAGGAGTCTCGAAATGGTCGAGACATGAAGATTAATATACTAGAAGCCTATGTTTGGATATCAGA
This sequence comes from Triticum dicoccoides, assembly GCF_002162155.2. Taxonomy (NCBI): domain Eukaryota; kingdom Viridiplantae; phylum Streptophyta; class Magnoliopsida; order Poales; family Poaceae; genus Triticum; species Triticum dicoccoides. The sequence goes on along the minus strand of NC_041392.1, from coordinate 334,328,222 downwards.
AGTGTTCCGGGTGAAATCGGGATTTTACCGGAGTGCCGGGAGGTTACCGGAACCCCCCGGGGGCTTAATGGGCCAACATGGGCCTTAGTTGGAATAGACGGCAGCAAGGGGAGTGTGGGGCGTGCCCCCCAAGGGCCAAACCGAATTGGTTTAGCGCAAGGGGGGCCGGCACCCTCTTTCCTTCTCCCCCTCTCCCTTTCCTTCCCCCTCTCATACTCCTACTAGGAATAGGAGGAGTCCTACTCCTAGTGGGAGTAGGACTCCCCCTTGGCGCGCCTCTCCCTGGCAGGGCGCCTCCTCCCCTCGCTCCTTTATTTACAGGGGCAGGGGGGCACCCCATAGACACAACAATTGATCGTTTGATCTTTTAGCCGTGTGCGGTGCCCCCCTCCACCATAGTCCACCTCGATAATACTGTAGCGGTGCTTAGGCGAAGCCCTGCATCGGTAGAACATCATCATCGTCACCATGCCGTCGTGCTGCCGAAACTCTCCCTCAACACTTGGCTGGATCGGAGTTCGAGGGACTTCATCGGGCTGAACGTGTGCTAAACTCAAAGGTGGCGTACGTTCGGTACTTGATCGGTCGGATTGTGAAGACGTACGACTACATCAACTGCGTTATGCTAACGGTTCCGTTTTCGGTCTACGAGGGTACGTGGACAACGCTCTCCCCTCTCGTTGCTACGCATCACCATGATCTTGCGTGTGCTTAGGATTTTTTTTTTTTGAAATTACTACGTTCTCCAACAGTTAGGAGGCTAGCGCAAGCTTCGGTCAGTCCATTTTTGGCGGAGTGAACCTTCTCAACCACCGCACTCATGATAGTGTGGTGCTCTTCTTTGATGGAAGCGCTGCGAAGCGCTTCCAGTAGGTTGTCCAGTGCCTCTGGTTTGATATAGGACACCAGCACGGATGGTTGGCCCTCCTTAATGGGGGACCGCCTGCGGGAGTCCGGAACCATCAAAGGTTCCGGCGCGGTGTCCGGCTGGGGCCCGAACTCGAAGCCCGTAGGAGCCTCGCTCCCTTGGTACCCAGGGTCCGGGAAGTCGCCGCGAGGCACCCCAGGACCACCTCCCCTTGGCTCGGTGCCTTTTGAGACAACACCTCGGCGTTGTACATAGGGCGAGGGGTGGAAGCGGTCGGAGGAGAACTGTTATTCATATCCGACGAGTCCAAAGAGCCGCTCAACAAGGGTACGTCGAGATTAGCTCGGGACGGACTGCATAATCATGTTCGGCATGAGGAAAGGCAGTACAATAAAACATACCATGAAGTACTATGGTGTCCGGACACTTACGACTTCGCCAGGGGCTTGCACCTGGGTAGCCACTCGTCACCGCTGTCGGCGGCCGTCGTGGCACAGTCCGGAGGGAGGGTCCTTCCCTTCTTTAACCCTTCGGCCTCCACGGATGGATCGGCCTTCCTTTTCTTATCTCCCCCGGCTGGGGGGGAGAACTTCTCTCCACCTCCTCGTTTTCGTGGGAGGAGTGCGCGTCAGAGTCATCGGACGATGAGTCTGATATAACCTTGCACCGGATACCCTTTCGGGTCCCCGTGGCCTTCTTCTTGGCCTTCTTTGCCGGCACCTCGTAAGGTTCCGGAGTCAGCATCTTCGTTAGAAGAGCGTATGTAGGATCTTTAGGCAAGGGGCTGGATAATCAAGCTGCTCCACTGTCCCTATCCAGTCCTGTTAATGGCATGGAAGCTTAGATCCAGCACATAACTAAACTAGGGCAAATAAATACCCTGAGATATAGAAAAGCCTACCGGATTGGCGCGGCACTTTGCGCTGAGTCCGTGTTCCTCAGTGAGGGAGGGAGGAATCTCGGCGCTCTTGAACAGCACCATCCAGATGTCCTCGTGCGTCGTGTCATAGAGCTCTCGCAGCGTCTGGTGCTTGGCCGAGTCGAACTCCCACAAAACAAATGCCCGTCGTTGACACGGAAGGATCCGGTGGAAGAGCATAACCTGGACCATGTTGACAAGTTTGATTTTCTTGTCCATCATGTTCTGGATGCAGGTCTAGAGTCCGGTCAGCTCTACCGAAGAACCCCAGGACAGGCCCTTCTTTTTCCAGGAGGTGAGCCGCGTGGGGATTCCGGATCGAAATCTGGGGGCCGCCACCCAGTTGGAGTCACGTGGCTCGGTGATGTAGAACCACCCCGATTGCCACCCTCTTATGGTATCCACATAGGTGCCCTCGAGCCAGGTGACATTAGGCATCTTGCCCACCATGGCGCCTCCGCACCCTGCTTGCTGGCCGCCCACCACCTTTGGTTTGACATTGAAGGTTTTCAGCCATAGGCCGAAGTGGGGCCTAATGCGGAGGAAGGCCTCGCACACGACGACAAACACCGAGATGTTGAGGATGAAGTTGGGGGCCAGATCATGAAAATCCAGCCCATAGTAGAACATGAGCCCGCAGACAAACGGGTGGAGAGGAAATCCCAGTCCACGAACAAAATGGGTAAGAAAAACTACCCTCTCATGGGGTTCGGGCGTTGGGACGATCTGCCCCGCATTTGGCAGCCGGTGCACGATATCCACAGCCAGGTATCCGGCTTCCCATAACTTTTTGATGTTCTCCTCCGTGACGGAGGAAACCTTCCACTTGCCTCCTGCTCCGGACATACTTGGAGTGGTTTGAGAAGAAGAACGCGAGCTTGGGCGCTAGAGCTCGAGTGTGCGGGAATGGGTAAGCGTGAAGGAAGGAGGGGTGTGTGAAAGAGTAAATCTTTCCCCCTTAATAAGGGCGGATGAGGCGATGTGTCTCCCCACTTGCCTGGCAAAACCGTTTATTCCCCAGGCGTCGTAATTGATGGCGCGGTTGGGTTACCCACGTCCGTATTGATGAGAATCACGTGATAAGGGGAACACGATCTCTGCTTTGACAAGATGTGTCAAGAAAACCGCCTCGCGATATGTGCGGAGCTGGTTGAGAAAAGCGGTTCAAATAAAAACCGGGCCATGGTGTAATGTCATGCTATCAAAACGTGTCAACAGATTAGATTTGTGGAAATATTATTCTCTCTACGGTGGTATGTGGAACTTATTTTGCAGGGTCGGACACTATCCTCGTATTCAAACTCTTCCATGGTGTATTTCGAGGAGGAACCCGCCTTGCAATGCCGAAGACAACACTGCGCGCCGGACTCATCGTCATTGAAGCCTGGTTCAGGGGCTATTGAGGGAGTCCTGGATTAGGGGGTCTCCGGACAGCCTGACTATATCCTTTGGCAGGACTGTTGGACTATGAAGATACGAGATTGAAGACTTCGTCCCATGTCCGGATGGGACTCTACTTGGCGTGGAAGGCAAGCTAGGCAATACGGATATGTATATCTCCTCCTTTGTAACCGACCTTGTGTAACCCTAGCCCCTTCCGGTGCCTATATAAACCGGAGGGTTTTAGTCCATAGGACAACAGACAATCATACCATAGGCTAGCTTCTAGGGTTTAGCCTCTTTGATCTCGTGGTAGATCAACTCTTTTAATACTCATATCATCAAGAACAATCAAGCAGGATGTAGGGTATTACCTCCATCAAGAGGGCCCGAACCTGGGTAAACATCGTGTCCTCTGCCTCCTGTTACCATCCGCCTTAGACGCATAGTTCGGGACCCCCTACCCGAGATCCGCCGGTTTTGACACCGACAATGACCTTTGCTAAAAAGTGGACATATCGAGCGCCTGAAATTCAAGGGAACAGAAATGAATCAACATTCCAGCGAAACATAGGTCACACAGATCATTTACCTTGCACATAATCATCATTTTCCAAATATGACATGTCCAAAACATCACATGTCCAAATATGACATGTCCAAATTCCAAATATGACATGTCCACTTCAAATTTGCATATAAAAGGAATAAAAATATAGAACTTGAAGAAAAGTGCAAGAAGTCATTTTTCTTCACAATATTTGAAACTAAATTCAGCCTACCTAAATTTGAAACTATTTTCTTTTTTGCTTTGACTAGGGTTCATACTAATTCTTTTTTTAACACCTAACCTAATTAACCTACTGCCCTAACTACAACCTAACTAAATTAACCGAAGAACCCTAGCTAAATTAGCAGAGAGAGGTGGAGCGGTAGGGGTTTACGACAGAGGGTGCAGGGGTGAGGAGGGGAGGAAGCAGAGGAGGGAGGCGTGGCGCGCTGGGGCCGGGGTCGGGGCGAGGGAAGGACTCCAACGAGGTCGAGGGCAAGGCTCCCGCGCTTGAGGCAGGGGTGTGGAGAGGGCAGGTCTGCGGCGTCGATGAGGGGGGAGAAGAGAGAGTGTGGATTTGGGGAAGAAGCAGAGGCGGGAAGCCCGCCGGGGGGGAGGGGGGTTAAGTGAACATAATAGTAGCGCGTTTCATTAGAACGCGCTATAGCTAAGTTAGCTATAGCGTGTTTAGACTAGTAGCGCTACTGCTATCACCAGTAGCTATAGCGCTTTTTCCCAAAGGGCGCTACTACTACGTTGACTAGCTATAGGTCTTTTTTAGAAAAGCGCTACAACTATAACCAATACCTATAGCAGTTTTCATGTTTTGTTTCTTCTATTTTCTTTTCCTTTATTTTCTCTTCCTTTTCTTTTCTTCTTTTTCTTTTCTTTTCCTTTTTTCCGAGAGCAGGAAGGAAGGAAAGGTGATACAATGTATATAACTAAGGCGATATATATTGCATCATTTGATGGTTAAGTATGATGCAAAATAGGAACATATATATTACATCATTTGACACATGCATAACGGTTAAGTGTTTATACAAAACAGGAACATATATATTACATCATTTGATCGATAATGGTTTCTCAGCGTCGTAGTTTTCGTTTTTGAGTGAGCTTCTTTCCCTTCTTGTTCATTTAAGAATAATTGAGGCCCTCATTGGGACTTTTCCTTTTCCGTGGAGTACGATCTTTCTTAAGTAATGTAGTATTGATTCTTCTTTGACATATACTTCATCGTCATCGTCATCTTCCCCCATTGGGTTTCCGTACTAGTCGTAGTCTTCCTCGTTGGCGACTCCATCCATTCTAATGATGTTCCTTTTGCCTCTCCTCACGACAGCACGGCTGGGATTGCACGGGTCGGTTGTGAAGAAGCATCGTGTCACGTGCTTAGCATGTACCCATGGCTCATTTTTTGCGATAGAGTTCACGATAGCGCTCGTGGCGTCGGGTATAGTCATGGTAGTGAAATACCAGTTTTCTCTTTCGACATTCTTAGCCCATCTGACACAGAACATCGTCGCGTTGTGCAGTCCATAGTAGTCAAGCTCCCAGATCTCCTCAACCCTTCCGTAAAATCTCTCAAATGCGCTGTTGTCGGTGCCGGTCATGCATTCCATCGTCACCCCTGAGTTCTAATCATCACTGTCTGATAATCCCCAAGTGCAGGGAATCATCGTAGCAATTCCCAAAGGTGGAAGTGATAAGTATGGAGTGTCGAACCCACAATGAGCTAAAGGTAAGATCAATATTCTCTCAAGCCCTATCTGCCACTGGTACGACTCTATGTGCACCGAACATTTGCTTCCAACTAGAAACGAGAAATAAAACTACGTTGTGGGTATGAAGAGGATAACTTTGCATGATATCGGAGAGCTAAAATATAAAATTAGGTGCTGTTATCGTAAAGTTAGAATATATTACTAAATATTATAAATAGCGAGTGTGGAATAATGATGGGTCGGTGTGCGGAATTGTCTTAGGCAATTGTTAACAAGACCAGTGGTCGTCATTGCAATTTCATATGAGGGAGAGGCATAAGCTAACATACTTTCACTTCTTGGATCATATGCACTTATGATTGGAACTCTAGCAAGCATCCGCAACTACTAAAGATCATTAAGGTAAAACCCAACCATTGCATTAAAGCATCAAGTCCTCTTTATTCCCATACACCATGTCCTGCTTATCTGTGTTTGTGTTTCAGTCACTCACGCAACATAGACAATAAGCAAACCATGGACATATAGCAAGACCATACAGTGGGAATCCCTCACGCTTGCGCGACACGGAGGGCACCATAGGACAGCACCAAAGTAAAACATACAACTCATACCAATCTAGATCATCAATCAACCCAAAGAAAAAGGATATCTACTCAAAACATCATAGGATGGCAACACATCATTGGATCATAATATGTGGCATAAAGCACCATGTTCAAGTAGGGATTACAGCGGGGTGCGGGAGAGTGGACTACGTAAAAGAGATGAGGATGGTAATGATGATGATGGTGATGTTGGTGAAGACGATCACCACGGCGATGATTCCCCTCCCGATGGCACTCTGGTGCCCCCCGAGAGAGAGGAGGAGAGGTTCTCCCCCTTGTAATTCCTCCTCCATGGCCTCCCCCTAGATGGGGAGAGGTTCTCCCTCTGGTCCTTGGCCTTCATGGTGATGATGGACCCTCCGGGATCCTCCTCCATGCCCTCCAGTGATGATGGCCCCCTCCGGTAGGGTGCTAGAGAGGGCCTAGATTGATTTCTCGTAGCTGCAGAGGCTTGCGGCGGCGGAACTTCTGATCTAGGTTAATTTCTGGAGGTTTCTGTATATATAAGAGGTTTTGGCATCGAGAACAACTCAAGGGGGTATCCGGGCTGTCCACGAGGTAGGGGGCGCGCCCAGGGGTGGGTGGGCGCGCCTCCCACCCTCATGGGAAACCCGAGACTCTTCTGGCCCAACACTTTTAATCCATTGCCTTCAAAAATAAGCTCCGTCAAGTTTCAGGTCAATGGGACTCCATTTGGTTTTCCTTTTCTGCGATACTCTAAAACATGGAAAAAAACAGAAACTGGCACTGGGCTCTAGGTTAATAGGTTAGTCCCAAAAACCATATAAAATAGCATATAAATGCATATAAAACATCCAAGGTTAATAATATAATAGCATGAATACTTCATAAATTATAGATACATTGGAGACGTATCAGCATCCTCAAGCTTAATTCCTTCTCGTTCTCGAGTAGGTAAATGATAAAAGAAATAATTTATGTAGTGTGAATGCTAGCAAGTGCATAAGTTTCATCAATGATAGTTCCAATCACTTTTTCTAGCATCATTTTATATCATAAAAGTAGCTCATTTTCATAAAACTTTTCATGATCAAGTAACAAGCTATTCACATGTTAAAGTATAGATCATAAACTTTCTTGAAACTAACAAACTATATTCTCAGTCATCAAACAACTGCAATTCATCTTATTTTCAGGAAGGTTCTATGCCAGAGCTTTGATTTAGCAAACTCCACATACTCAACTATCATTTAATATTTCACAATTGCTAACACTCACGTGATGTTTATGGGTTCAAAGTTTTAATCGGACACAGAGAAAGATAGGGGCTTATGGATTCTCCTCCCAACCTTTTACCTCAAGGCTAATGTCAACAATAATAGTTCATGATAACTTACATCCAATTGGATATATATCAGGATCTTTCCAACACAATGTGCTTGCCAAAGGATAAAATGTAAAAAGAAAAGGTGAAGATCACCATGACTCTTGCATAAGGGTAGAAGCTAAAAGTAAAAGATAGGCCCTTCGCAGAGGGAAGCAGAGGTTGTCATGCGCTTTTATGGTTGGATGCATAAAATCTTAATGCGAAAGAACGTCACTTTATATTGCCACTTGTGATATGGACCTTTATTATGCAGTCTATTGCTTTTATTTCTTCCACATCACAAGATCGTATAAATCTTATTTTCACCACATTAATAGATCATACATATTTAGAGGGAAATTTTTATTGCATGCACCGATGAAAACTTACTTGAAGGATCTTACTCGATCCATAGGTAGGTATGGTGGACTCTCATGGCAAAACTGGTTTCAGGAATGTTTGGAAGCACAAGTAGTATCTCTACTTGGTGCAAAGAATTTGGCTAGCATGAGGGGGAAAAGCAAGCTCAACATGTTGGATGATCCAAGACAACATACTTTATTTCGGATATAATAAAACATAACCCATTACGTTGTCTTCCTTGTCCAACATCAACCTTTTAGTATGTCATATTTTAATGAGTGCTCAGAATTACAAAAGATGTCCAAGTTAGTATATTTATATGTGAAATCTCTCTTCCTTCAATATTCTTCCATGAATTGTTCAAGTGACCAATTCTACGTTTGCCAACTTTCAATAAGTTTACTACCTATACTTATTCTATGTGAAGTCATTACTCCCCATGGTATAAGCACATGAAACATATATAAATTCAGATTTATGATATTCAATTCATTCAACCATTTACTCATAGTTTATATGTGAAGCACGTGAGTAAATGACAAACTACTCCAAAAAGATATAAGTGAAGGACACTGAGTAGTCAAATAATTAACTAGCCATGGGAGAATTCCCTTTTTTTAATTCAAGATTTCATATCCAATTATTTTATTCAAACATCAAGTAAAATTGAAAATACGCTCCAAGCAAAACACATATCATGTGACGAATAAAAATATAGCTCGGAGTAAGGTATACTGATAATTTTGAAGACGAAAGAGGGGATGCCTTCTGGGGCATCCCCAAGCTTAGGCGCTTGAGTCTTCCTTGAATATTACCTCGGGCATCCCCAATCTTAGGGTCTTTCCACTCCTTATTCTCCTCATATCGATATCTCACCCAAAGCTTGAAAACTTCAATCACACAAAACTTAACGGAACTTCATGAGATAGGTTAGTATGATAAAGAGTAAACCATTCACTTTGGTACTGTAAAAGACAAGGCTCATTATTGTTATCACACAATGCCTATTGTACCATATCATTTCTACAATTTATATTGAGAAATATAAGCCATAGAAACTAGAAAACAAGCAAACTATGCAATGAAAACAGAATCTGTCAGAAACAGAACAGTTTGTAATGATCTGAACACCAACCATACTTCTGCTACTCCGAAAATTCTGAAATAAATTGTTGCACATGAGGAATTTTTGTATTAATCTTCTGAAAAAAGAATCAACTCAATCGCACTCTTCTGTAAAAAAAATGGTAGCTAATATCATGAGCGCAAAGTCTCTGTTTTTTACAGCAAGATCACATTAACTTTCACCCAAGTCTTCTCAAAGGTCTTACTTGGCACTTTATTGAAACAAAAAGCTATAATACATGATTAATATAGTAGCTTAATCATGAGAACTCACAAAAAAGTAAGGGTAAATATTGGGTTATCTCCCAACAAGCGCTTTTCTTCAATGCCTTTTTAGCTAGGCATGATGATTTCAATGATGCTCACATAAAAGATAAGAATTGAAACATAAAGGGAGCATCATGAAGAATATGACTAGCACATTTAAACCTAACCCGCTTCCTATGCCTAGGGATTTTGTGAGCACACAATTTATGGGAACAAGAATCAACTAGCATAGGAAGGCAAAACAAGTATAACTTCAAAACTTTAAGCACATAGAGAGGAAACTTGATATTATTGCAACTCATACAAGCATGTATTCCTACCTCATAATAATTTTTCAGTAGCATCATGAATGAGTTCAAAAATGTTACCATGACATAAACCATTCTTTTCATGATCTACGAGCATAGAAATTTTACTACTCTACATATAAGCAAAATTCTCCTCATTCAGAATAGCGGGATCACTAGTTCCTAAAGTTGACATTCTTCCAAACCCGCTTTAGATGATTGTATTATTCATACTCCAAAAGATATAAGTTAAGTTCATGGAGCGTTCTATAATTAATATAGACTAACCAATATCCAAGATCAAAATGTATAAGTGAAGCACATGAAGCATTCTATAAAGCAATACTCAAAAGATTTAAGTGAAGCTCAAAGAGCAATTCTATAAGATCATACTTAGAAGATATAAGTGAAGCACATGAAGTATTATATAAATTGATTAAGGGACATCTCATACTAGCATGGTTATTAAAGAAAAATAAAAACACAAAGGACACAAATCATGTGAACAAAACAAAAACCGAGGTATACCGATAATTGTTGAAGAAGAAAGATGGGATGCCAACCGGGGCATCCCAAGCTTAGATGCTTGAGTATCCTTAGAATATTTACTTGGTGTGCCTTGGGCATCCCCAATCTTGAGCTCTTGCCTCTCTTTATTCTTCTTACATCGGTAACTCCTCCTTCTTCGAACACTTCATCCACACAAAACTTGAACAAAAACTGTGTGAGATCTGTTAGTATAATAAAGCAAATTACTACCTTTAGGTACTTTTTCAAACTCATTCCAATTTCATATTAGAACTATCTCTACTGTATTCCAATTTCTCTATGGTTCATACCCTCCGATACTAGCCATAGATGCATCAAAATAAGCAAACAACACACGAAAAACAGAATCTGTCTAAAACATGACAGTCTGTAGTAATCTGGAGGTTTAGTAAACTTATGTAACTCCAAAAATTATGAAATAAATTTGAAAATTTTAAACATTTGTACATAAGTAATGTGCAAAAAGTTTGAGACCCATTTGACTTTCCAGTAAAAAATGTAAAATCACGCGCTACAGCCAAAGTTTCTGTTTTTTGTTCTGCACATAGTAAACAAGCAATCTAATCATCCTAAAACCAAAGCTTGGCACATTATTTTTATAATACAATGGATATATATAAGGGGATAATTATTTACAGAGAAACTTCCATGAAAAATTCTACATTGTTTCTGTGAGCATGAACACAAGTGCTCAAGGTCGACCCTCACTTCTTCAATGCATAACTTTCCAGTCACTTCTCTTTTTGAAAAACTTTTTAGGCGTGAGGGGCAAGTAATTCTTTTGTATTTTCATTCTTTAATTTTTTATATGTTTAACCCACAACAAAACATAAACGAAAAAGGAAAAACAAAATCTATTTAGTGAAGAAAGCAAACAAGCACACACGAGAATATCAACCCCACGCTATTGCTCCCCGGCAATGGCGCCAGAAAAGAGCTTGATAATCCCCAAGTGCAGGGAATCATCATAGCAATTTCCAAAGGTGGAACTGATAAGTATGGAGTGTCGAACCCACAAGGAGCTAAAGGTAAGATCAATATTCTCTCAAGCCCTATCTTCCACTGATACGACTCTACGTACACCGAACGTTTGCTTCCAACTAGAAACGAGAAATAAAACTACGTTGTGGGTATGAAGAGGATAACTTTGAATGATATTGAAGAGCTAAAATATAAAAGTAGGTGCTGTTATCATAAAGTTAGAATATATTACTAAATATTATAAATAGCGAGTGTGGAATAATGATGGTTCGGTGTGCGGAATTGTCTTAGGCAATTGTTAACAAGACCGGTGGTCGTCATTGCAATTTCATATGAGGGAGAGGCATAAGCTAACATACTTTCTCTTCTTGGATCATATGCACTTATGATCGGAACTCTAGCAAGCATCCGCAACTACTAAAGATCATTAAAGTAAAACCCAACCATAGCATTAAAGCATCAAGTCCCCTTTATTCCCATACACCATGTCCCGCTTATCCGTGTTTGTGTTTCAGTCACTCACGCAACGCAGATAATAAGCAAACCATGGACATATTGCAACAACCTACAGCGGTAATCCCTCACGCTTGCGCGACACGGAGGGCACCATAGGATAGCACCAAAGTAAAACATACTACTCATACCAATCTAGATCATCAATCAACCCAAAGACAAATGATATCTACTTAAAACATCATAGGATGGCAACACATCATTGGATCATAATATGTGGCATAAAGAACCATGTTCAAGTAGGGATTACAGCGGGGTGCGGGAGAGTGGACCGCGTAAAAGAGATGAGGATGGTGATGATGATGGTGATGTTGATGAAGACGATCACCGCGATGATGATTGCCCTCCCGATGGCACTCCGGTGCCACCGAGATAGAGGAGGAGAGGTTCTCCCCCTTGTGCTTCCTCCTCCATGTCCTCCCCCCTAAATGGGGAGAGGTTCTCCCTCTGGTCCTTGGCCTTCATGGTGATGATGGCCCCTTCGGGATCCTTCTCCATGCCCTTCGGTGATGATGGCCCCCTCCGGAAGGGTGCCAGAGTGGGCCTAGATTGATTTCTTGTGGCTACAGAGGCTTGCGGCGGTGGAACTTCCAATCTAGGTTAATTTCTGGAGGTTTGTATATATATAAGAGGTTTGGGCATCGAGAACAAGTCAGGGGGGTATCCGGGCTGTCCACGAGGTAGGGGGCCCCTAGGCGCGCCTCCCACCCTCGTGGGCAGCCCAAGACTCTTCTGGCCCAAATCTTTTACTCCATGGCCATCTTCTAGTCCAAAAATAAGCTCCGTCAAGTTTCAGGCAATTGGACTCTGTTTGGTTTTCCTTTTCTGCGATACTCTAAAACAAGGAAAAAACAGAAACTGGCACTGGGCTCTAGATTAATAGGTTAGTCCCAAAAACCATATAAAATAGCGTATAAATGCATATAAAACATCCAAGGTTGATAATATAATAGCAGGAATACTTCATAAATTATAGATATGTTGGAGATGTATCACTGTCCATATATTTGGCCTCCGTGTAAAACGTGTATCCGTTGATACCATATGCCTGATAGGTGACGAGGTTGGGCGAGGGGCCATGTGCTAAGGCGTATATGAGCAATCCATCCGTAGATCCCTCTTCCGGGGATTATCAATAGTATGCTCTTTGAACCAATGCAAGAAAGTGGAGTTGTGCTCTCTAGTAACTTCAGCATCCGTCCTGCATACCCCCCAGTCGCAATACTTCTTTGCGATGGTTTCTTTGTGTAGTGTCGCGAAAGGATCTACCTGGTCTAGGTATTGTAGAACTACCAAGTTTGCTCTGTCAAAGTCGTTGCGTCAATCTGAGTAGGCCACGTGCAGTTCCCTGCGACCGTTGGAATGACCTTCTCCTTCGAGCCTCCCATCGTGCTTGTTAACGGGCAAACCAACACCAGGCGGCCGGTCTGCGCCTTATAGAAAATTCTCACAGAAAGAGATGCAGTCTTGTGTCAGATAGCCCTGGACGATGCTTCTATCTGGACGGGACATGTTACGAACGAATCCTTTGATGATCACATTCATCCTCTCAAACGGCACCATGTTGTGTAGGAATGACGGCCCCATGTCTATTATGTCGTCCATAATATGGAGACACAGATGCACCATGACGTCAAAGAATGCTGGCGGGAAGTACATCTCAAGCTCATTTAGTATCACAATGATCTCTTCTTGTAGTCTTTGGAGCTGCTTCACACTGATCGACTTTCGAGAGATGACGTCAAAAAAGTTGCAGAGACCAATAAGTGTGTCCTAGACTTTCTTGTCCATGAACCCTTTGAGGGCAATAGGTAGTATCTGTGTCATCATCACATGACAGTCATGGGACTTCATCCCGTTCCTTTTCTTCTTCGTGTCTAGATATCTACTTATCTTGCCACAGTAACCGGAACTATCTTTGACTCGCGTAAGGCACTTGAAGAATTGATCGATTTCAACCGGACTTAAGGTGAAGCAAAAAGGGGGGAAATAATCCTCTTCCTTTACTTTTTTGCCCTTCTTCTCCCACGCCTCTATCTCCGTCTCTTTCTCCTCTGACTTTTTACGGGGCGGCATGTGCAGATCTTCCCTAATTTTCAAATCTTGCACGTCTTTTCTTGCCTTCGGCCCATCCTTGGTCTTATCTGGCATGTTCATCAGTGTCGCAAGCAAGACCTCAAGGACATTCTTACAGATATGCATTTGATCAAGGCAATGAGGTGTGTTGAGTTTGTGCCAGTACTCCAAGTCCCAGAAAACAGACCTCGTCTTCCATACCTTCAGCAGCGGCTCCAGCGCCTTTTTCATCGTCTTTCCCGCGCGGGGCACTGTTCCTAGTTTTTCAACAGCTCACTGATTTTGGCGCCGCTCTGCTTATGTGGAGGTCCTCAATGCTCAGCCTCACCATTGAATAGATCTCCGTGGTTTCTCCATGGGTCGTACTTCTCGAGCCATCTTTGATGCCCCATGTACACGATTTTCCCAGACCTGCCATCTTTCCTTGATGTTAGCTGCTGAGACGTCGTATCATCCATGCACCGCGTGCATCCACAATATCCATGGCACAACTGGCTTGCGACATATTCATTACCAAGATAGTCATGCACTGTCGCGATCAGTGCGACTCTCATATAGAAATACTCGCCTTTGCTAGCGTCCCATGTTTTGGCCGGTGTTTTCTATAACGTGTCTAACTCCTGTTGAAGTAGCCCCAGATACAGATTAATATTATTTCCTGGTTGTTTCGGCCCTTGAATCAGCATGCTCATGTGTATGTACTTTGACTTCATGCACAACCAGGGGGAGTTTGTACATCCATACAAACACGGGCCATGTGCTATGGTTGGTGTTCTGGTTGCCAAACGGACTCATGCCATTGGTACACGTGCCGAGCACGATGTTCCTTGCATCACATTCAAAATACCGATATTCGCCGTTGAACGTTCTCCACTGGGTTCTGTCCTTGATGTTTCTTAGCTTCGGATCATCTCCATCGTCGGGCTTCTTCCTCTCCGCGTGCCACCGCATGAGCTTTGCTTCCTTGGGATCTATGAAATACCGCTGGAGACGGGGAGTGACCAGTAAGTACCATACAACTTTTGGGAAGATTTCTTCCCGGCCTTCTTGTATCGAGAAGCATTGCACACCAGACAGCTTGTTTTTTCCACGTGCTCCTTTCCGATAAATTATGCAATCGTTGATGCATGCATGGTATCTAATGTGCGCCAGATCAAGAGGGCACACGATCTTCTTGGCCTCATCCACACTAGTAGGACATAGATTCCCCGCGGCAAGAACATCCTTTAGGTACTTGAGACGCTCATCGAGGCTCGTGTCTATCCATTTGTTTTTACCCTTCGTCTTCAGGAGTTTGAGCGCGAAACTCAAGCGGGTCACCTCAGGATTGCAACCATGATACAATGGAGTGTTTGAGTCTACCACCAGTTGCTGCAGCTTGGCCTCCTTTCTAGAAGCAATTCTCTCAGTACTCGTCTCCTTGCGAAGTAGTGCTTGAATGTGAGGGCCCCGCACGATTGAACTTAGTATCGACAAATTTTGTGGTGTGAAGTCCACGTTCTCTCCGCTTCCATGTCCGGCCCCTTCTCTGCCGCCATTATCGATCATCTCTTTGTCTTGCCCCGTGTTGTCATTGCCTGGCCCATCGGCGTCCTCAACATCATCATCCTCATCTTCAATTATCCACCGAGTATAGCCATCCATCAAACCAGTCATGAGCAGGTGTGCTTCGACACGACCATCGTCATAGGGGTTGAGCACAACTCATCCTTTGCATCTTCGACACAGACATAAAACCTCTGTCAGGTTATTTTATTTCATGTCCTCCACCGCCGATCGCAACCACCTGTCCACCATCGTTCCACTGACCATCATGAACTCCTTCATGGTAATAATAAACAAATTGATTATAAAAATGCATGCATGCATCAAAGTCATACAAAAATTTGGCATGACCTTCCCTGAAAATAGGACATATAGGGTTTGCCCAGAAATTGCCGAAACATAAATAAATCGACATTTCGGCAAAACATAGGCAACTCACAAGCACAATTCAGCGTCAACTCATGTCACACACACAATTTCCATCATATCGCCCGATTATGTCATATGGCACACACATACACATATTTCCATTCTTGCAAAAGCATAAATTTTTAATCACCTATCTCAAGATCAAGCACCGTGAGATGATGATGTAGTTAGGGAGATCAAAAGTGGACAAAGCTCTTCTTGACAAGGCTAGATCTAGTTAGGGGTACATAGGTAACTTCACTAAATGCTACATCTACCTAGTTAGCTAGTTTGGGAGGAGACAAGTTCAACTAGTGGAGGGGGAAGGAAAAAGAGAAATGAGATGCATTAATGGAGGTGGTGTAGTTAGCTATGAGTAATAAAGAGAGAAAAAGGTAGGTAGAAGAAGGAGAGTAACGGGGGGTGGGAGAAGTAGTGAGGAACAAGCAAAGTGAGGGAGAGAGGAGCTGGGAGCTAGGGGAAAGTGAGGAAGAGAGGATGGGGGAGGGGGAGTGGGGAGGAAAAAGGTGGTATGGTGTGGCTTAGCAGTAGCACTGGGCATAAAACACGCTACTGCTAATAAGATAGCAGTAGCGCACTCCTGGCTCACGCACTACTGCTAAGCGGGGCCTGCCATGTGGCCAGCTTCAAAATTAGCAGTAGCGACCTGCGAAAAAAGCGTGCTACTACTATTCTTTAGCAGTAGCGCGGTTTGCGTAGGCGCGCTACTGCTAAACCTAGGGTGGCGGGAATGGTCAGTCAATTTTTGTAGTAGCGTGGTTCCATCGAGCCGCGCTGCTAGTAAGTTGGTAGCAGTAGCGCCTATTTGGTGCACGTGCTACTGCTAATTAGTAGTAGCGCCTCTTCCTGACCCGCGCTGCTGCTAAGATTCTGTGTATAAGGTTTTCCCTAGTAGTGAATGCCACCACATCATCTATTTATGCCTATTAGTAATAGGTTGTTTTTTACATTAGTCCAAATATTAATGTTCCATAAAACTAAACTCCAAATGTCCACCGGAGCCAAGGCAGAGGATGTACAACGGGGGCGATGGAGGCATCTTCGTAAGAGGAGGAGAGATCGAAGGATAATCTTGCACGTCCGTCGCCACTTGCATATCGGCGCGGGAATCCTCGAGTGCCCACTAGAGCTCGTGCTCCTCCAGGGAACTGCGGAGTCATGGGATCTTCCTAAACCACGATGGGCACCATGCAGTACTCCTTGTAGCGGGGCATGGTGCTCCCCCGACTCCTGGGGTACTGCCTGGAGCACCCGCTTAACCGCTTTGTGAGCCGCTAGGATGCCATGCTCATGGCCGTGCTGTTGGAGCACACGCTCGTGCGCCTGAGCGGCGAGGATACGATATTCATGGGCATGTTACCGGAGCACGCACTCGTACCTGTCGAGAGCGGCAACGATGCGATGCTCGCGGGAAGCGGTGATGTGATGCTTGCGGGCATGCTGTTGGAGAACGCACTCGTCCACATATTGAGCGGCGAGGATGCGATGTTCGCGGGCGTGCTGCTGGAGCACGTGCTCGTCCACGTCGAGAGTGGCAACGTTGCAATGTTTGCGGGTGTGCTCTCGATGATGCGATGCTCGCGGGCATGCTGCTGGAGAACCCGCTTGTCCACATTGTGAGCGGTGAGGACGCGATGCACGTCCTCGTGACCGACCAGGGCATGCTAATAGAGAACAGCTAATCCTCGTGGCCGACGAGGGCGAGCCGCTAGATCACATTGTCCTCTGTGTGGATAGTCAGCGCACGCTACTCGTGGCCATAGAGGGCATGCTCCACCTCGGCGATGTCGGAGACTCCATCCTCTTCCCAAGTTGCGGCGCCGTCCACTTCGGCAACGACTGCATGCTCTGGTGGGTGTTGTGTCTGTATGGGAGCTTCGAGCTACAGTACCAGAGGGGCGGGGGGGTACCTTTTCGTGGTTTCACATGTTCTGAGGAGAAAAATATAATCTGAGGTTGCACAATATGTTGGAACGTGTCAGAGGAAGGCCAGCAGGAGTAGTACAACAAACATCACATGCGCACCATATTTTGAGAAGGGTTTAATGTAATTTCTGTGAAATGGGTATGTGTGATGTACGAGTAGTACATGCATATCATTGACATTCATGCACACAACAAACATTTGTTTGCACTATTTCACCCTATTTTCTTATTATGTTTGGGAGTGGATTTGATTTTTGTAATCGGAGCTCATTTTTGTACTTGGTTTCAATTTAGACTATGCATGTATTATTGCGAGAGATATATATAGAGAGAATATTTGTGTGACAAAGAGGGGGGCGGGGGCACCGATACCTAACGAGAGAGGGGCATATGCGTGTTCGAAATACTTTGTGTGTCGTAGAGAGAGGAGTGTCCGAAAGGGAGAGAGAAGGTGTGTGTGTGTGTTAGAGAGAGAGAGAGAGGTGTGTGTAACGTCGGGATCAATAAGGTTACGAGGTTGCAAATATGGGAGAGCGATAGTGTGTGTACAATGAAGGGACACACAGACATCGTCTGTTTGAGTGTGAGAGAGTTGGATAGACCTCGACAACATGGCTGGCTAGGGGTGGAAGGTTATGTGTGGTAGAAAGAGATAGTAGAGAGACAGATGAATGCTTGTTTTTTGCAAGAAGACCTAACTACATAGACGGGGGTAGCAAGAAGAAGAGAATGGTGGTGTGCCTTTTTGTCATGGGATGGAAGAGAGACCAAGAGACACACATCGTGTGGAGAGGTGTGTGTGTTTCTAGAGAGAGAGCGAGGCGTGGACCTGAATAATGAGATGGGCGCTCATGTGTATGTTATAGGGTAGGAATTGTCTAGGTGGTAGTGTTATGATGGCGACCAATCTTTCAATGAGAGTGGGGATAAGTATAGACTTGGTGGATTTTGATGTTGACGATCCAGCTATATCATACCCAGTGATACGAATTGACAATGGTTATTAAACAAATGTTCGATGGATGATGATCTTGTCATATGCACAAAATTAACCCGTAAGAATTGGCTAGAACTAAGATAATGCAATCGTAATTGCCAATATGAAGTAATTAAGGATAATGGTGGCGTTGCTGGTACTGAACAAAAGGCGATAGTCCTACACACACCCCGCAAATGCAAATTATAGTGAAAACAAAACAATGTGTACAACACAATGCGAGTTCTAACGTAGAAAAAGGGTAGTAGCCTTATTTATATCTATAGACTATATTACTATATTTTTATTGGTATAGTTATATCTATATCTATTCCACTCCCTCCATTTGTAATTTACTCCGCACATATATAACTTTGACTGCATCCAAATTTTATAAAGGTTGATCGAATTTGGTGAAAACAATATGAACATTTACACTAACAAATTTACACGATGTGGAAATAAAAGCAATGATGAATCAAATGATATATATTTGGTGGTGTATATGGTAATACTTTTTCCTACAAATTGTTGAAAGTATACAAAGTTTGACTTTAGAGAAACCCAATATGGGGTATATGTACTATACATTCTATATTCATTATTTTTCCGGAGTCAATGCGTGTATTTGCACGTACATGATATAAACTGTTGATTGATGTTGATCCAATGGTCCAGGTGGCTACGATTCGGATCTACTATAAGTACCCATACATGTTGTTCTGGAATGACCAGCATGACAGTGTGATTGATCCACACAAGAAGCTCTAAATAAGACCTCCAGACGTGCCACGTGGCTTCATGGGTGCCCCCACATCATATTATTCATACTACGCTGACTGAAATCTCTACCTAATAATAAAGCACGTAGGGTTTCTGCCCGTCCGTCGCGCCAATTTGCAAAAAAGCCCCTGCGTTTTCATGAAATCAACCCGCAGTCCAGATTTAAGTCACACCGAACCGTTATTTTATAGTTTTTCAACCCCCCTGACTTTTTAGGTATTCCATTTGCGGATCTTATTTAAGTCAAACAAATGCTTTTCTAAACCATCCATATCTTTTAAACCGTAACTCCGATTTAAACATGTTATATATGAAATTTGATTAGAAAAATATGTAGAATATGAATATAAGATTATTTTAACAAGTTAAGTATTTATAATATTATTTTGGAAGATATTTAATTCAAATAAATGGTTTTCTAAATTATACGTATCTTTTAAACCGTAACTCCGATTTTAATATGTTATATATGAAATTTGGTTAGAAGAATGTGGGAAATCTGTATATGATGTTAATTTTACCTGCTAAATATTTTTTAAATATTGTTTTGTAAGCAAACTTATAACTATAGCTAACGATCCATTTTTCTTTCATACAGGCGGCGATCCGGATTGCAAATAAACATGCACTATAATCATATAGGGAAAAGAAAACATCGAGAACTACACATGCATACCTATGAATACGTCGCAGGGGAAAACAACAGATTTCTCATCGCGAGTGTGAGAGAAAGAAAGAGAGAGGGAGAGGGAGGAGAGAGGGAGAGAGAGACGTCTCAGGATTAACCACATTCTAACACGTTTTGGTTTGTGTGAACACTAAGGCCATCACTGGCGAGGGTGAGAAGAAGGATAAGCGACAACACAAATATGATGCGTCGCTAAAATAAAGGAGATGGACCTATTGTGGTCTTGAGTGATGGTTGTTCGGTTAAGAGTGTATGTTGTGTTTTTTCTCACGTTGCAATGCACGGGCTCTTTTGCTAGTAAATATAAATCACACAAAACAAGATGAGAGAATTCCTTATTTGACACTACCTTAAAATGTGGTTCCCTATTTGGCCCTAAATAAATTTTTCTTCTCTGTTTGACATCTGCTCTAAATTTCTTTCCCAATATGACACTCTAGTGCATTTTGTTCACTAACGGTGTTAGAGACAGATGTGAAAAGACCTTTTTACCCCTGGTGCATAAGGTGACCAAAAATCTGTACATGACCATATCTACAGTTATGTTATATATTTGGTCATATTAAATGACCAATTGAGACCCCATAATTTGGTCAATGAACTGATTTCAATCCAAAAGATTGGTGTTGGTGCACGTACGAGACCGCCGTCGATGCTGGTGTTGAGCGGATGGTGGTTGGATGTACTGTGCTCCGAGGACTCGATGCCGCTGAACGCCTCTGCGAGATGTGAGTGATGGATGGGTGTGGGCGTTGGCGAATGGATGGATGTTGTGAACGATGTATGGTTCCCCTCTCTGGCCGTGTGAGTCCTGTGAATGGCCTTGTGCCTCTGTATTTATAAGGAAGGGAGATAGGGAGAGTGTGAGCGTTTGTTCCGATATTCGTGGAAGGAAAGAGATATGAAATCCCGTCTATGAGCTCCGTTGCAGGTATTTGTATACGTGCATTTACATAGTAGAAGTCAACCATATTTAACACGCCACGACCAGCCCAGACTATACTGGTGCATGCATGCATTAGTCAAGTATTCGGGTATTTGAAGAAGCATAAGACGCGCCGGCCAGGGCACCGGTATATGGATATTCACAACTAACGCGTGGACATTTAGATATATGTACGAGTCAATGAGACGTCAACGAATGCACGGTTAGCTAGCTACATGATCAAATACGTAGACTGGTGTCATATGTAATCGGTCAGTATACGTGTGTGCGAGCATGCATACATGCATGGTATGTGAAGCAACCGGGAAATCAAGTGTGTGAATGCACGTAGGTATAACTCTAAATGTACGTGTAACTTGCATCAAAAAATGCGACTGGACTTAGCTTTTTCAAAGCGACAAGTACAAAAACACGTCAAACAATAGAGAGGAAAGGGACGGCTACATCAGGATTGGGATATTTTCTTTTGTTTGATGTGGGCTAGCGACCAGCATAAGGGGTATTTTGGTCCATCCAATTTTTTTGACGGAACAGTGTTACGAAACCGACGGTGATGTCATGTAAGGAAGGAAATTTAGACTACATGTCAAATAGGGAAGAAAAATTTCTTTAGTCTCAAATAAGGAACCACATTTTAAGGTAGTGTCAAATAAAGAATTTTCTCAAACAAGATCTTCCCGTTTCTTGTTCCTACGATGTTGTGTCATGCACGTACCTAGTTGTAGAGTGGTAGTAGTAGTAGTACAAACTTCGTAGTAGGTGTAGTACGGAGTGCTCGTACTCTATCAACGAGTCCTATCTGACACAAAATTTCTTGGCTTCCGTGTTATAGCTAGATCTTCCCTTCCTCGTTTACGCGGCGGGTGGGGTGCGGTTTGCCCATAGTCAGTTTGCTCAATTGCTGTCCCACATCAAAGTGAAAATGCTAGGCAACACACCTTCCCTAGGTATGTTGCGTGCCGGACGGGCCGTGGAGTACTCCCGATTCCTGGGTGTGTGGGGGTGCAATGTGAACGTGACCAGCCTTTTCCTTTTACTAGCAATGTGCTCGTGCATTGCAACGGATCCAAAGTAGAATAGTACTTGTTCACAAACTTGACCGAAAACACTCTTGTTTTGATAGACATAAATACCACTAAAAATATATTACTTTTCACTCAAAATGTATTTCTCAAGATGTTTTGATGAGGTGAGGGAGGATTGTGTTTGCTTTCAAGATAATAAGGGGTTTTCTGCACATTGAAGCAGAGAAGTGGGCTATTGTTGCAAAACGCCACAACTTACCTCACAGCCATTAGATGCAGATCTAATGGTCAGAAATGACAGATGGCACCATCACCAACTGAGTCTTTTATGGGAGTAGATAAACATATATAAATTGTAACATTTGGTTCTGCTCCTTGGCACGATCGATAGATAGAAATAATGATTCGAAATGCTAGGGCGAGGCTTTTCCTGCCAGATAAGCAGGGTAGTAGCTAGGTTGGCGCATCGTTGGTTTGGTCACATGCAGTCCCACATGTTGTCGTGATATAAAGCCTAGCCAATGCGCATTGACCGGGGGGTTGGGACGACAGTGTGGTATGCGACGGGGAAGGGACATGCTTCATGTACATGTTCCAGTTTCTTGTTTTGAACTTGCGAATGTGACATGCATGCTGCATGAGTAGTTTTGAATTTATAGGGTCGGTCTCAGTTTTCGAATTTAGTAGTAGTTCATAAGTCGGGTCAAGCATCGAACATAAATTACGAAGTTGATGGAAAAGGTAAGCACAACTTACAAATTGATGGATGGAGTACGAGTTACAGTGATGCATATAATTGCCTCCAAATGTGAGCAAAGGGATCGCACATGTCAGTATTGACTGGAACGAGAATGCAATAGCACAATAAGAATTAAGGCCACAATGATGCAATCACAGTGGTGGTTACAGGAGGCAAGAAGAAAAATGCATCCATCAACGTACGACCTCCTACTCCTCGACTCAGTGCGCCAGGCCACCGACCGGCGGCTTAGGAGTGGCAGCTTTTGTAGCGAGGTTAAGGTGCTTCTCAACAAAGGCGTCCAATGCTTCCAGCTGGTTGACAAAGGCCAACGTCGCAGCGTCCTCACCGGCCTTGTAGATACCTATGTACATGACTTCCTCATACATGTGGATGTGTAGGTCGACGAATTCTTGCAGGGCAGGTGCCTCGTGGCGAGTGTGACCTCCAGGTGGGCATTCTTCGTTGCGTCGGCGGGCAGTCGCAGGGCCACCAGTGCTTGAAAGAAGTTCTAGCCATGGAGGCCGATTAGGGTGGCAGGCAATGAGGAGCTTGGGCGCGCGGGCTGGAGGAGTACGGCGATGTCGTCCGCGAGCTTCTTGACGACGATGAACTTGTTGATGGTGACAACGATCATCTTGTCCAACTGAGATTCTTAGCTAGCGTCTATGATGGCCATGAACCAGCTGGTCGCCAACACCGTCTGGAGACGATTCTCGGTGGCATACCGCAGACCGACATCGTGGACCATCTGGCATAGCCGTTGGCCGCTCGCGCGCATCGCCGCCATGGGTCTGGAGTGAGCACTTTTGCGCTTAGTGTAGGTGCTTAGGTGCACATGATGTGGTAGATGCATTGGAATGGAGGGGAACCTTTATATGAGTGCAAACTGCGTAGCATTCACATCGTGCTTCCTATTTTCCCCGTCCTCCTCCCATTACTTCCCTCATGCATTTAGGATGCTAATTGAAGGAGGATGCATCATTGGCCGTTCAACATTTCCGGAACCGCTACCCTCTTCCTCTTCCACATTATAGCTGTATCGGGAACTGTCCTGGTTTACTAGTAGCTGTCAAATCGAATAGTACTGCGCCACCCGTTGCATGCTCAGCTGAACACGCCTCCTCGCCTCCATCAAACGCCTCCGTTAAACCCGCATGCAAACCAATAAACCTACTCCGGCCACACATCCATCCATGAGCAGGCCAGAATTAAACGCAACACCGGCCGGGCTCCTCCCATCCACCCTCAGTTTAAACGAGGTCAGACACCGGCCAAGCTCCTACTGTCTGCCCTCTATTTAAACGAGGCCAGACAACGGGCAAGAATCGCACCCCTCCACCGCTCCCACATCTCCTCCTTCACCATTTTCTCCACTCTTACGATGGCTTCCGAGGAGCCGTTCTCCGGCATACTACCCGACTGGGTGGCCCGCCAAGCCCTTCGGATACGAGCGAGGCTGCTTGGTGCTTCACCTACCTCTCCTGGCCTGACGGAGCTAGTTGCCGCCCCAAGCCGACGCGTGGTTCAACAACTTGCCGCTCCAGTTCAGCTCGATGAGGAGTGCTGAGTTGCTCCACGTAGGCACGGTGGTGAGCACGGCGGCATGGGCATCATCGCTGCCGCGTCGTACCGTGCCACCAGTGTCTTCGGTCGCGCCTCCTATTTCTGTGATGGCCGCGCCTCCTATGCATGCGGCAGCGCCATGCAGGTAGAGACACAAGCCGGGTGCGCGGAGAGCGACAATTCGGTAGCCAGCTTGTCCGTGCCCGCTGCCATCATCGAGGAGAAGTAGAACATGGGAGGCCGCCGCCGATTGGGTCCCATGAATGCCACCGTTGAGGCGACGACTACGTATATGGGTGGTTTCTTGGCTGCTTCATCTCTTGCGAGGACCTTCATCGACCCTGCAAGTGTCTTTCGGACATGAGGAAGAGAAAGGGATCCGCGGGCGGCCATTTAGATTAGGTCTTAATTATACCACGAGATGTGGATTAGCACCACTTAGTTCATGTAAATGTAATGAAATCCATCATGTTTATATGAAGCTCTGCCTTTTTTATATGCAATCCTTCATGCTTATACGAAATCAGTCCGTGTTTGCACGAATTTCCTCTGGTTGGTTAAAGTTGTGAAAATGTATGTCGCAGGCGTTGGATGTCGTCCTCCGCGGAAGGAAGTGGGAGGAAATTTGCCGGTTGCCGTTGGAGATGCTCTTATGCTGGGAATAATAGTCACATCCAATCCATTTGAGTTAATTGTGTGTATGATTCTCCCTCCATAAAAAGTTAATTGCATGTATAGTGTACATGACTTGCAGGTTGGCTACAGATTCATACAGAAAGTTAGAAAGAAACTAATCCATCCTTAATCTTGTATTCTAAGTACTCTGTGAGTTCCACTGTCAGCATAGTAGCGAAAGAAGTATATATTAAAATAATATAATATAAAAATCTAAAGTTTAGGATAGAATTCGAAATCAGGTCACCGCATTGCGAGTATCCGGCGCTAACCAGTCTAGCAGATGTTCATTGTGGACGATGATAGAGATATATATCTATGTCTACTCTTATAGTCCCTCCATTCCTATCACTACAAAAAATACACTTCCGTGTTGATACGTGTTTGTCACAGTAGGTCACGTTTTCTTTCATGCATGTACATCCATGACAATTTTATGACAGAATCAAGATAGTCATACCTGTGCTGTCATAGAAGTGTTCCATGACATTACCAAAATTATCATCACAGAAGTGTCCACTTCCATGACGATAAATCGCGCATCACAGAAGTGCTTTCGTCAACGGTGACCGACACGTGGCATCCACCGTAACGGAACATTGTTAAGCTATCGGGTCCGGTTTTGGATCCGATAACCCGTTAACAAGCCAGACCATTGGGGATTTTCCACGTGTAAAATCATCATTGGCCAGAGGAAACACATGTTGCCTCACCGTTGGGACAGATGTCATCCACTCATTGGACAGGAGGCGCCTATGATTGGTCAACACGTGGCACGACCCAACAGTGGCCCATTTCGGTGAAAAAGGCTGGCACAGTAAAAAATAGCAGGCCGGCCCATATAAGGCCTACTTGTGCTAGGTCCATTTAAGCCCACGGCCCATACGAGATGTGCCAATTCGGCCCGTCAACGACCCGTTAAAGATTTGACACCATTCCAGCCCATCATCGGTTTGAGCCCGTTAATAACCCGCTATATATTTGGGCTCAATATCAGCCCGATGAGATTTCGGCCTATTAACGGCACATTCAGTGGATGGGCCAATTTTCACGATGTACATCTTTCGGCCTTTTAGCGACCCATTTAAGTGTTGGGCCAATTTCCAGCCCGGTGTGTCTTTCATCCTCGTGACAGCCCATATATCTGTTGGGCCATTTATTGTCGGACCTGAGTTTTGGCCTTTTAGCGACCCATTTAAGTGTTGGGCCAATTCCCGACCCTGTGTGCCTTTCAGCCTGTTAACGGACCATAAATGAGTTGGGCCATTTGTAGTTGGACATGAGTTTTAGCCTTTTAACGGCCCATGCCCTTCATGGTCCAATACCAGCCCGGTTTCTTTTTCGGCCCGCTAAAGGCCCACAACAAAGTTGGGCCATTTACAATCCGACCTGACTTTCGGCCTCTTAGCGGCCCATGCTCTTGATGGTCTAGTACAAGCCCACTGTCTCTTTCGGCCAGCTAAAGGCCCACAGTATAGTTGGGCCATTTGTAGCCCAAACTTAGTAATGGCCTGTTAAATAACAGCCTGTGAAATCAATTGGGCCCACCTGTTGCCCGCTTCGATGTCGGCCTGTTAATGACCGAGAGTTAAGAGGGCCGACCATTAACTTTCCGCCTGGTAATGGTCCATTAACTTAATGGGACCACTAAAGTTCGTACATGTCTTTAGGCCAAATTATATAATTTGAGCCCATTACGATGAGCAATTATGCACAGGACCAAAACCGATCAAGCAAAGGTACAGGGAATAACGTTGCACATCCAACATATATTATAGGAAATTACATCCACTAGGCAATCAAAGATTGATGCCAGTGCAAATAAATGAACAGAACCTAACAATGTACAACGTCACAATCTGCAACCTCAGCATGAATGACACCCATAAGCATGTGGGCAAGTTCTTGCTGCTTTTCTACACCGTCTCTGAAAACATTGATCGGTTGTTGTGTTGCACGACTCTGCACATCTGATTCCTCCACCATTTCCATCTTTCCTTTAGCCATTAATTGGTTCACAAACATACATTTTTTCCATTGCATTCGAGATAGAGGATACCGAACAGATTCAGATGGCAATTTTGGCAGGCTTGTATTATTGATAGTGGAGAGTGTCTCGACCACTGCATCATAACATAAATTAGGAGGGGAACCAAATAGATTAATCATGAGTTATTGGCATATTACCTGGCCTAGATTTATTGGAAAGAAACAATGGGGTTGCCTTGCTGTTTTCAGAGTTTGTCTTCTTATCTTCAGCAGCCTGCACCAAATTAAGACACTAGCATTTCTATCATTGGCCAAGTCAGATAATAGGAAAGCAACATTGGCACAGTGAACGTTTGCGCAACTAGACAACCCCAAATTAACACAATATGGCACATTTATCATTAGCTAGGTAAGGTAATACAAAAGCAACATTGACACAATGAATGAATGGGTAACCAGAGCAACACTACAATTTAGTAATGTGCATGATATTAGATAGTAGACTCATGCAGCTCAGTATGCAAAACTACCAGCCAGTTTTCTTTACAAAAATCAACATTGGCGCCTTTAACATTTTGCTACAACTAATTTTAGATCAGACAAAGGTTGGATTCACGCCGATTAACAAAATACATGCTGATGTAAAAATATAGTGATATACAACAGGTACTTACATCAGCATTGGAGCACAGAGAATTCCCACAAGATATTTTCCTCGAATACAATCCCAATGAAGGACATCTTCTATCATTTAACCTTATTTTCTAAAAGAGGGATGGGTAAGAAACATGTAGAAAATATGATCAGAATGCTATAAAATTTCATGATGCGAGGATACGCACATGCTTCTTAGAATGGTGTTGACATTATTTTGCTGGACTAGAGCGGACTAGTTCTTTGGCCACTGGAATCTGCTTATTATCAGTGGGAGTTGGGTTTCCCTATGCTGGAGCAGTATCTATGAAAAATGGAGTTGGTTTATTATCTCCTGGCATTTCAATCTTTTGGAAAGACCTGGTTTGTAACCCTTCAGATTCTAACATAACTGTCTTCCCCTTGCATGCATTATATAGAAGAATGGTGCTTCAATTATAAAACATGCTACAGCAGAGATGGAATAGGTACCAAAGAATAGAGAGGCATGACATATTGACATGCATTCCCTCCGTCCGGAAATAAATGGATGGGTCTAGGCGTATTTAAGTTCTAGATACATCCAGTTTTATCCATTTCTGCGACATGTAATCCGGACGGAGGGAGTATGATGTAAGAGCTAGGGATACGACAGGACAACACAGTAAAAAAACACTGAAAACCCACTACAGAACCAAAGTAATCAAACCCACTGATATGAGATAGTACACTCATGCAGCTCAGGATGCAAAACTACCAGGCAGTTTTCCTTACAAAAATCAACATTGTGGCCTTTAATCATACATTTTGCTACAACTAAATTTAGATCAGATAAAGGTTCTATTCACGCCAATTAAAAAAATACATGCTGATGTAAAAATATAGTGATATACAAAAGGTACTTACATCTGCATTGGAGTACAGAGAATTCCTGCAAGAATCTTTCCTCATAGGCGATACCAGTGTAGAAATTCTTCTATCTGTTAAGCTTATTTTCTAAAATAGAGATGGGTAAGAAACATGTAGAAAATATGATCAGCATGCTATAAAATTTCATGATGCAAGGATACGCACACGCTTCTTAGAATGGACTTGACATATTTTTGCTGGTCTGGAGCAGACTAGTTCTTTGGCCACTGGAATTTGCTTATTATCAGTAGGAGTTGGGTTTCTCTATGTTGGAGCAGTATCTACAAAAACTAGAGTTGATTTATTATCTCCTGGCATTTGGATCTTTTGCAAAGACCTGGTTTGTAACCCTTCAGATTCTAACATAGTCGTCTTCCCCTTGCATGCCTTGTATAGAACAATGGTGCTATCAGATCACGGGTTCCGGCAAAACCCTTAAGGTTCGAACACTGGGGTGCGCGCGAAGATCTCCCCCCTATCGATCCACGTCCTAGCTCGGCTAAGATCTTACGAACTAATTCGACAAACTCGCAACACAAAGGACACCGGATTTATACTGGTTTGGGCCACCGTTGTGGTGTAATACCCTGCTCCAGTGTGGTGGTGGTGGATTGCCTCTTGGGCTGAGGATGAGCAGTACAAAGGGAAGAACAGCCTCCTGAGGTGAGGTGTTCTTGTGCTTGGTGGGTGTCAGGATGAACTGAATCTCTCCCAGCCTCCCTCCTCCTTCCTACTTTGGTGGCTAATCCTATTTATAGAGGCCCTGGTACTTTCCCCAAATATTGAGCGGGAAGGGAGCCAACAACGGCCAATTTCAAAGGGGACAGCTAGTACAGCTTATCCTGACAAAAGCAGTCTACGCCTGCAAAAGGCTCTGGCGGTGCCAATGCCTTGGGATCCATGGTGACCTCCGTCTTGCCGTCCGTCTGGTCTTGGTCTCGTTGCACCGATATGGAAACCTTTGCTTGACGCCTTGATACTCCTCGCCTACGCCTGCTTCCTTAGCACGAAAGAGGAAACAAGGACGCCGCGCGCGCAGGCAGCCGCCTGGCACCCGACTGGTCTCGATCGTCATGGCTCATGTCATGAGAACCTCGCGAGGTTTGCCGTGCCTTGAACTCTCCGCCCCTCGTGAGCCAGCCTGGTGAGGTCGCTCCCGAGGAGGTCTTGTGTCATCCACCTCGCAAGGCTTGGCCCCTCGCGATGGTCTTGAATGTCTTGTTGATGAAGATGGGCTATACAGGCCTGCTAGCAAAGCCACGCCGTGGGCCGCAGGCAGGCAAGTCTGGGGACCCCCGTTCCCAGAACGCCAATAGTAGCCCCTGGGCCCAAGGCGCGCTCGGGCTTGGCTTCGAGGCGAAGCTGAAGGTCAAGTGCGGAGCGCCGTGGGCCCCAATAGCCTGCGACCTTGGTCGACGCGTGGCAGTTGATTGGACTTCGGCGTCCCTACTTCCCAACGCTACCTCAGCAACTGCCCGACTTGACAAGTCCCTACAACATGCAAGGAAGGCCATCATTACCTGTGATCGTGGGGGGTGCTGGTTGGCCTTCTTCTGCTATAAATGAGGAGGGGGCAGAGCCCCCGTCGCCCATCTCTTCTTCTGCCTCTCCCGCTTCTTCTCCTTTCTTGCTCTTCTCCTGCTACCAATGGCGTCGTCGAGGAGGTTCACTGCCACGGAGAAGGGGAAGGCTCCCCTTACTGAGCCCGAGCTGCTCCCACCGAAGAAGAGGAGGTCTCATCGCCGTGAGATGGTTTCGCGGCCTTGGTATGAAAGGCCACCGCCTGGGTACCCGCTGCCCTTGTATGCTCATGCTAACGATTTCGGAGGGAGGAGCGATGAGCGGCGCCGCCCGCGCCACACCCGTGGCCAACGTGCCACAGAGCCGCACGCCGTCGCCCTAGGAGTCCATGCAATGGACTCCTCGCGCGAGTTCGTGTTGTGGGCGGCGATGCCCTCGAGCACCTGGATTCGCCTCCCGCAGTTCTTCGCCGCCGAAATGCTGCCGAGAGGCCTTCACGAGCTTTGGCTTCAACACACCGACTGCGATGCCCCAGCGACTAGAGCGGAGATTGGAGCCGTTGCCTCCGGGAAGATCTTCATAACCCGAGGCTGGGGCAAGATCGCCCGAGTCTGCCGCGCGGATGGCACCCTCGTGATCCACTTCGAGTACGTCGGCGCCTCCATGCTGTTCTTCAAGGTCTTCAACGAGGAAGGCCGCCGCCTGGAGTGCTGCCCTGAAGAAGGTCACCAGGACGATGCTGCGGCAGGCGCTAGGCCCGCCGCAGGCCTCGCATGCAGCTCCTCCAGCGACAGCGGAGACTCTTGGTGGTCCAGGGACTCTCCTGAGCTCTTGGAGTATCTGGAGACGAGAGATGATAGCTACGTGCCCCTGAGATCCCGCCGAGCCCGGAGCAGGGCTGCGGCGTCCAGCCACCGTCGCCGCTGATCTGGATGGGGTTGGCGCCGACCTCGCGTGGCCCACTGTTGATGATGGCGTCGGCGACATTGGGTGCGTGTAGATAGAACTCCTAGGAATTCCTTCCCTTTTGTTCCCTGCGAGGAATCAAGAAATGAACCCAGCGGGGGCGTGTAGAGTGTGTGTAATGCCTTTTGTCAACATATCCCTCATTACGAAGATTTGTGTGTGTATATCCTGCCGAGGCTCAACCTCCCCTTTCCAACCCTGCGGCAGCTTGGTGCTCTACGCTGACAGGTCCCGGTTCCCAGGCAGGCTGCAGCCATTGCTGGTATGCCAGGTCGCGTGCCGTGGTCAAGGCCAGGAGGTGAGCGGCCCGAGGTCCAGAAAGAGCTCCTGAGGCGCGATGCTCAAGAGGTCCCCTTTAGCGCGCAAGCAGCTGTCTTAGGATGGGAAAGGAAGAAAATGTTGCCGCTGCAGGGCGGTGAAGGGAGTGAGCGAGGGTCTCGTGCCGTAGCGACTGGTGGATCCAGAGCGAGAACTTATCTTGGCTGTCCGGGGTCAGCTCCTCGAGTCGTGCCAAACTCGTACGTCCGCCATTGTAGTGTAGCTTGGCCAGGCCCGTGCGGGTCTCCCCCTCTCGTCCATGTCCTTCTTGGTGCTCTGCGTCCTTAAGTCCCGGCCCTTGAGTGAGCTCAACCGCTGCTAGTAAGCCAGGTCGTGTGCCATGGTCAAGGCCAGGGGGTGAGGGATGGATAGCCAGTAAGAGCTCCTGAGCCGCGCCCCTTTTAACGCGCAAGCGAATCGCATGAGAGAAGAGGGAGAGTCTGCGGTACCGCCTGCAAGTTAGCGCGAGGAAGGTCACCAGTCGTCGTGGTGATTGTTGGTTTGCTTCTGGCGCGTGAGAGGGGACTCCCTACTGCGGAGAGCCCCCGGGGCATGTACAGCCCCGCCCTGACACATGGCTTGCACGGCAGTGCTAGACGATGTGTGTCTGGACACTCGTGAGCCAGCGCGGGACTCATGAGGCCCTACCTCAAGGCGGGTTGCACCTGGTCTTGGTTCATTGTCTGCTGTCTTGGTCCTGCAAGGTGGTTAGACAATGCGAAGGGTCCTGAAGAAAGACGACCGGCGCGCGGCTCCCATGGTGGGCGACAATCAAGCAGGTGATAGTCATAGATAGATTAAGCATGAAAGGCAACCTAGCTTAGGTAAATGCAGGGAAGATGCAAGCCACTAGGTCAGGCCCAAGCGGCTTTGGGATGATGCAACCCGAGGGGCGCCCCCAACAAGGTAGGTAAAGACATAAAAAGGAAAGATACATGCCACAGGGACGGACCCACGCTGCCTGGGAATGCTGCAGCCCTAGGGGCGCTCCTAGCTGAATGAACTTGGAAAATGTCACCTGGTTCTGTTGATGAAGGAGAGTTGGGGCAGCTGAAAGTATGCGGCAAAGGGGCTGCTCCTCATGAACCACCAGGGTCCTGAGCCTCGGGAGGCTCTGGGGGTCCAAGGGGTTCCTTGAGGACCGTCTTCATCTCTGCCAGCACAGCGTGGTGCCTGGCCTTCTGAGCCACCAGGATGCTTTGCAGGTTGCGTTGATAGGCGGTCGCCATGCTCGTCAGGCCAAAAGGCATGTGAACATAGATGTGAGGTGGGCCCCCGCAGCGTCCCATGCCCGACAGCAGAAAAGCTCCTAAGAGGCGGCTCAGTTGAGCCCTGGGACGTCGATGGAGACGCGCAGCCCAACATACTCGCTTGGATGGGGAGCTGCGCCTGGTAAGCGGCGGCCGCCGCGCATGGTCCTTGCGTCTTGCAGTTCCTGAGTGGTCTTGGTGATGAACTCCTGAATGGTGGGCACACCTTTCCCTGTGTTCTCCTGAGGGAAACGTGCCGTGAAGCACGCCTCCAAGTGGTGCCCAAGCGCCTTCCTCATGACGTTGGCAAAGTCTGAGGCCCTCTAGAAGAGAGCCCTCGAGCCCTGCCCGAAAGGGGCGCTGGGCGCGCCTTCCTATGCAATGGAGGAAGGCGCCCCAGGCACGGGCGCCGATCCTGACGAGGCGCCGCTTGCCTGAGGACCTACATGGTCCAACTGCTTCTTCTTCTTGGTGGTGGCCTCAGGAGGGCACTCGCCCTGGCTGTCAGGGTCATCGATTGCTGCAGCTTGGAAGGCACGCTCGAGGGAGCACACCGTGACTCTTTCCTCGCATGGGACTGTGATGATTCCACCGCTTCCTGGCATCTTGAGGACATTGTAGCCATGATGGGTCACCGCCATGAACTTGGCCAGGGCTGGATACCCAAGGATGGCGTTGTATGGCAGGGGGATGTAGGCGACGTCGAAGTCAATGAGTTCGGTGCGGTAGTTGTTGCATTCTCCGAAGGTAACGGGGAGGCGGACCTGCCCGATCAGGTTAGTAGAGCCATCGGTCACTCTTGAGAAAGGCTTGGTAGGATGAAGCTCGTCATATGGCAATTGGAGGTTGTCGGCGTGTCGATGGACAGGACATTGAGCCCTGCGCCACAATCAATGAGGGTCTTGGTAAATTGCATGTTGCTGATGACTGGTGAACAAAGCATTGGGAGGACGCCTGCAGTAGCTGCGCACTTGAGCTGATCTACCGAACTGAACATGATGGGGCACCTGGACCATCTGAGCGGGTGTGTGGCCTCGATCTTGGGGTAGACTGCATTCACTTCGTGAGCAAACTATTTGAAGATACGCGGCGAGGCTGGGGCTTGAGCTTCGCCCAAGATGTAGGCGATAGCACGCGGCTCCTGGAAGCCCCAAGCCCCCTCGTCTTGATGGTGGTCGTCATTCCTTTTGGGTGGTGACAGTAGTGGAGGAAGGCCAGTGTTGCCTTGAGGACGGTCCTCATGAGGCTGGTCCCTCCAGGCGCCCTCGCGAGGCTGATCCTGCCAGTGGTCCTCACGAGGCCGGTCATGCCACTCCTGGCACGGGCCACGGTTGTCCGAGCATCCGCCACCACATCCTCCTCCTCGGTCGTAGCCCCCGTCGCTGCGCTCGGGGCATCGACTGAAGCGTCCTTCTCGGATGGCTCTGAGCTCTTGACAGTCGCTGGTGTTGTGGGTATCTAGGTTATGGAAGGCGCAGAACGGTCGGCTGCTCTTGGATGACTCGGGAAGATCCCGGCCGTGCTTGGTGTCTGGCGCCGCTGCGAGCACGACCACTCCTTTGCGTTTCACGTCCTTGGCCTTGGTCTTCTTCCCTTTGGGTCTGCAGCAGGGAGTTCGAGGAGGGAGAGGCGCCCCTCCTCAGCTCTTGCACACTTGGTCGTGATGTTGAATAGCTCCAAGGTCATACACAGCTCCTCGTAGATGGCGCGATCCTCCTTCATCTTGATGTCACGGACGCCGTCGGAGAAAGCTGAGATGATGGCCTCGTCGGTCACCTTGGGGATCTTGATTCGCGTGCTGTTGAAGCGCTGGATGTACTTCTGCAGGGTCTCTCCTGGTTGTTGCTTGATGCAGCGCAGGTCACCCGCGACTGGGGGTCAATCACAAGTGCCCTGGAAGTTGGCGATGAAGTGACTGCGCATCTCGTCCCAGGAGGAAATTGAGCCTAGAGGCAGGTTCAGGAGCCAGGAGCGGGCGCCACCCTTGAGAGCCATGGGAAACCAGTTCGCCATGACTTTCTCGTCGCCGTTCGCTGCCTTGATGCTTAGCTCGTAGAGCTGGAGGAACTCTGTGGGTCAGGGGTGCCGTCGTAGCGAGGAGGCAGATCTGGCTTGAACTTGCCCGACCAGGCGACACTACGCAACTCGGGGGTGAAGGTGCGGCAGCCGGCCATGGTCGCCGGGGCCCACCTCGGATGTGGAACTTGGTCTTGGCGCCCGTGTGCCGCTACGGCAAGCGGCGCAGGGCCTTGCTGCAGTAAACGATCCTGGCGCGACGGTGCACGGAGTGGCGAAGCGTTTGCTTGCGGTCGAGGGACTTCTTGACGGCTTATTTCTTCACGCACGGGCGCCGGACGTGGTGGGTCGCGCCGTGGAGCCGCGCACCTTGGCTCTAGGGTGCTGTCTTGGTGCTGAGGTGGTGGAGGTGCTTCGTGAGCCGCGTCGCCCGTGGCCGGCGGAGGGGGAGGCAGAGAATGGGAGGGCGCAGGGGAGCCTCCTGCGGCACGGACAAGCTCGGCGATGCGGTCGTAGAGGTCGTAGAGGAGCCTCATGCGGCACAGGGGAGCCTCTTGCTCCTCGTAGAGGTCATCGACCAGGCGGTAGCGCAGGAGCTCGTGCGCCATGAGGAGCGCGGCCCGTGCGTCTGTGGGAACGCGACGATTGTGAGACGAGTAACCAGTGGGACTCAGTGATGGAGTGGCGGTGCGGCCGTCCGGTCGCACCGAGGGTTGCAGCAAGCATGCTTGCTGCTCGTTCCCCGCCGGGCCAGTGGCGGCGTTGGCGGCAGGCGACGGAGAGCAATGGGGTGGACCGCCGACAGGGGCCGTCTGAGCAATACGGGTGGCAAAGGCAGCCCAGCGCTCGGCCCGAGCGTGGCGTGCGTCCGCAATGGAGACGATGAAGCGTCGTGACGCCGAACGACGGAAGGGAAGCTTCGGCGCACCCCTACCTGGAGCACCAAATGTCGGATCACGGGTTCCGGCAAAACCCTAAAGGTTCGAACACAAGGGTGCGCGCGAAGATCTCCCCCCTATCGATCCACGTCCTAGCTCGGCTAAGATCTTACGGACTAATTCGACGAAGTCGCAACACAAATGACACAAGATTTATACTGGTTCGGGCCACCTTTGTGGTGTAATACCCTAGTCCAGTGTGGTGAGGCCGCTCCTAAGGAGGTCTTGTGTCGTCCGCCTCGTGAGGCTTGGCCCCTCGCAAGGGTCTTGAATGTCTTGTTGACGAAGATGGGTCGTACAAGCCTTCTAGCAAAGCCACACCGTGGGCCGCAGGCAGGCAAGCCTGGGGACCCCTGTTCCCAGAACACCGATAGGAGCTTCAATTATAAAACATGCTACAACAGAGAGATGGAATAGGTACTGAAGAATAGAAAGGCATGCCATATTGACATGTATTCCCTCCATCTAGAGAAAAATGGATGGGTCTAGGCGTATTTCAGTTCTAGACACATCCTTTTTTATCCAGACGGAGGGAGTATGGTGTAAGAGCTAGGGATACGACAGGACAACACAGTAAAAAACACTAGTTGAATGTAAAACTGTATGCTAGCGGAATACGTACAAGAAAAACTAAGGCAACATACATGTGTATGATTGGGAAACTAAAATGGCATTGCAACAGAGCACTAGAACATCACTTCAATGTAAAAACATGGTATGGTAGACAGATGAAGTACATACTGATGAATAACAATTGATAAGATATTCAGAAGCATGATGTCCAAATTAAGCAGATGGCATTGCGATAGAGTAGAATGACAGTACTTGAATTTGAAAACGTGTTATCATGAATGGAATAGGTACTGAAAAATAGGAAGGCATGACATATTTACATGCATGATCAACATGCTAAGTACACGGCATTGCAACAGAGTAGATACACTCCAGGACATTATATGCATGTTGTACCCATATCACGGGCCAAGTTAGAGCAAGGACCTTGTGGGGTGAAGAGGATTCAACATCTTTCTGCAAGTCTTCTAAAGAACTGCCTTTACATGTTCCATCATATTGGGTATCATTGACATCAAGTTTATTGGCCTTTACATTGCTCCGTGAGGTTCTTGTGGATATATCAGTGTGTGCAATTATATCTGGCATGCATGGAAGACAACTAGTAGTTAGATTTATGTAATGAATGCCTGTAGGAGACGATATAAATAGTAGTACTGGGGTTAACTAGCAGCAACAGGTCTCAAAAACTAAAGGGAGAACACAGATGAAAGCTACAGAATATGTATCATTTGTACTCGAGATTAACTAGATGGCAAACAAAAGTATTAAAGAACAGCATAGGTAATACTAGAAGTGGTATAATACTATAATCACCAGCCTGTGGGATAGCATTGGCTGATGGATGATAACTATGGAATAGCGTTACCTCAAGAACAAGTATCTTAGCTGAACTATGGAACAACATTAACTCCTGAACAAGACCTGTAAGAGATCAGCATGAATATACAGTGAAATGTGATAATCTATTTTCCATGCTTAGATGAATAACAAAGCCATAAATGTTGCACACAAGTAAGATGAGGGTACAACCTATCTGGCTGCCATCCATAGGAGTGAGCATCATGTGCTGACTTGTCGATGGCCCTGCAGTTGTTGTCGCTGTCCATGTCGGGCACACGCACTCGATGCAGGGAACTGTTGAGTGGGGACTATAGCTCCCTTCTGGTGTATGATTCCCTTGTTGGAGCAGCTGTGGTGAGTCGGAACACGGTGTGGCTGAAGATGCAGATAACGCATAATGTTAAGAATGACACATCTCTTTGATCTAAAGAAATACACTAAGAGATCAACAACAAGGTACGAGAGTGGTCACACGTCTGTTGACTGGGACTAAATTGTGGTCACATGATTTTATTTTATTTTGGTACTGTCCGATCTACGTCGCATGGCTTGATGGACGTCTTGTGCCTCCCGGCTGACACTGTTAGGAATCTTCCCCGAAGAGCCAGCGACCAACGGCAAAGCAGCTTGCCTCCGCTATCCATGGCCCCGGCCAAAACCCCGCTCCCTGCCCCGCCGCCCTGTCGTGGTTGCGCCACCCCCGAACCAATCCACAAAGACTCCCCGTCATCCAGATCCGGCGGCGACAGTACCTTGAACCCACGCAACTCTAAGATAGCCATCTAAGCGCTGCTTCCGCGGTGAACTTGCGGCCCCTCACCCTTATGTTAGACACCAGCCAACCGGCAGCCTAGGAGCTCCGCCGCCTCGAGGGGTGCTGCTTCCCATTGGGAATCGATTGGCCCAGAATAAAAATTCAGACAACTGACGCCTAAATAAAGTGATTTGAGATGAGGGTGCGACCTATCTGGCGGCATGGTGAAGTAGGCAGGTCCAGCTACCGAGTCGGTGAGGCCGGCGTGGTTGCGGTGGCCACCGGTGTTAGGTAAACAATGATGTTGCGATGGTCGACGGCTACGGGGAAGCAGCGCCGGGACTCTGGACGGATCCGAAGTTGGAGCCGCTCCGGTGCCGTGAACAACGGCGGGGGTGAATCGGCTCCGGTACGGTTCACGCGGCCATCGTCGAGGCAGCTCCAGCAGCACGGAGTAAGAGGCACACGGCCCAGTGCACGACAGCAAATGGACAGCGTCTCCGGCATTAGGGAGGAGGGCGGCTGTGAAATTGGTGCAGTGGGGGGCGCCATGGAGGAGCGGCTGCGGTTTCGTGGCTCGGGAGAAGGGAGCTTCTGGGGAGAAGGTGATTTGGCACCCACGAGGTATGAATGGGGGGGAATTTGGAGGGGAGTGGAACCATGTTTTACGGACACATTTGTCTGAAATGTGAGGCAGAGTTACAGTTCTACCCCTGCCTTTAGGCTTCTCGGCTTGGGTTTGTGTACTGAGGGTCGGGGATAGTAGAGTCCTTTGCTTCTCCCCAAATAGTGGGCGGGAGCGATTGCAGGCGAGGAGGGCGTGTTTTGAAATATAGTGGGCACGAGCGATTTCGGGCGAGGAGAGCGTGTTTTGAAATAGTGGGCGCGAGCTATTTCGGGCGAGGAGAGCGTGTTTTGCTGACCATGGTTTATGAATTATTCGGCACATGTCATTTCGGCCGAGGAGAAGGTGCGCTTGGATGAAGTTAGGAACCTACCCTCGATGCACAACGTGCTAATTAATGTGTCTCCCACATAGGACGGTAATTTCACGTCTCCCATTTATTTGCTCGGGCGAATTCCACCGAGCAGAGGATGTTTAATGGTTTGTTCAAAATTTGGGAGAACGAGCATCCACGTCTACCTTACCAAGTTGATTCGAATCAAATTTAGAAATATTAGCTTGCTACTTCTTTTTTAGATGGAGAGATGATGCTCGGGAGTAATGTGTTTTTACATGCTCGTTGCTAGCGATTTACTATATGACAAATAGTTGACCCACTCAAAAACGGGAATCAAACCCAAAATGAAATATCTCGATTCAATGAAATATCTCGTTCACCAGGTCAAAATAGTGAACTAAATCCAAAATTGAACACCTCAATCGAATAGCATGTTGTGCAGTATTATAGTACTCCATGAACATGTTGAAAGTCAAATTAATGAACTTGTTTGATATACGCATATATCCGTTCATGTGTGGATTGCAGACAACATGTTCACCAATTTAAATATTTGAATGCAAGTTTATATCGAAACATGGTTTATATCAGTCTTTGATGCATAAAACGGGACCTCCCCCTCTTCCAGACTCCTACACTCTCTCTCTCTCTCTCTCTCTCTCTCACCGACAATCTTCAATTCTGTCGCACGCATTAAACACACAAACCTTGTTGGTCCTCTCTCTTTCTCTCCATCTCTCTCTCTCTCTCTCTCTCTCTCTCTCTCTTTGTGTGTGTGCG
>NC_041392.1:334257492-334288517 GCF_002162155.2 Triticum dicoccoides | reverse complement strand
TTTCTAGTTCGCATGCATATATACTCCATCTATAGGTGTCTCTCGCACACTATGTATGATTCTCTAGTCCAAGCTAGATATCTTGGGTGCACTCATCGTACGCACACAAATTCCTTGGCTCGTTGCCCATAACTCTCTCACGCACCACTCTGTCATCTCGAAGCTCTTCCCCCTCTCTCAAACTCTCCATCTACCTGGGTCACACATACACATGCATATCTCACTCACGCTCGATAGGACCATCTAAAACTCTATCTCTCTCCCTCGTTCTCTCTCCATCTCACACGCACACACACACAATCTCATGCCTAGCTAGCCAAGCATGATGGTCTCTCACTCAATTGTAGGCACACGCAGTCCCCCCTATATGTATATGACTAGCTAATCTTAGTCTCCATCACAAACATGTGCATGGTCTATCTTGATTTCTCTCGGGGCATCTTTCTATCGCGCACGCACCTCCCTCGATCTCCCACCCATATAGTCCCCTCACGATCTCGAGGGGGTCTCTCTATCACAAACACACCCTCTCGCCCTCCCCATGCGTCCATGTTCTCCATGTGTCCCTCTTGACCTTTGTTCCTTGTTGGCCAGACCTCTATTGGACATGTACTATAGGGGTGTCTCTCTCTGTTGAAAACAATCACACACTAGCTATCTTCGTGTATCTCCTCACCTCGCTTTTCTATCTCGGAGATGAATGTGTCATATGTTCGTCTAAGAAACGAAAAAACACACACTCTCTCTAATTTATCGTTTGTTGTCACTTTCTCTTTCACACACATACTCTTTTTGCACACTTACTCATTCTCCTTCACACACACTTGATCCCTCTCGACTTAGGCACTCTCCTTGGTCCATAGCATATTGATTTATTGAAAAGTCAAACATCACAAAGTTTGACCATGTACGTGGAGAAAAACAATTACATCTGGAACGACAAACATATACCATTAGATTCACCATGAGATGTAGTTTCGTATGATGTATCTTTGGTATTGAAGATATAAATAACACTTGTGTAAACCTGATCAAAGTTTCCAAAGTTTGACTTCTAAAAAAATTACATGCACTGCATTATCGAGCGGATGGAATATCTCTTTCCCCCTCTCAGCTATCTGACGCACCACTCAGCCTTATCGGGGCTCCTCAATCTCTCCCAAACTTTATATCTCCCTGGTTCACGCATACACATGTCTCATTCGCGCTATACATATAGACCCATCCAACACTCTCCGCCCTTGTTCTGTCTCTATGTGACACGCACCCCCCTAATAAGTACCATAATCCCTCACTCCATCATAGGCGCAAGCACTCCCCTCTAAGTATGATTATCTCTCACTATCCATCAGGAACACAGGTATTGTCTCCTTCCATCCATACGTCTATCTCGATATCTCTCGGGGTATCTTCTATCGCGCACACACCTTGTCACTCGATCTCCCACCCATGTAGTCCCATCATGATCTCCAGGGGATCTCTTTATGACAAACATACACTCTCTCCTCCCCATGTCTGCATTTTCTCCGTACGTCTGTCTCGACCTTTCTCCCTTGTTTGTCAGACCCCTCTTGGCCACGTGCTAGGGGTCTTGCTCTCTCGGTTGCAAACAACCACACACTATCTCCTCCCCTTGCTTCCGTTGTCGAAGATGCATGTGTGATATGTTTGCATAAGATACACACATTCTTTCTCAACTTTTATCGAGTGTTGTCCATGTCTCTTTCACACACGCACACACACTTTTTTCACTCACTCTTTCTATTTCTCTCTCTCTCTCTCTAGTTAGGGACTCTCTCACGTCCATAAGCATATGGATGTTTTGAAAAGTCAAACCTCACAAAAGTTTGACCAGGTATATGTGGAGAAAAACATTTACATCTGGAAAGATCATTAGATTCATCACAACATGTACTTACTTCATACTATCATTTACCTTCGGTATTGTATATATAAGTAATTTCTTTATAAACTTGGTCAAAGTTTCAAAAGTTTGACTTTAAAAAAAATGTTGGAACTACATTATCAAACAGAGGGAGTAGCTCTTTCTCTCTCTCTCTGCTATCTCTCACGGGCCTCCCCTCTCAAACGAACTCTCTATACCGACGGATTATACGCTCACTGTGTCAGCGTATAGCTCCGTATATTGTTTAGTTGACTGGTTAACCAGTCCACATGTTGCCTTGTCAGCTCATGTTCTGTATCTTCGTGTGCTGGCCCATGTGGCAGTGGGTGAAAATAAGTAAACTCAAGGCCCATCTGACATGCGGTGAAGTAAACAAAGTTGAAACCACTCGGGGTAGCACCCTGCACATTAGTAAATTTAGGGTGCATTGAGGACACACTTCTTCTGCGTGGAGGACGCACTCGCGCACAATTCACCACTACGCGGCGGCATGCACAGAAGGACGCACTCGCGCACACCCAGCACACAACACACACCAGCACACATGTACACCGGTGTCGCCGCCGGTTGAGATGGACGGCGAGGCAGCCAACAAGCGGAGGCGGCTCAAGCCAAAACCGCATCCGGCGAGCCTAGACTTCATCAGCAGCCTCCCCGATGACATGCTGCTCGTCATCATCAGCCTCCTCCCCACCAAATCTGTCATGCGGACCGCCTTGCTCTCCCGGTGGTGGCGCCCCCTCTGGCACCGCGTCCCCCTCAACCTCACTGTTGACAGCTGCCTCTACGATGGGGATTGCAAACGCATGGCCGCAGTCTCCAAGATCCTTTCATCGCACCCTGGGCTAGCCAGACGCCTTGACATCCGCATGTTCAGTACCAACTGCAAGGTCCAACCCAAGTTTGAC
Source organism: Triticum dicoccoides (assembly GCF_002162155.2). Taxonomy (NCBI): domain Eukaryota; kingdom Viridiplantae; phylum Streptophyta; class Magnoliopsida; order Poales; family Poaceae; genus Triticum; species Triticum dicoccoides. The sequence continues at coordinate 334,285,703 of NC_041392.1, read as the reverse complement.
GAGTGGTTCTTATCCCCCGCCCTTGATCAGCTCGAGGATCTCAGCTTTGAAGCTGGATGATGTCGCTCTCTACCACCGTCCGCGCTCCGCCTCGCGCCAACGCTGCGTCGCGCCAGCTTCAGCTCCTGCTATCTTCCACAGATTAATGTCGTGCCCACCCTTCTTCTCCCTCAACTCAAGCAGCTCGACCTATTCGACTTTCTCATCTTGAAGAAGGCTATGGATCACCTGCTCCGCAACTATACTGCGCTCGAGTACCTTCGTCTTGACCAGATCCACGGGTTCATTAGCCTCCACATCGCCTCGATGAATCTCTGATGGATTTATGTGTCTTGCTTGCCCCGTAACAAGACATCAATTGGTAAGAGATCACTCCAGCTGTTCCACATTATGGTCATTGAGAATGCGCCTTTCCTTGAGAGATTGCTTGTATCAGATCTAGAAGGTCCAACAAAAATCGGTGTCATTGACGCGCCGAAATTGACGGGTTGGTGCACTCGTCTGCCAAATTCTCCAAACTCTTTATTGGATCTGTAATCGTTCAGGTACAACACTCATCTTCTTCTCCGTCTTCTTGAAATTCACATTTTTAAATTTCTTCTTGATGTATTTACGACCGTCTTCCAGAAAATGATTCCCACAAGCTTGACCCAGTCTATGCGCACAATGAAGATCTTGGCAATAAAATCTATCGGCCCTAATCTGGATCAAGTTGTTGGATTCCTTACATGATTTCCGTGCACGGAGAAGCTACTCATCGAGGTGAAACTTATTTCCTATTTGTAAACGGTAATCACAACATAGCTCAATTTTTTTGTAATTTTCCCAAATTACGATGACAAGTGTAGTGTTCAAAACTGCATCTACGCACTGCACCAAAAGACATGTTTTTAGTATTATTTTCTCATGTGATCTGCTGCATCGTTTTTTGTTGTACTACTGTAGTAGCCTAGGCTAGTCATAGTGGAAAGTAACTTAGACTACTCCAGTAACTCTATGGTTACCTAAGAGCAAGTACTAACTCCGTCCTGGTTTACTCTTCCTATTTTTTAGTATCAAAATTTGACCATAGATTTAACTAACAAAATGTTAATGCATGTCACTAAGAACTATATCGTTGGATTCGTATTTGAACACAATTTCAAATGGTGTATTTTTAGTGACATGCATTGGCATTTTCTTATGTAAATCTATGGTCAAAATTTTATACTAAATAACAGGTAGTACAAAAGTGGGCTATAACGGCCCTCCACTATGTAGGCCAAAACACGTGCCAAATTCACTTGTGATGCATTTGGCATCGATGCCCCTACATTGCTCACCTGGTGCCCCAATCTGGATCACCTACTTTGCTCCGGTGCCAAATTAACTCACGCAATGAAAAAACACTTGCGTGGGAGAGAGAGGACTGAGGCAACAAAAACACTTGTTTATGAGAGTGAGAGGCTGGTGTAGTTGGTTTGATCGATTTGTTTATACATGTGGGTCTGTGTGCACAGCGGTGCCAACTCTCTCACATCGTGAGAGCGGTGCCAAAATCTTTTGATTTGACATCGATGCATATTATGTGGCATACTTTTGTGAAATATGGGATCGGCCACATAGTGGAAGGAAAAAAATGCCCAAGCTCTTCACGTACTCCAAGGTAAATGAGAGGAAAGAGAGAGAGAGAGAGAGAGAGAGGAAGTGAAAAAATATCACTAGCCAACCAACGCTATCATATGAGCGAATGATATTGGTACCTCTTGATGACACTGCAATCTTATACAGCCAGCTGCTCTAATATGTTCTCTTCTTTTGCAGATAAAGAAAGACCCGAAAGTGAAAAATGTGTTGCACTATAACAGTCTCATCGAATGCCTTGATCTCCATCTTACGGAAATTGATTTGATCGACTACCGAGGTAGCACATCTGAGATTAAATTGGCCAGGTTCTTCGTTCTGGAGGCAAGTGTGCTCAAGGTAATGAGGTTTTGCATTCTCTGGCGCAACAATGAATGGCGTGCTGATCACCGCAAGTGTCTAAGCCTAAATGACAAAGTCTCCGCAGAAGCTGAATTTGTTTTTGAAACATCAAGTGGCCAGAGACTCGAAAATTTATTTGCCCATTAGTGACTTGTCGGGGCGGTGGATTTTAGTTTGTACGATAATGCTGCATCCACCTAAAGTAACGAAAGTTCTTACGTTAACTTCCTAGTAATTCCCTCTTCATAGGTGCAACATTACTCCTAACATTAGTAATATCAGTTTGAAACTTGTAATATTGTGGTGTCCTATTCCTGCATTTTCAAAATCCTGCGAATCAAACAGGTCCTGAGTTGGTGATGATGTTGTGCATGCCATCTTTCACCAATAGCCGTCGGATCTAGATCTGACGCATACAAACCAAACTTCTCCAGTTTTGCAAAAAGATGCCCGCACTTGTTCCCTATTTACAAACAATTTCTTGTCTCTCACAATCAGCCTTATCTCCTCCCCACTATATCTAGAAGGCCATGGAAAAATCTGGCGCGATGGTCGCTGCCGGCGCCGTCCACCCCCCAATCTTGGTGTTCCGTGCAATGCACGGGCATCTACTTACGGTAAATTATGTCGAACACGGCTAATTGTAAGAAGGCTAGGTGTATAGCCATGATGATAGTGAATGCAGACAGTGAGGTTGACTATGGTATGCCGAACACGGCGCCTATACTCAGGTGTCATCTTCGGCGTAGGGTCTTGTCACTTCACTGTGAGGAGCAACATGTAATAATTTTACCAACGGGTAGTATAGTGCTACTACATTGGTAGTACTACTACTACTAGTACTAGCACCACCATCTGGATTTAGTAGTACTACCACGTCCATCTGGATTTAGTATTTGACTAGCAATATCTAGTAATGCATGTCACAAAAAATGCAATACTCCCTCTGTAAATAAATACATGGTGTATTGTTTTATTCCTATCGGCAAGATAACTTAATGTCTTCGTGCTACTTAATAGGATTACATGCAATGAACTAACCACTGCATGTGATGTTTGGGAGTCTCAAGTCATTGAAAGCATGCACTGGCACAAAGGGGGACGCAGCTTCATTGACTTACTGCACCTGCTGTCGGTGTCAAAACCCGCGGATCTCGGGTAGGGGGTCCCGAACTGTGCGTCTAGGATCGATGGTAACAGGAGACAGGGGACATGATGTTTACCCAGGTTCGGGCCCTCTCTATGGAGGTAATACCCTACTTCCTGCTTGATTGATCTTGATGAATATGAGTGTTACAAGAGTTGATCTACCACAAGATCGTAATGGCTAAACCCTAGAAGTCTAGCCTATGAATATGGTAATGAGTATATGTGTGTTGTCCTTTCCGGACTATCCCCTATGGTTTATATAGACACGGAGGGGATCTAGGGTTTACATGGAGTCGGTTACATAAGAAGGAATCTTCGGTCGCCAAGATTGCCTTCCACGCCAAGTAGAGTCCAATCCGGACACGGTGCAGCCTTCGGTCTTCATGTCTTCACAGCCCATCAGTCCAGCCCATAGATAACAGGTCGGGCGCCCAAGGACCCCTTAGTCCAGGACTCCCTCAATAGCCCCCGAACTAGTCTTCAATAGCGAAGTGCTCGACACACATGTTGTCTTCGGCATTGCAAGGCGGGTTCCCCCTTCAATGATCTCCAAGTAATGTATTTGTCCATTGAACCTAATGTCGCCTCCTTGGCTTATGTGCATTGAATAATCTTAATCCTCCACGTGTCGAGCGAATGTGGAAAGTCAGGGTGTATTTTGCAAATAACACCTCATCCATGCGAGGAAGAGCGCCTATTTAATGAGATTGGGTCCTAGATCCATTCAGCGCTGCGCAGAAGAAATCCCTAGAGACTGCATAGGAGAAACCATTCCAGCATGGCTAGCGTCCCCAGCTCCTCCGCTCGTCCCAGCCCAGAGAAAGGTGAGTGGGAGAAGTGTTCCGTGTCTTATAGCCATTTGACGAAGTTGCAAATGCAGGGCTAGCTTCCTTCAATGAGGGGACTTAGGCAGAGGACTTCCCCAATCCGTTCGGGGGAGAGCGAGTGTGTTTGGTCCCCTACCTGTTAAGAGGCGTTGGATTTCCTATCCATCCATTCCTCCGAGTGCTCCTGGAGTACTACGGCCTCCAGCTGCACAACTTCACTCCAGCCTCTATTCTGCATATTGCGGGTTACGTTGCTTTATGCGAACTTTTCCTGGGCATCGAGGCTCCTTTCGAGTTGTGGAGGAAGCTGTTTTGTCTCGTCCCACGTAATCACGAAGGGTCAATATTTGAAGTGGGCGGTGCCGAAGTATGGCGCGTCGGCGATACCGGATACCCATCCGGTACACCAAGGAAGCCACATGATGATTGGCCCTCTGAATGGTTTTATATAGAGGACGTCACGCTTCCCGACCCGGTTCGAAAGTGTCTTCCTGAATTTGCGCGCGTCCCACTGAAGAAATGCCACAGTTGGCATCCCCGGAGTCTCGAAGAGGTAGATGGCGCCGAGGTTCGTCAGCTGATGAGGAGGATGAAAGAGCTCACTCAGTCCAGACTTATAAGAGTTGACGTTATGGCGATTTCCATAACGCGAGGGGTTCAGCCACTCCAATATAGAGGGCTCCCAATGTGGCACTTCAATGGGGAGGACGACGCCTCTTGCTGTGGCCGGAAATGTCCGGATACCCCTGCCGCTTTGGCTAAAACATCAGCCGAACTGTTCAAAGGGGAGGACAAGGAATTTCTCCGCATCAAATTCAGAGATGGGTATTCTATGTACAACCCTCCCAGCCGGGTAAGGCCCGACACCTCCGTTTTTACTCCTTCCATCTCCGGATTGCCTTTGATAAACTTTCTAACTTTGTCTTCCTATGACAGCACTGGCGAAAAGTCACTGAGGGATTTTCTAGTCCCGGCCCACAGCCAGAGGATCACAACCGGGAGCTTGATCCCGGGTTCGAAGAGGATCCGGAGATATTTGTGGTGCTTGCGGAGGGGGTGTTTTACCAGACGAGCTATGATGGCACAGAGGTGGCCATCATCGCCGACTACCCTGGTCTTCTTCCAGCTTCACACGTAAGGGATCCGAACACACCTTATTCAAAAAGAGATTTCTCCTTCCTTCTTACCCACCACACCGTTTTGTGCTCCAAAGGGGAAGGGTTCGGCGCGCCGTACTGCGTCCAGGGTACCTCCGAAGAGTGCGTCCCCCACGCCGGGTGAGCCTTCCAAGAGGAAGGCAAATGAAGATACGGCCATGCCTTCATTGAAGAGGTACGGATCTGCCAACCTGCACCTAAGTAGTCACGCCCAACCGTGACCTTCCTGTTATCCATGTGTCCGGAGAAAGATGCGCCGAACTGTATCTGGAGGTTCGAGTAGCCGTACTTCCCGTAGCCAGGATTCAAATCCTACCATGAAGGTGAGGGCTGATACGGAGGTGAAGCCGGACTGTCCTCGAGCCGAGGACTCAGATGATGTATCTGTTACCAACTCGGAAGTGGAAAGTGCGATGAATCATCGGCGCCGCCGGGCCATTTTACAGGACCTTGGCTTTTCAGAGGAGTCGTTTAACGCCTTCAACTCGGCCGATGCGTATATCCGAGCTGCTCGAGATGGGATTAACATGGCCACAAAGCAACATTTGAAAGATGTGCAGGTAAATTTATTTTGTCTGACTATGATAACCAGTAGCCCCCGAGACTTAAAGGACTTGAAACAACTGATTTAAGGATCAATGTGTTACCAGGTGCTTACCGAGAAGAACACCCAGCTAGCTCAGGAGCTGGAAAAGTGTCAGCGTCGGCTGCCTGCTGCCAGTGCTGAACTGGAGAAACACAAGGCTTCTCCCGGTAATGTTTCCTTCTATCGAAAATTCAGAATTATACGCCGACAATGCAGATCCGGGTGTTAATCTTTGTATTCGGCTGTTAGACCAAGTACAAGAGCAGCTGGACGCCGCTCGAAGCGAAGAACGCGGAGCCAAAAGGCAACTAGCGGCGGGCGGGCGTGTATTGACAATGGTCGTCCAAGAGAAGAAGAAACTCCATGACTCGAATGCCAAACTGGGCGAAGAACTGAAAGATGTGCGAGATCAGCTAGCTGACTCCGTGAAGGAGAACAAGAAGCTGCGAGGCGACATATTCAGTATGTGTCCGCTGTTGATTTATAACAGCTTTGGAGGTAATTGTACCTGATTAAGCTGTAATTGCAGGTGTTTTGACGAACCTCCCTGAAGAGGAGGTGTCTGATCATCAAGTGATCTACCGCAAGGGCTGTCGCGGTTGCACAAGGAAGGTTGGCAGGCGATGCGGAGTGTGGCCAAGGCTTTATGGCCATCTGACCCCCCTCCAGGAAGCATGGAGGAGCTGGTAGAGCAGTTCAAGGGGGCACAGCGGCGTATCCGGCTGTGGAAGATAGCGGCATGCCGGGAGGGCGCGCGAGAGGCCTGGTACCAAGCTGGATCCTAATCACATGGGTCGTGTCGGACCGCTAGGGTAGAATGGGGAAGAAATTCCCGTAAGTTTAGTGTATAACCAAGTAGAGGTGGCCGCCAAATACTCCCAACATGATTGTAAGTTAGATTGCATGTTGGAAGGTATAGAAGAGGAGGTGTTTGAGTCCAAGTGACTATGTACTTTCCTCATATAGCTGAATTATATATCATTTGTCATGGCAGACCTTTTCGCTTCAACCTCCTGTCCCAAAGGTGCGGAGTGTTTCCGAATACCGTCGCAGCCGAATAGGCCGGGCTATGCCTGGAAAACTAGGCGTAGGGGTCATAGTTGCTTGAACAGACAAATTGTATCTGGCTAGCTATGTTATATTACATTGATATCATAAGAAACATCTTCTAGAGAGAATAGTTCCGTTAAGGGTTCCTTTCCCTGAGTGTGTATGCGTTTAATGCACATGTCCGAATTGTGGTGTGAGCACCACGGTTTGTATAACTTCTGGGGGTGCACAACGGAGTGAGTGTAAAAAACATCTTTAATTCACCGACCGAATATTCCCTTAAGAATGCTAGCTTTCGGCTTCACCCAGTCTGAGGTACACATCCGGATAACCCGGCGGTAACAATCGCAGAGGTGCTCCCTTTATGCCCTAGCCGAACTAACAGGAACGTAGGGCATAGGCACAGGAGCCAGGCAACCCAGCTTGGCCAAACTTACGTCATTTTGATGCATATAATGGCAAAGAAAAGGTACATATGGAAAAAACTCATATGCGAGGAGCTTGATGCTCAAGGAATGAAAAGAACTTCTGTTCGAGAAGCCCCCAGGTACAAGTGGCGTACATGTTGAAAGATTTATGTGCCAATGGTGTGCGGTCTAGCCGCATCAAAGCTTTAAAGCGAAAAAAGTAGAAAGTAATCGGAAAAGAGAGGAAAAATAATGGGAACTACAGGGGAGGAGGAGACGAACAAGGGGTGTAGCGCTAGGCGTAGAATCTCTGGAGTCTGGCCGCATTCCAGGGGTTCGGCTCGAGGCGATTGTCTAATGCATTGCGAAGACGGTACGCTCCTCTGGTGAGAACTTCGTCAATTATGAAGGGACCCTCCCATTTGGTCTTGAGTTTGTCCTTTTTCTTCTCCGGAAGCCGTAGAACGAGTTCGCCAACATTGTAAGTCTTGGCCCGTACTTCTCTGATTTGATATCTTCGAGCCTACTATTGGTAAAATACTAAATGGGCTTTTGCGACATCGTGTTCCTCCTCCAGGGCATCTAGGCTGTCCTGCCGATCGAGCTCGGCTTTTCTCTCTTCGTACATACGCACTCTAGGTGAGTCATGAATAATATCACAGGGCAATACGGCCTCTCCACCATACACCATAAAGAAGTGTGTGTAGCCGGTACTACGATTGGGCGTGGTCCGCAGCCCCCAGAGTATGGAGTCGAGCTCCTCGACCCAGTGCTTGTCTGATTCTTTTAAAGACCGCACTACTCTGGGCTTGATGCCGCTCATAATAAGACCGTTGGCGCGGTCGACTTGAACGTTGGTTTGTGGGTGGTAGACGGAGGCGTAATCTAGTTTAATACCCAGATTAGTACACAAGGCTTTTACCTCATCGGCCGTGAAATTGGAGCCGTTGTCAGTGATGATGCTGTGTGGGACACCATAACGGTGCACAACATCGGATATGAAGTCTATCACCGGGCCGGACTCAGCCGTGTTGACCGGTTTAGCCTCTATCCACTTAGTGAATTTGTCCACCATAACCAGCAGATATTTTTTCTTATGGCTTCCCCCTTTAAGGGGTTCGACCATGTCGAGTCCCAAAACCGTGAAAGGCCAAGTGATGGGGATTGTTTGTAGGGCAGTGGGGGCATATTGCTTTGATTGGAAAAGAGTTGGCATCCAACGCAATGTTGGACGAGGTCCTGTGCATCCGCTCGGGCCGTCGGCCAATAAAACCCTATACGGAAAGCCTTTCTAACAAGGGCCCGAGCTGCGGCGTGGTGCCCGCCGAGTCCGGCATGAATTTCAGCCAAAAGTTGCTGCCCTTCTTCCTCGGATATGCATCGTTGAATGACTCCGGTGGCGCTTTTCTTGTAGAGCTCTCCATCATGAACCTTGTAGGCCTTTGAGCGCCACACAATGCAGCAGGCCTCATTATGGTACTCAGGAAGCTCCTTCCTATTAAGGTAGGCCAGGAAGGGTTCGGTCCATGCGGCAATGACTGCCATGATGAGATGCGCCGATGGTGTTATGTCGATGTTTCTTGGATCTGGGTTTATGTTTTGGTCCGGACTAGCGTTGCTGTTTTCCCCCTGCCATACCACAGATGGCTTAAAGAGCCTTTCCAGGAAGATATTAGGTGGGACGGGGTCACGCTTAGCACCAATACGAGCAAGAACATCCGCCGCTTGATTACTTTCTCGAGCCACATGATGGAATTCGAGCCCCTTGAACCGGGCCGACATTTTTATGACTGTGTTACAATACGCTGCCATCTTCAGATCTTTGGCATCGAAATCTCCATTTGTTTGAGATATTGCGAGGTTCGAGTTCCCGCGCACTTATAGGCATTGTATGCCCATGGAGATAGTAATCCGGAGACCATGCAATAAGGTCTCGTATTCGGCTGCGTTATTGGAGTCTGTGTATAGTATTTGGAGAACGTACTGGATGATGTCTCCGGTAGGGGACGTTAAGGCGACACCCGCTCCTAACCCTGCCAGCATTTTGGAGCTGTCGAAGTGCATGACCCAATTGGAGTATGTGTCGTACTCTTTAGGGAGTCCGACCTCTGTCCATTCGGCAATGAAGTCGCCCAGTACTTGGGATTTGATAGCTCGGCGTGGTTTGTATGTAATGTCAAATGGAAGGAGCTCAGTGGCCCATTTGGCAATCCAGCCCGTAGCATCGCGGTTATTTATGATGTCGTTGAGTGGCACTTCGGAGGCCACCGTGATCGAACACTCCTGGAAGTAGCGACGGAGCTTCCGGGATGCCATGAAGACCGCGTCTGCTATTTTTTGATAATGAGGCTACCGGGATTTGCATGATGTAAGGACCATAGAGACGTAGTATACTGGCTTCCGAAGAGGGAATTTATGTCTGTCCTGCTCTCATTCAACGACGAGTACGGCGCTCACCACCTGATGTGTTGCCGATATGTATAATAACATCGGTTTGCCGGCGTTTGGTGCGGCCAGGATTGGGTTACCCACAAGAAGGGTTTTTATTTCTTCTAGTCCGGCTATTGCCGCATCTGTCCACTCGAAGTGGTCGGTTCACCGTAGAAGGTGATAGAGTGGCAGTGCCTTTTCTCCTAATCTGGAGATAAAGCGGCTTAGAGTTACCACGCAACCTGCATGTTTTTGGACTTGTTTCAGGTCTGTTGGCTTAGGCAATTGTGACAAAGCCCGGATTTTGGCTGGGTTTGCTTCGATTCCTCTATTGGAAACGATGAAGCCCATCAGTTTTCCAGTGGGGACGCTAAAGACACACTTTTCCGGGTTGAGCTTGATGTCATACGCCCTGAGGTTGTCGAATGTAAGACATAAGTCGTCTATTAGTGTTTCCACATGCCTAGTTTTGATGACGACATCATCATCGTAAGCTTATATTGTTGTGCCGATCTATTTCTCCAGGCATGTTTGGATCATGCATTGATATGTGGCACCGACGTTCTTGAGCCCGAAGGGCATGGTATTGAAGCAGAATGGCCCATATGGGGTGATAAATGCTGTTGCAGGTTGATCAGATTCCTTCATTTTGATTTGATGGTATCCGGAGTATGCATCGAGGAAACACAATGAGTCATGTCCTGCGGTGGCATCAATGATTTGATCAATGCGGGGGAGGGGATCCTTAGGGCAGGCTTTGTTGAGGTCTTTGAAATTGATGCACAGGCGCCAGGTTTTGTCCTTCTTTGGTACCATCACCAGGTTTGCCAGCCAGTCCGGATGTTTGATTTATCTAATGAATCCGGCCTCGATGAGTTTGGCCAGCTCCTCCCCCATGGCTTGTCGCTTGGGTTTGGAAAACCCCTGCAGTGCTTGCTTAATTGGTTTAAACCCCTTTAATATATTGAGGCTATGTTCGGCCAGCTTGCGTGGGATCCCTCGCTTATCCGAAGGGTGCCAGGCAAATATGTCCCTGTTTTCGCGCAGGAATTCTCGTAATGCGGCGTCAACTACTGGGATTAGTTGAGCTCCGATGGATGTCGTCTTCTTGGCGTCCATTGGGTGGACCTGGAATTTGATTATTTCTTCTGCCGGTTTTAACAAAGTGGATTTCGAGCGTTTGTCAAGGATCACATCATCCCTGTCCACTGTGGAGCGTAGTGCGGTTAATTCCTCGGTCGCGAGGGCTTCCGATAGCGCCTCCAAGGCTAGGGATGCGATTTTGTTTTCAGCGTGGAGTGCTATGTCTGGATCACTGGCGAGAGTGATTATCCCATTTGGTCCGAGCATTTTGAGCTTCATATATCCGTAGTGAGGTATAGCTTGGAAGTGTGTAAAAGCATCCCGCCCCAACAGGGCGTGATATCCACTGCTGAAAGGGGCCACTTGGAAGGTTATTTCTTCGGACCGATAGTTCTCCGGTGATCCGAATACCACGCCAAGTGTGATTTTGCCCGTGCACCGCGCCTCTCGAATAGGAATAATTCCTCAGAAGGTTGTGTTACTTTGTTTGATGCGGCTCCTGTCTACTCCCATTTTATGGAGTGTGTCCTCATAAATGAGGTTTAGTCCGCTGCCGCCGTCCATGAGGACCTTGGTAAGTCGAAACCCGTCCACGATAGGACTGAGTACTAACGCGGCAGGAGCTCGTACTGTTCTGTACTTTGGTTCATCACCGACGTTGAATGTTATAGCCGTGTCGTTCCATGAGTTTATTACAACGATTTGGCAAACTTCATTGAGCTCGCGAAGTGCCCTTTTGCGCTTGTTGTTTGAAGCGAATGTCTCGAAGATAGTCAATACTCTTGGGTGGTCGTCTCCTGGGGGCGTTGTTCCAGGGTATCCTTAATAAGGATGTCCTCGCCGATCTTGGCTGCCTGTCATAGTATCCAACATGCTTTAAGGCTATGGGTTGCCATGGTGTCTATTGTTGTATGTATTTTGCATGGGCCATCGAGCCACCCCTCTAGAATAGTGCCATGCCGCGTAGCGGTTTTGTGTTTCTTGACTGTCGGGATGGGCGTGCCATGAGGGTGCGCCCTTTTCGCCTGCAGGGGGAGTTGAGCTGGGACCGATGGTTCCCAGTGAGCTGCTTGAGTTTCCCAGGTGCTCTCCATCACGCTGTACTTTTGTACAATGGTTGCTAAGTCAGCGAATTTGAGTATGCTGTGTCGATTGATGGCGTTGAGTATTCCTTCGTCCGCACAGTTTTTGTAGAACATTGATATTGCGTCCTCGTCACGGCAATCTTTTACCCTGTTCTTCACGAGGAGGAATCTGGCCCAAAAGTGGTGGACCTTCTCCTAAGATTGTTGTTTTATGCTCATGAGAGCCTCTATGTCCGGGTGGGTGGGTGCAATTAAATCTGACGCCCGACCTAACTGGTTGTCCGGGGTTCGACGACCTTCCGGATTGGACAGTCTGGGTTCCGGAACATCTTCTGATTGTTTGAAGCCGCCGTCCGAGGCTATGTTCGAAGGGCTGGTTGCGTCTTTTCACGGGTAAGTATTCGGCTCTTTATGAACGGAGATCCGAACATAGTTCGTCTTCTATATAGAAGAAGGCTCGTTGTCCTGCTCCAGGACTGACGCGATCTGGTGGGTGCTTCGCTTTCTCCCTGATCGGTTTTAGGCCCGATCTGATCGTAATCTGTGACGATTCCCAAAGCGGCGATGCGATCTAGGAGCTCGTTTAAGGACTAAAGCTCGACCAGATCCATCTTCTTGTAGTGCTCGGAGTTTATGCGAAGGGGATTTTTGATGCCCCGAGAGGTCATCGTCGGCTCTGCGGCCGAACGGGAGACCATAGTAAAGTCGCCCAGCCGGAGGGTTTGGCCGAGGGCCAAAACTATCCCTGCGGTGATGTTGCCTCTAACGACAAGGCGAGCCATCGAGCCTTTCATCGACAGCACAGTGGAACTCTCAATGAAAGCACCAATGTCGGTGTCAAAACCGGTGGATCATGGGTAGGGGGGTCCCGAACTGTGCGTCTAGGATTGATGGTAACATGAGACAGGGGAAACGATGTTTACCCAGGTTCGGGCCCTCTCTATGGAGGTAATACCCTACTTCCTGCTTGATTGATCTTGATGAATATGAGTGTTACAAGAGTTGATCTACCATGAGATCCTAATGGCTAAACCCTACAAGTCTAGCCTATGAATATGGTAATGAGTATATGTGTGTTGTCCTTTCCGGACTATCCCCTACGGTTTATATAGACACCGAGGGGATATAGGGTTTACGTGGAGTCGGTTACATAAGAAGGAATCTTCGGTCGCCAAGCTTTCCTTCCATGCCAAGTAAAGTCCAATCCGGACACGGTGCAGTCTTCGATCATCATGTCTTCACAGCCCATCAGTCCCGCCCACAGATAACAGGTCGGACGCCCGAGGACCCCTTAGTCCAGGACTCCCTCACCTGCCTTTGGGTGTATGACATGTGGGCCCAACGGGTGGCTGGCCAACCTGTCATAAAGCCAAAGGCAGATGCAGTAGAGGGGCGAGGAGTAGATGGCCAACATGCACGTAAATTCTACGCAGTCTGCACTTCTCATATAAAGGCTCCTGCCAGTCCAATCTACGAAATCATACGCACCTACGCACCCAAGGGCAAGAGTGATCACTCCAATCGCAAGATCAGTTGACTAGAAGCTAGACCCATGGAGGCTATGAGCGCGAGCATCAGCCGGCTGTGCCAGATGGTCCATGACGCCGGCCTGCGGCCCGGTACCGAGGAACGTCTCCAGGTAGTGCTTGAGGCCGCCAGGGCGAGGGGCCACTTGGACGACATCTTCGTCTCCTTTTTCGATGAGGTCCTCGCCGGCTTCCTCAACAAGTTCACCGTCATCAAGAAGCTCGCGGACGACCTTGATCTACGCCTCTAGCCCCCGTGCGCAGGCTCTGCGATGCCTGCCACCCTCAACGGCCTCTATGGTGACAACCTCTTCGACGCACTAGTGGCCCTACGACTGCCCGCCGTCACGCCAGAGAATGTCCACCTCGAGGTCGCTCTCGCTGCGCAGCGCCTGGCGCAGCAAGACACCATCAACATAATCACCCACGTCTACGCGCAAGTCATCCACAAGGACTACTACATGCAAGAGGAGGATGATAGGATGCTGGCCTTCTTGGACCATAGGGCAACCTTGGACGGCATTGTTCAGAAGCACGTTGAACTTGCCGCCAACGCCGCTGCTCCTCACACGTCGGTTGGTGACCTGGTGCACTAGGGCGTGAGGATGTCGTTGATGGATCCGTATGTATCTTTATCTTTTCGTCAAATCCATGTAGTAGTATATGGTACTACTAGTAATTATCTTACCTTTCACATCAACTTCATAATTTTCGTACGTACTCCATGCATGAACTGCGCCAGAACCAAACTTCATTACTCTAGGGAAAATTGTTATTTCTATCTATCGGTCGCGCCATGGAGCAGAACCAAATTTTACAAGTTACAAGTTCAAAAGTAAAAGCCTTTCTTGTTCGCGTCCCACCCCCACACGGTTGGTCCGGCACGCCGCTCAAGGGGGAATTCGTGCTATGTTGCATTTTCACTTACAAGTGGGACCGCAATTGAGAAAACCGGCTATCGGCAAACCCCCACCCCACCCACCGTGTGATGGCTGAGAAAACAGGAGGGAGAAGAGATGGCTGTAGCATGGACTCCAAGAAAATTGGTGTCGGATGGGACTCGTGAGGGCGGCGTGTGCCGTACTGCTAGACATGAATGCTAGTTACGGCCCATGCCACCCCACTATATCAAGGTGCTAGTTACGTAGAACAAATTTCTGGGAGTCCGTGCCCAGCCCTCCTCTATCTCTCTTCTCAGCCAGCCAGCAGACGCGCGGAGCCCATCGTCTGTTTGCTCATATGCGGTCCCACATGTCAGTGAAAACATAAGAGGACCCACTGAACCTGCACATCTTTCACCTTGATGTGCTGGTGATGAAAAACAAATCCAATAAAGATCTTCGGTGGCCGCTTTTGGAGTTACTCAAGAGTAGTAAGGTTCTATTTACAGTTTAACTCAAGATGCACATCACGTGGCTTCAACTACCACTCTATTTTCTTGCATGACACGACCTGGATGCTGGATGCCCCACGTGTCGGCAAAAGGAGGAAGAACTCGACCAAATCTTCGGTTGTGCTCTCGGATTAGACTAGTTGTGCTAACTTAAAATTTTATTGTGTAGAATGGATGCAAGTTATGGTATTGGGAAGAAGAGTAAAATGATATATTGGTAGAGCGCAATTTCGTAGATGTTCTAGCACTTTTAGCTAGCATAGAGGCTAGAGATGAGACTAGTGCACTTGTTGATAGAATAGAGGCTAGACACGTCTACTTCTTTACACTCGAAGAAGAAAAAAGCATGCAGGATCGAGCCTCCGCAGATCAACAATGAATGCATTGAGAAGGCACTAATCCAACTTACAAGAGCAGTTATGAAAGTTGGATATCTTCTAAAATGTATTCTTGTGGTTCTTGTTTTTCTACTCAAAATTTGGTGATGTATTTCCATGTACCAAAAAAATCAATGATGAAAAAAAGATATGTGTTTGCAAAGAGAAATGTACGGGGCCGGGATGCGTCCGTGCATTCGGTGCACGGCCACCTCATCCGCGAAATGGCCCGGACACGATCCCATTGCCCTACCCAAACAGACAGAATCCGGGCAAAACGGAGGTCCGTTTGGGGTTGTGCGTTGTAGTTGGCCTTAGTAGTGGGACCGCAGTTGAGGAAACCGACTATCGGCAAACCCCCACGATGCCCGCCTCGCGACGGCTAAGTTAGAGAAACGACGAGGTTGAAGAGATTTATGTAGCATGGACTCCAACGAATATGGTGTCAGATGGAAGTCGTGCTAGTGGCGTGTGCCGTACTCCTGGACGTTAATGCTTGTTCTGGACCATGCCACCCTACTACTCCTACTACTTATAGTAGTAGTATCGAGGATTCGTGGTGCTGGTTACGTACTACGAACACATTAACATATGGCCCACCTCACACTGTGGCCAAATTTCCTAGAGTCTGTGCTAGGTTAAAACGTGTTCTTTGTGAGGATGGGTGGATGGTCTCAAGTTTAAAACTTGTTGTATTACGTACGTAGATGTAGAGATAGTGTAGCATGTGAAGCTAGTACAAATAGTGTACCATTGTTGATTGGCCTCATTCGATAATCTGTTGCAATGCACGTACAATTATGTATTCAGAAAATATATTTTTGCCTCGTCGCAGCACCCACTCAGAGAAGCGACTCGAAAGCCATTCATAAATTTAGTAAGTTTATCACAGGCATATCATTTTATTACATAAACAGGTCATCAACCGACAATGACAATGAGGATACATTATAAGTACTAAAGTTTTCATCACACAACAAATAACAAGCAATGAAATGAACTTCAACTCAACCAAAAGTGATTCGCTGGGAATGGCCAGCTACTTTCAATCTCGAGACCAACGCATGACTGATCATACAGGCTGAAGCGACCTACTATATCATGACCAGGGTAGGGAACCACCGCAATGTCCGACGTATGGATATAGTTTCTTCTCATAAATGGTAGTAACGTTGTGTCAAATCAGTTGGATCGCCTTTCACCATCATTGGATAGTTTTGTCCAAGGAAGAGTGAGTTTGCTCCAAGACTATCAATATTGTACCAGGGAGAAGGTGTTAGCGCTAGCACAGTAGTATCCATCCCGAATACCATACAATGGGTGTTGGAATAGGTCCGGAGAGTGCAACCATGGGGGATAACACATGCTTCCTTAGTAGTAACATCAGCAGTGGGCTGTATACAAAAAAGACGGGGTGATCCATCGGAAGTTGCCAGGCGCCACTGAGTATATCGGCCCTCCTCGTCCTCATGCTCATGATCATCACCATCATCATCTCCCTCTTGGTTATAAAAATTTGCATATATAGGTGGTGGAATGTCCACAGGACCTTGGAAACACAAGAAGAAGGTTAATTAGTAGAGAAGGGAAACTTGCTAACTCACATGCATGTGGATGAAACAATTACAATTACGATGGAAGACAAACGTACCGAAACTACGAGGATCCCATGCAAAAATAGTGCCACGAGTGGTGGCAGCAAACACAAGACCCTTGTATTCAATTGCATCACAGTACACATCTGTGTATAGAAACTGATTATTGAGCAATATCCATCCAGTCAAACCATGAAGGAGGGAAACAAACTTGTAGAAGATAGCAACAACTTGATAGTTCTAGTAATTCCAAGAGCGGTTGGGAACTCGAGAAATTGCTATCTTCCGTAGACGACAGTCACCATGATCATATTTGAACGTACATAGATCATCTATGTGCTCAACCTCAGGGAACTCGGAGATTTTTGGAAGTGGAATCTGCTGACAAGTGTACACATTCACAAGTTCCCACTCGCAATTGTACCCAATATAAACAACCCACTCTCCATTTGCGCCTACCCAATCCTTGCCCTCAAGCGATGGCATCTTAACATCATACGTATCATTATCAAGTGGCATCAACTTGCACAAGGCGATGCTTCCCTCGTCCCCGCGCCAGTCAGCAGGGTCACTGCGAAGAAGATAGGGGAGATCAAACAGGTCATGTACCCTTGGGTTCCTTGTAATGATGTTATTAGTTGAGTCAAGAATGTTCTTGAACGAACCTGCTATGCTAGCCGAGGTGATGACGTCACACCGATCAATGAGTTCCCCCACCACGTCTTGTTTCAGATCGGGGCAAGAATAACGGGGTCATTTCCGGCTTGTTCCCTCCATGGAGAAGACGATCGAACAATGGTAGAAGGAAGGGTGAAGGCAAATGGAGGCGGGAGGAAGAGCGTGCGACAACAGTTCCAAATCAAGAGGGAAAGGAGAAGAGTCGGTGGATGGTTGCCAGTTTGCCATGGTACACAAAGAGGCACCCCTGCCTACATGTCCTTTCAGAAATTGTACAAAAGGACTCGCCGTCGTCTCACTGACATGTTGCAACGGGACCACATGTCAATGAAACATAGTGTGTAATTTCTCGTGCAAAATGCGATCTGGCCGCATTGGCCCGAGGTGCCGCATTAGTTACCGACCTTTATTTTTTAATGGTGTGTCATTCATTTTTGAAGCACGACTAACTGGTACTATTTGCAGAGAAAATATAAACTACTCTACCACTACTCCACCTCTAGTACTAGTAGTATAAAAAAGATATATAGGCTGGAGCTTCAGAGCTTTCATGCTAAGGGATGCCCACTTGCTTCTCACACTATCACCCTCTCTCCAGATCTAAAAAAGACAGCCTCTCTCTCCCTCCTCACTGGTGGTCACAGATCCACGGGGAAGGAAAGGACGTGCAGCGTTGACGCACTCGTTGTCGGCGAGTGAGGTCACGCACTGATCACAAGGCCGTCCTCTCAAACGTAGCGCTCGCACAGGATGGCCTCCGTCCCCAAGCCCGCTGCCGTAGTGCGTGTGGAGGACGACAACCACGAGCGAAGCCACTTCCCGCCGACCCTCAGGTATGCTACCTCTTTTCAAACCATACCCTTGTTTATTGCATCATCTGCCATGTCGTTGCATGTGGATCTTTTTCTACTCCACCATCTTCCCAATTTGCTATCCTCTGCTCTGCTGGTAATGCAGACGAAAACCTTAATTTGCACTATTAAAGGAAACCCTACTTCATGCAGACTAATCCATGTCTGGGTTGAATAAGGAAAGGAAGGGAGACTGTACTGTCCAAAAGAGTAGGCATCAAACCCGCATCTAGGTTGAAAAGGGGAAAATCAGTAGCTAAAGAACGAGTCTCGTGTCTCTTGGTTGAAGAAGGGTAGAAAGGCATGACAACGCAACAGAGAATGACCAGGTTGATCTGTTTTTTGTCCTCACATAGGAAAAAGGTGGCTAAACATAACAAAAATGGGACGTAATCCACATATGCTGCCTGGATATTTGTTGCTCTGGGCAACCATACCTCCCTCACCACTCTATGCATCCGTGGAGGTACATCGTACTGGTGCACCCACTGTCCGAATGGGCCTCCCATGCTCTTATTGTCACTTTTTTCTGTTAGTATAACGCCAGCAGTCAACTCAAGCAATGCTACTGCTAAAGTGATGCCACATTTAACTAATGCCGCACTCAGTCTAATGCCACTGATAAATTTAAGTAATGCCATTTAATGTCACTGGATTATTTCTGGGTTAGCTATTGATTGTGGATGTATTAAAGATTTTCCATATAAGGCATTCTAATGCTATTGCACAGCTAGTATACCAACGATGAAACTTGTTACTACCTTTAGATTTTTGCACTGTTAATGCTTATAGATTACATACCTCACTTTCATGAGATAAGTTAATTTTTTTGTACAGTGTCACCAAAATGCCAAGGCGCTGATGTCATTTTATTTTGGTTAAACTACACAAAAAACTATGAAGACAAGAGGAAAGTTCAAGAGTGGGCACCTCCTCCTCCGGCTATTCTCTTGATTCGTTCGATGAAGTTTTTATGTTTGATCGGTTATCAAGATTGGGATAGCAATTTTTAAGGCCCCCCGAGTTTGAAATGATATTTACCTTAGAGGTACATGGTTTGCAATTTTTTATACTGTCATTAGTTAATAATGCTAGTTACCTTCATACTTTTGTATTTGGTTTAATGCTCATGCACAGCTAGTGTACCAATGCTGAAACGTGTTACCTTTACATTTTGTATTGTCAATTCTTATAGAAATCTTCCAGTGCCAGAGTTTATTGAAATATATTCACTAAAACCATTGTAC
The DNA here is from genome assembly GCF_002162155.2 of Triticum dicoccoides. Classification (NCBI taxonomy): domain Eukaryota; kingdom Viridiplantae; phylum Streptophyta; class Magnoliopsida; order Poales; family Poaceae; genus Triticum; species Triticum dicoccoides. The sequence goes on along the minus strand of NC_041392.1, from coordinate 334,266,297 downwards.
TCTACCCTGTAATAAAATAACTACTCTACTATTGCACTAGCCACTAGATTAGTGTATATTTTTAGTATTCGAAATTTCGAATGGTGTTGCATTAGCGTATGGACATAAATAAATTGTGGCAAGCTTTCCTAGATATGTGGTCAAGAAAACTACTACCTATTTTTTTAAATACTAGATGTTTGGGTACTTTAAACTGAACCGCGAAAAGGTCTTATATTAAGGAACCAAGGGTATAGAGTTCACTCAAATTATCCCGATAAAGCTAGTCACACCTTTGTTAAAATTAATGTTCATTATGTTACCGGAGGAGGTCTGTAAGTTTGTCTCTAATGCCTGTCGACTACATACCTGCCATCATGATGTAATGTTAAGTCATTTCCTTTTCTACAGTGTCACTGAATTGTCAAGGCGGTGATGGCATTTTATTTTAGTTGAACTGCACAAAATATGCTTAAAAGAAGAGGAAAGGTCAGGAATCGATCATTCTTTCAGAAAGAACTATATATGCCTTTCTGACATCAGCCGTTGTTGCCTTATTTATTCCTTCAAACAGGTCGTTAGAAACAATCTTGCTACCTTTTCCCACTAAGAAATTGGAAAGCTTATATTTGTGAGTCTATGCTTCAACTAGTGCCACTTTTATAGTAATCACACTTTCAATATCTATGCAAACAAGGATGCTCGATTTGAGTGGAACTGCACAAAAAGTCCAACTGGTTGAACATTAGGAGCATGTTTTCTTCCAAACCTTTATATCCAATTGGTGGCACTATGAGCTGTTCATTAAGAAGGTACATAGTTTGCTACTATCTTTCTACTCTTTTTGTACTGTCTTTAGATAGTAATACTAGTGGTTTGCATGTGAATTTATTGGCAGGGTGGACCTACATTGGAGGTGCAGGACATGATTCAATGATCGGATGCTCAATTTTGGTTGTATCGATTTCACCTCTTCCATCACTACGAACATGTATATCCTTGGTCTGATGAAGAATAGGCGCTATATTTCTGCTCTGAACAAGCAAATCAATTTAGTATGAAATTGTCCAGGGCAAAACATGACTGTATCAAATTGTCCAGTGCAAAACATGACAGATGCTAAGCGGAAGAGACATGTTTAAACCGAAAATACAAGGTGGGTATATGTTTACTAGCTGCTTGATATTTGTGCAGACAAAGATGTCTTCCCGTTGCTATTTGGCAAACACACAAAGTGACCACAATTTTGGTTGAACTGCACAAGGGAATAGTATAGTCACTGCATGCAGCACCATTTGAAAATAGACACGGAAAGATTGGATAGTCACTTCATGGACTGCAGAAAAGTAGTACTGTACTATTTATTGGCCAACACTAGGTGCTTCATTGCTTTGGTCCGATTATACAATGGGCATCATTTTGCCTAAGTTAAAGTTTGTATTCCGAAAATAGTCTCGCCGTGTGATCAAGAGAAGACCAAATCATATTGCAATGGATGTTCTTCCATCATGTGTGGTTCATTCTCATGGCTTCAGCTGTTGGTGAAACCACTTACGTTTGCAGGAGGAATTGTAGACTTCACAAACATATTTGTCTTTCAGTCTGTTCTGAATGTTGTCCAAGAGAAGCATCCATGTTAGTAGGAAGAACATATGTTTTTTTCTAGATCTTTGCTTTTGGAGCTACATATTTGTATATGATCCGTGAATCATTGAGATGCATTAACATGTTGATCTTATGTATGGGGATCGTACTAGTTGGTTTTAGTTGTGGCTGATCTTTGCTTTTGGAGATACATATTTGTATATGATCTGTGAATCATTGAGATGCATTAACAGTTCCTTATATCTGTTCGCTTAGTGTTTACAAGTTACTGATCGATCACTAGCTAGCCTACTAATGCTCTCCTAGAAGTTTTAGTTGCGACGCAAGATCCGAAGTGCCAGTTTTTTGAATAAAAATGCCTACCTCTGAAGAAACTGACAAGCTACTCTAAAGAAAATGCCATGCGAATTTGAAGAAACTGCCAGCGAAAACATTCGCAAATGCCTTATCTCCTAGCTAAAGTTCATCAACTAATGCCCTCGGCTGCGACTCGTTGCATGCTGCTCCGCGTACTGGCTGCGAGCGATTTTGAGTGCCTGCATGCAGCCAGCCCTAATTAAGGTAGCTAACTGATGCGAAAAAAGATGCGCTTTAATTGTTGCGGGCCTTTTAAATCCGTGGAATCATTATTGACAAGGAGGGAGATGATTCGAGTGCACTCGTTTGACCGTCATGCCGGCGTGCGACCCAGCACAGACGGGACAGGACGGCACAGTCAGAATTTCAGTTTCTCTAGTTTTCCACGGCAAGCTGGAACGCTAAGCCATGCCTTCTTAATTATGCATTGAATTCCGATGACCGTCGCGCTACCTTCCACCTATAAGTAATGTTTCCTGGCCTTCTATGGTCGCACCGTGACCCAACTCGCCCTATCCTCATAAGCCCCCACCGGCCCGACGTTGCTCGCCACTTATCCTCGCTCTCGCCACGTCCTCCGTGCCCCTGCCTATCCGCGATAGGCGAGGCCGGAGGTGGTCACCGCCAGAACTCGTGTTCGCTTTTTCAGCGGAAGGCAGACGGAGGGAGGAGGCATTCTATCGGTCTTTAGATGGCAATGCGGAGATCAATGACTTGTTGGAGCGCGACTGCCTGGCAGAGGAGCAGGAGTTGTTGGAGTGTGACCGCTTGGCAGAGGAGCAGTGTATCGCCGATTTGCGCTGCCAATGGGACATGGAGCAACAGCGCACCGACGCTCTGAGTCGCGAGCGGAGTGCCCGCAACTGGGCTGACTACATGGAGGCCGGCTCCTGGCAAATAGCCCTGGAGGCTGCCGGGCATGCACGCATTCACGACGTTGATTTTTACTACCAGCTCGTCAAGTGGGTTTCCCGCTTAGAAGTCGAAGCTTCGGTGCACCACACCGGCATGGAAAGGGCCAACGCGCGCGAGCAACGTGCCCTATCGCACCTCTGGCAAGTCCGAGGTGAGTTGGAGGACGCTGGTGCCGGTGTTTAGCGTGTACCGCAGATGGCGGCTGACATCGTCTAGTTAGCTAAGAGTAAGTTAGTACTTGTACGCTACTAGAGTATTAGTGGGAGTAGATAGTTACCTTGGCTATGATGGTTGTTAATGTGGAAGTTCAGTACTCTATATGTGGATCAGACCTGTTACTTTGCTCTGAATGTTGAACTTTCCGTTTGAACGTATGGAATGGACTGTTATTTTTTAAATGGGTTGTGTTTGTCCTCCACGGGTTTAGAGGCTGACTTGTGGGCCTACCAAGTTGATGCGTACACAATCAGGAGATGATTGTACGTGGAGAGGATGACAGCAGGGACCTGCCAAGGTCATGGCAGTACGCAAGCACGTGCCTCCCTTATTTCAAGCCAATAAAAAATGGCTCCTCCTAATGGATTTCTGACATCTGGATCCCATGCCATTGTCAACGTAGTCAATAAACGAGAGAATTGCACAACGAGCGACTGACACCAGGGACCCAGCAGCTCGCCCAGTTATTTTTGTTTTGGGTTAATTTGATAAATGCCACTTCAAATCTGGTGTTTCTGAGAAATGCCACTGCAATTTCCAAACTTCGAAATATGCCATTTCATGCCATTTCCAGTGGCATTTTTCGAAGTCTGGAGTGGCGTTTTTCAAAGTTTGCAAATTGCAGTGGCGTTTTCCAAAGTTCGCAAAAATTGCAGTGGCATTTTTCAAAGTTTGGAAATTGCAGTGGCATTTTTATGAATGGCCATAATTGGAGTGGCATTTATCTAATTTGTTTTTGAGACGAAAGCAGGGTGTCAACTGGGTTGTGCGGGGCACTCTGGCCTGTCTAGACAGCCTTCTCTTTTATGTTTACCACAGACTATCCCAGTAGTTTTCTTTCTTTCTGAAAATGGCTAGCCCAGTTTTTTTGTGATTTTCCAAGTAAGTCGCTTTGTCAGGCCTGTTGGGCTGCAAATCTTTCAAGAAGAGGAGAGCTTCATTCGGCTGGACGAGAAAATGGCCTATCAGTAATGAGAAATGGGTTGTACATTTTTAAAACACATGAAACCGACAATTAGTTTCAAATTTCTTTTTTTTCATTTCGAGATTTTAAATTCCATTAATTTTTATGCATGGACAATTTGTTGGATTTTATATTGATATACATTTATTTTTAAAATCAGTTTGAATGTGACTCAAAATTTCGGGATTAAAAACAGTTCGGACCGTACCGAAATATGCAAAATTTCGCATAATTTTTTAACCGTGGCCACAATATGGGCTGTAATGCTAACAAAAAGAATATGGGCTCCAAAAAAACCTTAAGAATTAGCAAATGGGCTGTAAATTATTAGAAATAATGGTAGATGGGATGTATGTTGTTTTCCACAGGTTTGATGCTTTCCTAAAAAAAGGTTGACACACAAGCAGTGACTATTGGATGTCCATCCAACGGCCGTTGTGCTTCTTCAATCTCTGCTCTTCCTGCTCCAGCCGCTCAAACAAGCACCGGCGAGACTGCCTACTCCCTCCTCCTCGCGGCCGCTGTGCTACCGCGCAGGCCTCACCGCCCCACCATACTCCCATCACTGGCCTAGCCATCCCTCTACTCACCCACACCTGCTTTTATTCTCCGGCGACGGCAAACGAACCAGTAAACCCTCGTACAGTCGTACTCCCCTCCGCGTGGGAAACAACTGCCGAGTCTTCCCTACCTCTGTGTTGTTCCCTTCCTAGGCCTCGCCATCATCCACCGCCCTCGTGCTCTTGGCACGGCAGGGTCAATGTGGTCAACGACCGACATGCATCTGAAGTGGACTGTACGTGGAGAGGCTGACAGCTGGATCCACGGCCGCACGCAAGGAAATGCCTCCTTATTACGTGCAAAATAATGATTCCTCCACCTGACATCTGGGACCCACTGAAAGGGCCTCTGTATTTCATGAAAAAAAATTACCGCCGCTGACAGCTTGGACCCACCAGCTATATCTTCGCACGCAAGGAAGTGCCTCCTTATTACGCAGAACAAAAATGAATACTCCCCCTGCTAGCTGGGACCCAGTATAGTGGCAGGCTGACTTGTGGGCCTACTAAGTTGATGGGGACGGAGGGCTTTGTCAACTTAGTCAATATGCACGATTCTAGCTCCGGTGACCGTACGATGTCCATCCAAAGGCCATAGTGCTTCTTCAACCTCTGGTCTTCTTGCTCCAGCCGCCCAAACCAGCGCCGGTCGTGCCTCGTGCTCCAGCCTCCCGTGGCCGGCTGCGATGTGGCGGAGGCCTCACCACCCCCTACTACTCCCACCGTTGGCCAGTGCATCCCTCTACTCACCCACACCCCCTTTTATTCTACGGCGACTGCAGCCTCACACCGCAGCGAACCAGTGAACCCTCATACTCCTCTACGCGTGGGCATCCACTGCCGTGTCTTCCCCGGCTCTGTGTCATCCCCTTCCTAGGCCTCGCCGTCGTCCAATGCCCTAGTGCTCTCGGTGCGGCATGGTCAACATGGTCAAGGAACGACATCCATCGGAAGAGTACTGTATGTGGAGAGGCCGACAGCTGGGTCCACGGCAGCCGGAAGGAAGTGCCTCCTTGTTACACGGAAAATAATTATTCCTCCACCTGACAGCAGGGACCCACCGGACGGGCCACCATATTTGGCGAAAAAAATGTTTCCCCCCTGACTGCTGGGACCCACTGGACGGCCACCGTATTTCGTGAAAAAAACATTCCCCCCGTTGTCATCTACGACCCACCGGAAGTACCGCCTTATTACGCACACAAAAATGAACACCCCACTGCTAGTTGGGACCCACCTTGGTGGGTGGCTGACTTGTGGGCCTACTAAAGTTGACGGGGACGAAGTGCTTTGTCAACTTAGTCAATATGAACGATTCTAGCACTAGTGACCGTACGATGTCCATTCAACGGTCGTAGTGCTTATTCAACCTCTGTTCTTCTTGCTCCAGCCACCCAAAGCAGCGCCGGTCGTGCCGCATGCTCCTGCCTCCCGTGGCCGGCTGTGCTGCCGTGGAGGCCTCACCACCCCCTACTATTCCCACCGCTGGCCAGGCCCTGCGGCGACGGCATCCTCACACCGCAGCCGAACCAGTGAACCCTCGTACTCCTCTCCGCACGGGCTTCCACTGCCATGTCTTCCCGGCTCCGCGTCGTCCCCTTCCTAGGCCTCGTAGTCATCCACGGCCCTAGTGCTCTCGGCGCGGCGTGGTCAACATGGTCACGGAACGACTTCCATCGGAAGAGTACTGTACATGGAGAGGCTGACAGCTAGGTCCACAGCCGCAGCAAGGAAGTGCCTCCTTATTACACGTAAAATAATTATTCCTCCACCTGACAGCGGGTACCCACCAGACGGGCCACCATATTTCACGAAAAAATGTTACCCCCTGACTGCTGGGACCGACCAGCTACATGTTCGCATGCAAGGAAGTGCGTCCGGGCAAAAAAAACGATTCGCCCCCCTGACTGCTGGGACCCACCAGCTACATCTTCGCACGCAAGGAAGTGCCTGACAGTCGGGACCCACCTGGTCGAAGCGTACATAGCGTTGTCATTCTGGTCGTGAATGTGTATGTACATACTGGTCGATCTAGAGGCACGCACTGTCGTAGTAGAGGCGCGCACGTAGCATGTACATGTACGTACAGCGGCCAGGGTGCAAGAAACTAAATACGGCCAGGTACGTACATACGTGCGGGGTCTCGAACGCCTACTCATGTGTACGCACGGCCAGGTCTCATGTACAAGGCCGGGTCGGAGTGGAGAAACTGCATCGTCGTCGTGTTCATGGGGAGGCAACGGAATGCGTCGTGTTCATTGGGAGGCAACGAAACGCGTGGGAGCCAAACGGCTTGGATGGAACAGCCGATGGAAACGAGGCCTGACGTACCGCAGAACGGAGGAAACGGCCTTGTGTTCAACCGGCCACGTTCGAAACGGGATCCTGTTCATCGGGAGTGGTCTGGCGTACCGCAAAACGGAGGAAACGGACCTCCTACGGTCGAAACGGGGGTCCTGTTGATCACGAGAGGTGTGGCGTACCACAAAACGGAGGAAATGGACTTGTGTTGGAGCGCTACGATTGAAACGGGGGCCCTCTTCATCGGGAGGGTTGTGGCATACCGAAAAACGGGACTCCACGGGATATTGTTCATCTCCACCGTTGACCCCCTCCAGCCTCCACGGGCTACTGTTCATCCACCGTCGACCTCCTCCAGCCTCCACCTGTGACTGTTCATCCACGGGCTCCTGTTCATCCAGCCTCCACCGCGCGCTACTCCACCGACTACTGTTCAACTAGCCCTCTCCATGGGCTCCTGTTCAACCACCCCTCCACGGGCTACTGTTCATCGAGCCGTCCACCTTCTACTGTTCATCCTGCCCTCCACGGGGTGGTCCTGTTCATCCACCCTCCACAGGGTCCTGTTCATCCAGCCCCAACCGACTCGATCGATCGGGGTCCTGTTCATCCAGAGGCAACACCACGGGGTCCTGTTCATCCACCCCCACCGGGAACCGTTCATCCAAACCCCCCTAGCAACGCTCACTATTCATCTAGAGGCAGAATCGATCGGCTTCAGTTAGCAGCAGTAGCGAAGGAATTGCTCGACCGGGTTCAGTTAACAGCCATCGGTCGATCGCTCGGGTTCAGTAACGCATAGCCTGCAGTGCAATCGCTCGGGTTCAGTTAGAGCCCAACGCCTCGCTCGGGTTCAGTTAGAGCCCAACGCCTTGCACCCACGCGCGTGCGTGTATGAGAGAAACGCACATCGCTCGGCCTTGACCACCCACCGTAACCGGGAACACCCCGATATTTTCCTCGCCCTCGCTTCTACCACGGTTTTTTCCATCATGGACAACCCAAAGAATGTCATGCAGCTGCATCTCCGGCCCGCCCAGGATGAAAAGCCCATTTTCTGTCATGATTTTTTGTCATAGAAGTAGGACCCCACCACATCTATGATGATACCGGGTTTTGTCACAATTATCATCATAGAAGTGTCATAAGTATGACATAATTTTTTTCGTTCGGCCCACAATGTCATTGATGCGTATTTTTTTGTAGTGTATATATTTGTCTTTTTGAGATTTTAAATGGACTACCACATATGGATGTATATAGACATATTTTAGAGTGTAGATTCACTCATTTTGCTCCGTACGTAGTCACTTGTTGAAATCTCTAAAAAGACAAATATTTAGGAATGGAGGGAGTAGAAAACAGAGTTCGTGATGATGGTATGCCTGCCATCCTGCAATATAGGCCGTCCCACTTATATCCGACGGATAGGAAGGAAACTATGGCAATTTTGCAAAAAGATACCCACACCCCTCTCCACATTTGCAAATAAGGCCTTCCCTAGTTCATCCTTCTCTCTGACAAGATAAACTACTCGTACAAATACATGTTGATGTTCCATGCAACGCACAGGCATCTTGATAGTTTCTTTTTTAATAGTGAAGTGATATATTTTATTCTGCTCCGAATGATCTCAAATTCACTAGTAGTAACAAAGAAAAGGTTGCCTTGTTAATTAACAGAAAACAAGGTGAAAACTATCACATGAGGCCAGTGAAAACAAGGCACACTGGGTTTAGCGTCATCATCACTACATCTGTGCGCGCGCGAGAAGTCTACATATCGAGGTGGGCTATGGAGAGAAAGACGTATCGAGTGTGTGCGAGCAAGGCATAGCGACACAACTATCGTGTGTGTGTGTGTGTGTGTTTGAGAGAGAAGCCAATTGATAGATTAAGATCAAGATCG
>NC_041392.1:334228340-334257245 GCF_002162155.2 Triticum dicoccoides | reverse complement strand
TTGTTGGGGGGGTGGGGATGGGGGAGGGAGAGAAAGACGTATCAAGAGTCTGCACGTGGTAGGCAAAGATGAAACTAGCGAGTGTGTGTGTGTTTGAGAGAGAAGCCAGTAGATAGATTACTATCAGGATCGAGGTGCCACCCTACTGCTTCGGGTAGTGTGTGTGTGTGTGTTTTAGAGAGAGAAGCCAGTAGATAGATTAGTATCAAGATCCAGGTGTTGCCCCACACCTTTGGTGTCAGGAAGTGTGTGTGTGGGGGGGGGGGCACTGACACTTAGTGTAACACCCCGGATGTAATTTACCTTATTTGTACTCCAACTCTTGTCGTACCCAGCACTAAGTTATTTTATTTTCTCTGTTGTCGGGTTTTTGTCTCCGTGTGTTGTGGTCCTTGTCATGCATCTCATATCATGTCATCATGTGCATTGCATTTGCATACGTGTTCGTCTCATGCATCCGAGCATTTTCCCTGTTGTCCGTTTTGCATTCCGGTGCTCCTATGTCCTCCGGTGGTCATTTCTACCTCTTTTCATGTGCGGGTGTTAAACGTGTTCGGATTGGACCGAGTCTTGTCATGCGGCCTTGGTTTACTACCGGTAGACCACCTGTCAGGTTTCGTGCCATTTGGACTTTGTTTGATACGCCAACGGTTAACCAAGGGACCGAGAAGGCCTCGTGTATGTTGCATCCCAACACCCTTTCAATTTGGCCCAAAACCCACAAAAACCTCTCCCATTGTCTAGAGCGTTCGATCACGATTGCGTGGCCACAAACCGCACCCCATTTGGAGCTTCCTAGCCCCCTCTACCTCTATAAATAGATCCCCTTCCAAAAATCCCGGATCCCCTCGTCTCAAACCCTAAAATTCCTCTCCGCGCGGCCGGACACGTCCGCCCACGCCGGACGAGACCGCCGCCGCCAACCACATCCCTCCACGTGGCGCGTCGCCACCTTCTCCGCCGCCGGCCCGGCGAGCCCAAATCGGGCCCCCGAGGCCCATCCGCCGCCCGCGCCGCCAGGGAGCCTTCCCGCCGCCCTTCCTCGCCGCGCCTTGCCGCCGGCGACGCTCCGCCGCCCTCCGCCGTACCTCGCCGACCGTCGCGGCTCCACTATGCCGGCGACCGACGCCGTCTCCTTCCTCTTCGGCTCCGGCAGCACCCCGGCGAGCTCTCCTCATCTTCGGCGTCATCCCCGTATCCGGCGAACCTCCGGCGAGCACATCTGCTACAGTAACCGCCCGGATCTGGATCTAGATCTGAGACAAACCTCGGTTGACTTTTTCATCCCGTAACCCTCGACTTTTGCATACTTTGACATGCCATAACTTTGCATCTGTAGCTCCGATTCGTGCGTGTAGGATATCAAAATGTTCGTCTCGACGAGTACGTCATTTCATCTCATTGCATCATTTTCTTTTGAGCTCATCTTAATGCCCGAAATGCTGTTGGAAGAGGGCTATGTGATGAATTTGTCAGATCTGTTTCAGCAAATGTCCTTTTGTCATTTTTGCCATGATTAATGTGTGCATGCTATGATCCTGAGCTCTACATGTGTTTGTTATATGCCATTCCATCTTTACAGGGGTGCCTGCCATGTATTTTTGTGATATCCATGGTGACTAGCACAAGCTTGCAAAGTAGCATAATCGCTGATGCTGATTTCAGGGACTTAAAATTTCTCTAAGTCCTTGTCCTGTTTTTGGTTTTATGCCATGTTCATGTTGTTTCCTAGTGATCAGTGCCTCTTTTAAGGATGATCAGTAAGGATGTTTTGTTAACATTGTGGTGTTCTATTGATCCATGTCTTTGTTTGCAATTATGGAGCACCCTAGCTTGAGTCAATCGAGCTCTACTTTTGCTATAAAATGATCCTGGCAGATTGTTAACATGTTTAGCAATTTTGCCGAGGATGTTGCTATTGATCCGTGCATGCTATGTTGTTGTTCTTGCCATGTCTAGCTCCTATGCCATGCCTTCTTGATGGACGTATGCTTAGTTTGTCATGCCATGCTCTATAGTGAGTGCATCGAGCTCGTAAATATGCCTACTTGTCAAATCTGTTTTGCATGCTCCGGTTTTTCACAAAGTCTGAATCTGTTTATATTTTTGCTATGTTCACATGCTTGTAATTGTATTTTCTTATCCCTTTTGGATCAAGGTCACTAAGGAAATTTTGTGAAGTGCTTTGAGTAGCTTCATTCCATGCCTTGCTTTGCCATGTTAAGTTCATGTAGCATGTAGTTTTCATGCTCTAAAGATTGCTTCCTGCTGATAAATTCCAGACTTGTGTTAATTTCACTAAGTCTGAAACCTGTAATCATTTGCACTTTTGTCATGCTTGTTTGAACCCGCTATTGAGTGAATTAGCCGTAGCTCAGTGTTCATCTTTTTTCAAGAATCATGAGTGGACCCCCTGCCATTTATTTTGTTGTCATGTTTGAGTGTTGTAGCATATTTATCTTGATGCATTTAGATGGCTACTTGCTGATTATCGCAGACTGGTGCCACATTTTATTTGCTTGCCATTTCCAAACAGTGCATCCGATTCTGGTGATCTTTATATCAATTTCAACCGAAATCACCTCACCTTTCCAGTGGCACTCTTGGATTTCCATGTTGAGGCCAGGTTCTTTCATTCCTTTGCAAATCATGCATATGCATCACATATCGCATCCCGCATATCATACCATGTTTGCATCATGTTGCTTGAGCATTGCACGTGGTTGATTGTGTTCCTTTTGCTTGTTGTTCTTGCTTGGGTAGAGCCAGGAGACGAGTTCCTGAACAAGGAGCCCATTGAGTTCTCTTACGAGGATCAAGGCAACTCTGAGTACTTTGCAGGCAAGATGACCATACCCTCGAAATCACTTCGATCTTTGCTTGCTAGATGCTCGCTCTTTTGCTATGCCTATGCTACGATACCTACCACTTGCTTATCATGCCTCCCAAATTGCCATGTCAAACCTCTAACCCATCATGTCCTAGCAAATCGTTGTTTGGCTATGTTACCGCTTCGCTCGGCCCCTCTTATAGCATTGCTAGTTGCAGGTGAAGATTGGAGATCGTTCCTTATTGGAACATGTTTATTGTTGGGATATCACTACATTATCTTGTTTATTTTAATGCACCTATATACTTGGTAAAGGGTGGAAGGCTCGGCCTTATGCCTAGTGTTTTGTTCCACTCTTGTCGCCCTAGTTTCCGTCATATCGGTGTTATGTTCCCGGATTTTGCGTTCCTTACACAGTTGGGTTATAATGGGAACCGCTTAACAGTTCGCCTTGAATAAAACTCCTCCAGCAATGCCCAACCTTGGTTTTACCATTTGCCACCTAGCCTCTTTTTCCCTTGGGTTTCCGGAGCCCAAGGGTGAGCTTTATTTAAACCCCCTGGGCCAGTGCTCCTCTGAGTGTTGGTCTGAACTGGGCAGCCTGCGGGGCCACCTTGGGGAAACTCGAGGGTTGGTTTTACTCGTAGCTTGACCTATCTCAGTGTGCCCCGAGAACGAGATATGTGCAGCTCCTATCGGGATTTGTCGGCACATTTTGCGGTGTTACTGGACTTATTTTACCATTGAGTCTGATCGGATTGTCTTGGGAGAAGGAATATCCTTCGTTGACCATGAGATCTTGTGATGGGCTAAGTTGGGACTCCCCTGCAGGGATTTGAACTTTCGAAAGCCGTACCCGCGGTTATGGGCAGATGGAAATTTGTTAATGTCCGGTTGTAGATAACTTGAAACTTAACTTAATTAAAATGCACCAACCACGTGTGTAACTGTGATGGTCTCTTCTCGGCGGAGTCCGGGAAGTGAACATGGTGTTGGAGTAATGCTTGACGTAGGTTGTTCTAGGATCACTTCTTGATCATAGTTGTTCGACCATGCTTTTGCCTTCTCTTCTCGCTCTCTTTTGCGAATAGGTTAGCCACCATATATGCTAGTCGCTTACTGCAGCTCCTCATCATACCTTGCCTTACCTATAAGCTTAAATAGTCTTGATCACGAGGGTGTGAGATTGCTGAGTCCCCGTGACACACAGATTCCTTCCTAAACCAGATGCATGGACCGATGATACCGCTCCAGATGATGCGCTTGAGCTCAAGTGGGAGTTCGATGAAGACTCTCATCGTTACTATGTGTCTTTCCCAGATGATCAGTAGTGGTGCCCAGTTGGGGCGATCGGGAACTTTGTTGCATTTGGGGTTTATCTTTATTTTGGGTACCGTAGTCGGACCCTGAGTGTATTGGATGAATGTAATGACTTATTTATGTATTTGTGTGACGTGGCGAGTGTAAGCCAACTATGTATCATTTCCCCTTTATTTATATTACATGGGTTGTTTGCAAAGATTACCACACTTGCGACATTGCTTTCAATGCGGTTATGCCTCTAAGTCGTGCTTCGACACGTAGGAGGTATAGCCGCATCAAGGGCGTTACAAGTTGGCAATCAGAGCCTTCCCCGACCTTAGGAGCCCCCTGCTTGATCGAATCATTGGCGTTGTTGAGTCTAGAAAAATGTCTTGAGTCATTTAGGAATTATATATCGGAGAGTTTACTCCCCACTCCCTTCATCGCTTTGGTGAGGCATCCTGACGTAGAGTTTTGAATCTTCTCTTCTCAGATTTCACTAAAAAAATTAGGATCACGCGGGTATCTTGGAATCATTCTAATGGTTTTGTGACGAGAACATTGTTCTTGGTGCCTCCTGACATTTAGGGGTTGTGGCAGTGTCCCTGGGAGTTGATCTCCGAGGTGTTGTCGTCACAATTTTATCGTTGAGATTCTGGAATACCTGAGTTTCGCCGACATCGAAAATCTCTTTTATGCAGTTGTTGGTGAGATAACCTCGACGCCACCCAGTACTGGGGCGGGAGTTCGTGAGTATTGCAATAACTCGTATAACAGATGCTTTTCGAAGGTTGAGGTAAATGATTTCCGAAGGTTTCTTGGTTATGTGTTGAAGGATGGATACAGCTGGATGTAGGATTTGCTAGCTTTGGGTGAGATATTATGCTTCCCCTGTAACCCCAACACCTGATTGCATAACCGGGAAGGTTCGGGAGTTTCATAGGTGGGAATTCTTGTAGCTCTAGTTCTTCTTCCACGGATATTTGGTTGGGATTGGGTAATCCTCACCAAGTATTTGTTCTTGTCCATACCTTGTTGTTTTTTCTTCTACCTCAATTCTAAGTGGCTTCTCAATTTATGGAAATGTGACCATTTCAATTGGAATGCATTCGTTCATTTTGTTCGGATGTGAAGACTTTATGTTGCAATTTCTATTCGTTCGATTCATCTTGAATATTTGCCTATCAATATGCTAATGGATGTCACCCTCTTCAAGATGGCTCCTCCAACGCGCACGACTCTGAATCCTGATCCGCCAGCACCACCTCCACCTCTGGAGGCATGGCAAGCTGTGATGGCCGCTACAAATGCAAACACACAGCTGATCATGCAAATTCTTCAAGAGCGCAACCAGGGCCATGGCAACAATCAGAATCAGTTTGCTACACTCGACCAGCTCCTCGCTAACCAGCCAAAGACCTTCAGCAATTGTGTTAAGGCAACAGACGTTGATGATTGGCTCGTGGACATATGCAAGCATTTTGAGTGCAGCAACATCAGGCCTGAGGACTTTGTCAAGTTTGCCTCCTTCCAACTCAAAGACCAAGCTGCAGAATGGTTTCAGTAGTACAAAGATTCTAGAGGAGGCTGTGTGATTACCTGGGATGAATTCCGTCAAGACTTCAAAGCTCATCATATTCCTCAGAGTGTGGTTGAGAGCAAGCGTGAGGAATTCCGCAACCTGAAGCAAGGCACTATGTCTGTTTACCTGTACAACATCATGTTTCAGAAGCTCGCCCGTTTTGCTAAGCAAGACGTCCCTGACGAGAAGAGCATGATATACCAGTTCAGGGGTGGTCTCAGAGAAGAACTCCAGCTAGCTCTCGTCCTCTTTGATCCGAAGAAGTACGATGAGTTTTACAACATGGCAATGAAGCAAGAGGCTGCCCAACTGAAGTGCGATGCTTCCAAGAAGCGAGTCAGAGATGCAACTCCTTCTTCCTCAACTCAAGTGGCTAAGCAGCAAAAGTATTGGCTGCCTCCTCCTCCGTTCCGTTAGCCTTATCAGCAGAAGAGCAAAGGTGGCAGTGGATCTTCCCACCCACCCAACCCTGGCTTTCAGAACAAGACTTCGTCTCATGCTCCAAGATCAAGTGCTCCGTATCACCATACGCTCTCAGAGGTCACATGCAACAAGTGCCAACAGAAGGGTCACTATGCCAACAAATGCTTCAATCAGAGGCGTCTTCCTCCTCCTCCTCCTGTGAGATCTGCAAGTACAGCTATGGTCAAGCATAACCCCAAGCACGCCAAGGTCAACTTGATGAATGCAACTCAGGCAGAGGACTCGTCATATGTCATCATGGGTAACCTTCCTGTTAACAATGTTCCTACAAAAGTACTTTTTGATACTGGTGCATCGCATTGTTTCATTTCAAAGCCATTTTTTTGCCAAGAATGAATTCGTCTCTTCTCATTTGGGCAAACAAATGGATATCGTTTCTCCTGGTAAATGTTTGAGTGCAAGTTTGGTGGTTCCAGGTGTGACTATCACGTTGGGCGATTATAAGTTTCTTTCTTCTCCAATGGTCCTTGGTAACTCGGATATTGATCTTATTCTCGGAATGGATTGGCTTTCTAAGCAGAAGGCTCGGCTTGATTGTGCTGCCAGGCAGATTAAATTGGCTCATTCGTCTAAGGATGTAATTGTCTTTGCCGCTAATGACGATAACATCCATATGTTTTCTCTCAATGAGAAGGGTGAGCTAGATGCCATCTCTCAAATTCCAGTCGTTTGCGAATATCAAGACGTCTTTACAGAAGATCTTCCAGGAATGCCTCCGCACCGTCTAGTTGAATTCATCATCGATCTTGATCCTGGATGGAACCTGTTTGCAAACGTCCTTACAAGCTTGGACCTGAAGAGTTGAAGGAGCTGAAGAAGCAACTCGATATTCAAGAGCGAATGGGTCTCATCTGACCTAGTTCTTCTCCGTGGGGTCGTGGAGTTCTTTTTGTGAAGAAGAAGGATGGAATGGACCGACTTTGTGTTGACTACTGTCCATTGAACAAGAAGACTATAAAGAACAAGTACCCACTTCCCAACATCAACGAGCTGTTTGAACAACTCAAAGGTGCTCAAGTATTCTCCAAGCTTGATCTCCGTATGGGCTATCACCAGATTCACATTCGTGAAGAGGATATCCCCAAGACAGCATTCAGAACAAGCTATGGTTCATATGAATACACTATCATGTCTTTTGGCCTCGTCAACGCTTCGCCGACATTCTCCCGCGTGATGAACTTCATCTTCAACCCCTACACAAATGACTTCGTCTTGGTCTACCTTGTTGACATTTTGGTCTTTTCCAAGAACAAGGAAGATCATGCCAAGCACTTGCGTTTGGTGCTGGATAAGCTCAGAGAACATCAGTTCTATGCCAAGTTTTCTAAGTGCGAGTTTTGGCTCAATGAGGTTCTCTACCTTGGACATATCATTTCTGCCAAGGGCATTGCTGTGAATCCTGAGAAGGTGTCTACAATTGTGAATTGGGAACCACCTTAGAACGTGAAGCAACTCTGCAGCTTCCTTGGGCTTGCAAGCTATTGTAGAATGTTCGTTGAGAACTTTTCAAAGATCGTGAAGCCTCTTTCCAACCTTCTCCAGAAGCACGTGAAGTACGTTTGGTCTCCTGAATGTGACATCGCTTTCAACACCCTGAAAGAGAAGTTAGTCACTGCTCCAGTTCTGACTCCTCCTGATGAATCCAAACCGTTCGAGGTCTTTTGTGATGCTTCCCTTCAAGGTCTTGCTGCAGTGTTGATGCAAGAGAAGAAAGTTGTGGCCTATACTTCTCGCCATTTGAAGCCCAATGAAAAGAACTACCCCACTCATGACCTCGAGTTGGCGGCAGTTGTGCATGCTCTTTTGACTTGGAGACATCTCTTATTGGGAAGAAAAGTGGACATCTTCACTGACCACAAGAGTCTCAAGTACATCTTCACTCAGCCTAATCTCAACCTCAGGCAGACTCGTTGGGTCGAAATGATTCAGGAGTATAATCCGAGTATCGAATATACTCCAGGCAAGGCCAATGTAATTGCTGACGCATTGAGCAGGAAGGCTTACTGCAACAGTCTGATTCTCAAGCCTTACCAACTCGAGCTTTGTGAAGCTTTCCGCAAACTCAATCTGCAAGTTGTTCCTCAAGGTTTCCTCGCCAACCTTCAAGTCTCTCCTACTTTGGAAGATTAAATTCGCGAGGCTCAACTTCTTGATGGTATGGTGAAGAAGGTCAAGATTGGGATTGCCAAGAGTCAACCGAAGTACAAGTGCTATCATCTTGATGACAAGGATACTCTTTTCTTCGAGGATCACATTGTGGTGCCTAAAGGTGACCTTCGTAAAGTCATTATGAATGAGGCTCACAATTCACTCCTCTCTATCCACCCTGGGAGTACAAAGATGTACCATGACCTCAAGCAGTCGTATTGGTGGACTCGAATGAATCGCGAGATTGCTCAGTTCGTGAATGAATGTGATGTCTGCAGAAGGGTGAAGGCAGAACACCAACGACCAGTTGGTCTCCTCCAACCTCTTGTCATTCCAGAATGGAAGTTTGACCACATTGAGATGGACTTCATGACTGGATTTCTATAGTCCAAGTGTGGCAATGATGCTATCTTCGTTGTCATCGACAAACTCACTAAAGTGGCTCATTTCCTTCCTATCAAAGATTCTATCACTGTAGCTCAATTGGCAGAGCTTTATACCTCTCAGATTGTCTCTCTGCATGGCATTCCGCAGTTGATTTCTTCAGATCATGGCAACATCTTCACCTCTAAGTTTTGGGATTCTTTTCATAAGGCCATGGGCACCAACATCCGTTTCAGCACAGCTTTTCATCCCCAAACTAGTGGCCAAGTCGAGTGTGTCAATCAGATTCTTGAAGATATGCTGAGTTCTCCTACAACAACAGCTTTCAAGCGAGTTCGGGCAAGGCCCCATTTGAAATTCTCTATGGCAGGAAGTGTCGTACTCCTCTCAACTGGTCAGAAACTGGTGAACGTCAACTTCTTGGCAATGACTTGATCACAGAGGCAGAAGAGATGTGCAAAGTCATTCATGATAACCTCAAAGCTGCGCAATCGCGCCAGAAGAGCTATTATGATAGTAAGCATCGTGATTTGGCTTTAGAGATCGGAGACCATGTTTACCTCCGCGTCTCTCTAATGAAAGGTACTCGTCACTTCGGTATCAAAGGGAATCTTGCCCCTAGATACATGGTTCCTTTCAAGATCGTCAGCAAGAGAGGCGGTCTCACCTATCAACTTGAGCTTCCCTCGAATTTCGCAAATGTGCACGACGTGTTCCATGTCTCTCAGCTCCGCAAGTTCTTCAAGACCCCTGACCGCACCATCAACTTTGAAGACATTGATCTCCAAGAAGACCTTTCTTATCGTGAGCACCCCGTGGCTATCCTTGAAGAGACTGAGTGCAAGACTCGCAACAAGTCAATCAAATTCCTCAAAGTCAAGTTGTCACATCATTCCGACCGTGAAGCCACCTGGGAACGCGAGGATCACCTCCGTTCTGAGTACCCGGAGTTTTTCCGGTGCTAGATCTCGGGACGAGATCCTTTCGTAGTAATGGAGTGTTGTAACACCCCAGATGTAATTTACCTTATTTGTACTCCAACTCTTTCCATATCCGGCACTAAGTTATTTTATTTTCTCCGTTGTCGGGTTTTTGTCTCCGTGTGTTGTGGTCCATGTCATGCATCTCATATCATGTCATCCTGTGCATTGCATTTGCATACGTGTTCGTCTCATGCATCCGAGCATTTTTCCCCGTTGTCCGTTTTGCATTCCGGCGCTCCTATGTCCTCCGGTGGTCATTTCTACCTCTTTTCATCTGTGGGTGTTAAACATGTTCGGATTGGACCGAGTCTTGTCATGCGTCCTTGGTTTACTACCGGTAGACCGCCTGTCAAGTTTCGTGCTATTTGGACTTCGTTTGATACTCCAATGGTTAACCGAGGGACCGAGAAGGCCTCGTGTGTGTTGCAGCCCAACACCCTTTCAATTTGGCACAAAACCTCTCCCATCGTCTAGAGCGTTCGATCACGATCGCGTGGCCGCAAACCGCACCCCATTTGGAGCTTCCTAGCCCCCTCTACCTCTATAAATAGATCCCCTTCCAAAAATCCTGGATCCCCTCGTCTCAAACCCTAAAATTCCTCTCAGCGCGGCCGGACACGTCCGCTCGCGCCGGACAAGACTGCCGCCGCCAACCACGTCCTGCCATGTGGTGCGCCGCCACCTTCTCCGCCGCCAGCCTGGAGAGCCCAAATCGGGCCCCCAAGGCCCATCCGCCGCCCGCGCCGCCAAGGCGCCTCCACGCCGCCCTTCCTCGCCGCGTCTTGCCGCCGGCGACGCTCCACTGCCCTCCGCCGTACCTCGCCGGACACCGCGGCTCCACTACGCCGGCGACCGACGTCGGCGCCCCGGCAAGCCGCGCGCCGCCCCGCAGGCGTCACCTACGCCGTCTCCTTCCTCTTTGGCTCCGGCATCACCCCGGCGAGCTCTCCTCAGCTCCGGCGTCATCCCTGTCTCCGACGAACCTCCGGCGAGCACATCTGCTATAGTAACCGCCCGGATCTGAATCTAGATCTGAGACAAACCTCGGTTGACTTTTTCATCCCGTAACCCTAGATTTTTGCTTACTTTGACATGTCGTAACTTTGCATCTGTAGTCCCGATTCGTGCGTGTAGCATATCAAAATGTTCGCCTCGACGAGTACATCATTTCATCTCATTGCATCATTTTCTATTTAGCTCATCTTGATGCCCGAAATGCTGTTGGAAGAGGGCTATGTGATGAATTTGTCAGATCTGTTTCAGCAAATGGCATTTTGTCATTTTTGCCATGATTAATGTGTGCATGCTATGATCCTGAGCTCTACATGTGTTTTGTTATATGCAATGCCATCTTCACAGGGGTGCTTGCCATGTATTTTGTGATATCTGTGCTGACTAGCACAAGCTTGCAAAGTAGCGTAATCGCTGATGCTGATTTCAGGGACTTAAAATTTCTCTAAGTCCTTGTCCTGTTTTTGTTTTTATGCCATATGTTCATGTTGTTTCCTAGTGATCCGTGCCTCTTTTGAGGATGATCAGTGAGGATGTTTTGTTAACATTATGGTGTTCTATCCATCCATGTCTTTGTTTGCAATTATGGAGCAACCTAGCTTGAGTCAATTGAGCTCTACTTTTGCTATAAAATGATCCTGGCAGATTGTTGACTTGTTTAGCGATTTTGCCGAGGATGTTGCTATTGATCCGCGCATGCTACGTTGTTGTTCTTGCCATGTCTAGCTTCTATTCCATGCCTTTTTGATGGATGTATGCTTAGTTTGTCATTCCATGCTCTGTAGTGAGTGCATCGAGCTCGTAAACATGCCTACTTGTCAAATCTATTTTGCATGCTCTAGTTTTTCACAAAGTCTGAATCTGTTTATGTTTTTGCTATGTTCACATGCTTGTAATTGTATTTTATGATCCCTTTTGGCTCAAGGTCACTAAGGGACTTTTGTTAAGTGCTTTGAGTAGCTTCATGGCATGCCTTTCTTTTCCATGTTAAGTTCATGTAGCATGTAGTTTTCATGCTCTAAAGATTGCTTCCTGCTGATAAATTCCAGACTTGTGTTAATTTCACTAAGTCTGAAACATCTTATCATTTGCACTATTGACATGCTTTTTTGAACCTGTTATTGAGTGAATTAGCCGTAGCTCAGTGTTCATCTTTTGTCAAGCATCATGAGTGCACCCCTGCCATGTATTGTGTTGTCATGTTTGAGTGCTGTAGCATATTTATCTTGATGCATTTAGATGGCTACTTCCTGATTATCGCAGACCGGTGCCATATTTGTTTTGCTTGCCATTTCCAAACCGTGCATCCGATTCCGGTGATCTTTATAACGATTTCAACCAAAACCACCTCACCTTTCCAGTGCCACTCTTGGATTTCCATGTTGAGGCCAGGTTCTTTCATTCCTTTGCAAATCATGCATATGCATCACATATCGCATCCCGCATATCATACCATGTTTGCATCATGTTGCTTGAGCATTGCCGGGAGATGAGTTCATGAACGAGGAGCCCGTTGAGTTCGCTTACGAGGATCAAGGCAACTCTGAGTACTTTGCAGGCAAGATGACCATACCCTTGAAATCACTTCTATCTTTGCTTGCTAGATGCTCGCTCTTTTGCTATGCCTATGCTACAATACCTACCACTTGCTTATCATGCCTCCCAAATTGCCAAGTCAAACCTCTAATCCATCATGTCCTAGCAAACCGTTGTTTGGCTATGTTACCGCTTCGCTCAGCCCCTCTTATAGCATTGCTAGTTGCAGGTGAAGATTGGAGATCATTCCTTGTTGGAACATGTTTATTGTTGGGATATCACTATATTATCTTGTTTATCTTAATGCACCTATATACTTGGTAAAGGGTGGAAGGCTCGGCCTTATGCCTAGTGTTTTGTTCCACTCTTGCTGCCCTAGTTACCATCATATAAGTGTTATGTTCCTGGATTTTGCGTTCCTTACACGGTTGGGTTATAATGGGAACCCCTTAATAGTTCACCTTCAATAAAACTCCTCCAGCAATGCCCAACCTTGGTTTTACCATTTGCCACCTAGCCTCTTTTTCCCTTGGGTTTCTGGAGCCCAAGGGTGAGCTTTATTTAAACACCCTGGGCCAGTGCTCCTCTGAGTGTTGGTCCGAACTGGGCAGCCTGCGCGGCCACCTCGGGGAAACTCGAGGTTGGTTTTACTTGTAGCTTGACCTATCTGAGTGTGCCCTAAGAACGAGATATGTGCAGCTCCTATCGGGATTTGTCGGCACATTCGGGCGGTGTTGCTGGACTTGTTTTACCATTGTCGAGGATGTCTTGTAACCGGGATGCCGAGTCTGATCGGATTGTCTTGGGAGAAGGAATATCCTTCATTGACCGTGAGAGCTTGTGATGGGCTAAGTTGGGACTCCCCTGCAGGGATTTGAACTTTCGAAAGTCGTGCCCGCGGTTATGGACAGATGGGAATTTGTTAATGTCCGGTTGTAGATAACTTGAAACTTAACTTAATTAAAATGCACCAACCACGTGTGTAACCGTGATGATCTCTTCTCGACGGAGTCCGGGAAGTGAACACAGTGTTGGAGTAATGCTTGACGTAGGTTGTTCTAGGATCACTTCTTGATCATAGTTGTTCGATCGTGCTTTTGCTTTCTCTTCTCACTCTCTTTTGCGAATAGGTTAGCCACCATATATGCTAGTCGCTTGCTGCAGCTCCTCATCATACCTTGCCTTACCTATAAGCTTAAATAGTCTTGATCACAAGGGTGTGAGATTGCCGAGTCCCCGTGATTCACAGATTCCTTCCTAAACCAGATGCAGGGACCGATGATACCGCTCCAGATGATGTGCTTGAGCTCAAGTGGGAGTTCGATGAAGACTCTCGTCGTTACTATGTATCTTTCCCAGATGATCAGTAGTGGTGCCCAGTTGGGGCGATCGGGGACTTTGTCGCATTTGGGGTTTATCTTTATTTTGGGTACCGTAGTCGGACCTTCAGTGTATTGGATGAATGTAATGACTTCTTTATGTATTTGTGTGACGTGGTGAGTGTAAGCCAACTATGTATCCTTTCCCCTTTGTTTATATTACATGGGTTGTTTGCAAAGGTTACCTCACTTGCAACATTGCTTTCAATGCGGTTATGCCACTAAGTCCTGCTTCGACACGTAGGAGATATAGCCGCATCGAGGGCATTACACTTAGATATAGGGAGAAGGAGTTTGTGTGATACATATCTATATTAACGGATAGGTAGATGATAACCCACAAGTATAGGGGATCACTTGTAGCCTTCTTCGATAAATAAGAGTGTCGAACCCAACGAGGAGCTAAAGGTAGAACAAATATTCCCCCAAGTTCTATCGACCACCGACAAAACTCTATGCACACTTTAACGTTTGCATTATCGGAAATGAGTATGAAACTATTTGGAAAGAATAAAACTATGAGTACTTTGCGAGAATAATACTACAAATAAACTGCAAGGTAATAAAAGTGGATAGCTTTTGTCAACCAGAAAGTTATTTTTCCCTAGGCAATCGATAACAAGTACCGTAATCATTCTTGCAATACTATATGAGGGAGAGGCATGAGCTAACATACTTTCTCTACTTGCATCATATGCACTTATGATTGGACCCCTAGCAAGCATCCGCAACTACTAAAGATCATTAAGGTCGTGAAACCCAACCATATCATTAAGTATTAAGTCCTCTTTATCCCATATGCAACAGCCCACCTACTCGGGTTTAAGCTTCTATCATTCTCGCAACCCACCATAAGGAAATCATGAACGTATTGCAACACCCTACAGCGGGGGCCCTTGCGCGAGACAGAGGGCACCGTAGGACAGCACCATAAATAAAATGTACAATCATACCAACCAAGATCACAATTAACCCACAGGACAAAACGGACCTACTCAAACATCATAGGATAACCATAGATAATTGGGAAATAATATATGGAGTTGAGCACCATTTTTAAGTAGAGATTACAGCGGGGAGAATGGGTGTTATACCACTTCATAGAGGAGGAGAGAGTTGGTGTTGATGGTAGCAAGATTGTTGATGTAGATCGTCGTCACGATCCTAGCCCCGGCGGCACTCCGGCGCCACCGGGAGAGAGAGGGGGAGAGAGCCCCCTCCTTCTTCTTCCTTAGTCTACCCCCTAGATGGGGGGAGAGTTCCACCTCTGGTCCATGGCCTCCATGGCGGCAGAGGGGCGGGAGCCCCTTTGAGATTGGATCTCCCTCTCTGTTCTCTTCTGTTTCTCGTCCCCCTGATCTGGCAGAAAACCGTTTCTTATATTCTGGGAGATCCATAACTCCGATTGTGCTGAGATTTTAAAAGGATTTTTTTGGATATATGCTTCCTTGCGCCCGAAGTAGAGCTCAAACCGACGTTCGAGGAGGGCACAACCCACCACCACGCGCCAGGGGCCTGGGGCATGCCCTGGTGTCTTGTGGGCTCTATGGGCCTCCGTTTGCCTTGATTCCAAGTCCCAAAAATCACATATATTCCAAAATAATTCTCCATAAAATTCTATTGCATTTGGAATTTGTTTGATATGGATTTTCTGCGATACAAAAAACATGCAAAAAACAGGAACTATCACTGGGCACTGGATCAATAGGTTAGTCCAATAAATCATATAAAAAGTTACCAAAATATGTGAAAGTTGTATAATATTGGCATGAAACAATAAAAAATTATAGATAGGACGGAGACGTATCAGCATCCCCAAGCTTAATTCCTGCTTGTCCTCAAGTAGGTAAACGATAAAAAAGATAATTTTTGATGTGGAATGCTGCCTAGCATAAACTTGATCATATCTAATCATGGCATGCATATTAAGACATAAGTGATTCAAAGCAATAGTCTACAATTTGACATAAAGATGTCAATACTCACGCATCCCAACAAATAATCATGTCTTTCAAAATATCAACGCTAAAGAAAGTTATCCCTACAAAATCATATAGTTTTGTCATGCTCTGTCTTCTTAACAGAAAGTATTTATCATGCACAACCCCGATGACAAGCCGAGAAATTGGTTCATACTTTTTAACGCGCTTCAGCTTTTTCAACCCTCACGCAATACATGAGTGCAAGCCATGGATATAGCACTACGGGTGGAATAGAGTATGATGATAGGGGTAAATATAGAGAAGACAAAAAGTAAGAAAGTCTCACATCGGCATGGCTAACCAATGGGCTATGGAGATGCTCATCAATTGTTATCAATGCGAGGAGTAGGGATTGTCATGCAACAAACACTAAGAGCTATAAGTGTGTGAAAGCTCAATATGAAACTAAGTGGGTGTGCATCTAATCCTATAATGAATAATTCCCACCAGTATATGAAAGTGACAACATAGGAGACTCTCCATATGAAAAACATGGTGGTACTTTGAAGCACAAATGTGGTAAATGATACTAACAATGCCCCTTCTCTCTTTGTTTATTTTTTCTTTTTCTTTTTTTCTCTCTCATTGTCCAGAGTCTCATCCCGACTTGTGGGGGAATGATAGTCTCCATCATCCTTTCCTCACTGGGGCACTGCTCTAAAAATGAATAATGATGATCATCACACTTCTATTTACTTATAACTCAAAAGAAATAAAAATTACAATTCGATACCTATGACAAAGTATGACTCTATATGAATGCCTCTGGCATGTACCAGGATGTGCAATGATCTAGCATAACATGTATGAAAAATGATGAATGGTGGCTGAGCCACAACTGCTATGTCAGCTATATGATCATGCAAAGCAATATGACAATGAATGCTCAAGTCATCAAAAAGAAGCGGTGGAAGTTGCATGGCAATATATCTTGGAATGGCCATAGAAAAGCCATAATAGGTAGGTATGGTGGCTGTTTTAACGAAGATATAATGACCATAGAGCGTATCATATCACGAGGTTTGGATGCACCTGCGAAGTTTGCACCACGTCTCGATGTGAGAAAGGGCAATGCACGGTACCGTAGAGGATAGCAAATTGCGGAAAGGTAAGAGTGCGTATAATCCACGGACTCACATTAGTCATAAAGAACTCATATACTTATTGCAAAAGTTTATTATCCCTCGAAGCAAAGTACTAATACACATGCCCCTAGGGGGATAGATTGGTAGGAAAAGACCATCGCTCGTCCCCGACCGCCACTCATAAGGAAGACAATCAATAATAAATCATGCTCCAATATCGTAGCATAACGAGAGACTATATGTGCATGCTTTGGGAATCACAAACCTTAACACCAATATTCTTACTGAACACAACCATTTACTAGTACCTCCCACATATTCCATCTCTATATCGCAAAACTATTGCAAGGAATCAAACATGTCATATTCAGTGATCCATAAGTTTTATGTAGGATTTTATGACTAACCATGCAATTGACCAATTCCTGTTGACTCTCTAAATAGATACAAGTGAAACATGAGAGTTTAATTCTTTCTACAAAAGATCATGCTCTAATAAATATAAGTGAAGCAAGAGAGCATTCTATAAATAACGGTTTTCTATGTGTAGAGAAATAGGCAATCCAAACTTCAAATGATATAAGTGAAGCACATGAAGCATTCTACAAAGCCATACTCAAAAGATATAAGTGAAGTGCAATGAGCATTCTATAAATCAACCATGGACTATCTCATAATAGCATGGTGCATAAAATAAAAATGAAAAATAAACACAGAAGACGCTCCAAGATTTACACATATCACATGAATGAAACGAAAACAAAAACATGTCGATACTTGTTGAAGAAAGATGGGATGCCTTCCGGGGCATCCCAAGCTTAGACGCTTGAGTCTCCTTGAATATTTACTTGGGGTGCCTTGGGCATCCCCAAGCTTGAGCTCTTGCCTCTCCTCCTTCTCCTCATATGGAGACCTCCTCGATCTTTGATCACTTCATCCACACAGAACTCAACAGAAAGCTCAGTAAGATTTGTTAGTATAATAAAGCAAATAACTACTCTAAGTACTATTGCAAACTAATTCATATTTTGTTTTTGCATTGTAGCTACTATAATATAACTTTTCCATGGCTTATACTACCGATAAAAATCGATAGTTGATCAAAACGAGCAAAACAATCACTAGTACAATGAGCTCCTAAACAAACATTTTTAACCCCTTTCCGCGATGGCATTTGGAACCGTCGCAAAGTGAGTGTGGGTGATATGGGGGTCCTTCCCACATGACCCAGAAACCATCGGGGATATGCTCTCCTGGCACACACGTTCGGCAAAATGAGGTCGTGTGCGACCGGCGAGCGCTCAAATACGGAAATATGTACATTAGAGCTAAAAAATACAATTATACGGCGAAATTGTTTCCGGTCGCAAGTACATCCCACACAGTCAGTCCCCGCTAAACGTTTCTGTTCAGATGTACATCCCACACAGTCGCTCCAAGGAAAACATTTCCGTTCACATGTACATAACACACAATTTTTCCCATTAAATCGCTTGCGTTATTGAATATATCACACACGGTCCGTGGAAGAAACTGTGTGGCAAAGGCTGTCCATCACACACAGTTGTCATGTGGTAAACGTTTGCATGATGTGGCCTAACACAAACAGTTTTCAAGAGAAAGTCGTGTGTGATTGTTCATTGATCCAACACGGTTTATTCCTAGAAACTGTGTGCATTGCCCGAGGTCATCGCGCATGGTATTTTTTGAACAACTGTTTGCAATAGCAAAACCCAATTAGCAGGCTAATTATCCGGTTATTCATAATCCATTTATTAATCTAATTGACAGTTCATATCAATCACACAATATATTTCATTTTCATAATTTAAATACATCAGAGTACAACATCATATAGTTTCAGCACTTAGCTACCCCATTAAACAACTACACCAGGACCAAGTTTCACATGCAACATCTATAACCTTTCGAAATTAGCATCATAGGCGGTGCATAGACAGATGTATCTCATCTAGAAAACTGCTGAAGCAGAAGGCAAATATTGAGCCTTCATTGATGTTGAAGGTCTTTGTAACTTTAGGTCAGTGCCTATGGATGATTGACCGTCCATCCTTCGTCCTCTTCAGGAACACTTCAATATTGAACCATGGGTGTTGTATGAATACCTTCCTCGCCTCCTGACCATACAGGTGGTTTGAGAGGTCATCATCAGTGAACTGCTTTGGAAAGGCCTGAAAACAAGGAAATGGGGGCAAAGGAATAAAAAAGGCAAGGTATAATAGTTAGTACCATCCTGTAGTGGACTGATGTCTTCTTCATTGTGGAGACAAAGATCTTGTTGTTTTTTGTCGCTAATTTCTTTATCCTAACAATCTTTCTGAGTTTCTTGACTTGACTGATATTCATGGACAACTCATTTCCCCATATGCAAAAAGGGTCGAACAGTGGGTCAAAACCTCTGACAGCAGGACCTACATGTGCAAGACCAAATTGTTAAAAACCTAAATAATAGAATGGTTCCTGCAATTGCACAATAATCACCTTCGATTATAAACCTTGCACGTGCTAACCTCGATTATAAAACTCAGTGCTTCCCATTGTTTCCCTGCAACACATATAAGGTAGTTAGTCATCAGGTTTAGTAAGGGTTCGCATGCCATCAGTAAAATATGTTGATGAAAAATAATCACATTGCAGATTCATCAGATTAACTAAAGCCACATGGAAAACCCATTTATCCAAACCAAGCATGATTAAGAACTAGGAAATATAGCACTTGTATATGTTTCTCATGTATTAAGTACAGCCAAATTCAATTTATTCCTCACATGCACAACAATACAAAATTCTACCCACGACAATTGGACATCACATTGCAGAATTGAACCAAGGAGTTAATAAACACCACAACAGATGAACCAAACATTAACTGAGCACCACATTGCACAATATAACATACTCCTAATAGAAGATCAGACAACTAACCAAACAGTTAACTACAGCCAATTGTAACAATTGTATTTGTTTCTCATGTATTTACTACAACCAAATTCATTTTATTCCTCACATGGTATACAATAACATAAAGCACCCACAATTTTGTAAAGATAAATTCGATTTATTTCTCACATGGAAGACAATACAAAATTGTAGCCTGAAGAATTGAACATCACATTTGCAGAATTGAACCAAATAGTTAACTGAAAATGACAACTAATTAACAAAACAGTTAATAAGTGAGCACCACACTGCACGACATATAGAACATATACACTAGAGCAACAGATTGCATGGTAAAATTAGATAGCACAATCCACTAGAATTTGTGAAGGAACGACAGGAGCAGCACATGCAACAGGTAAACCGACCATGCTTAACCGGCGTAGCTAGCAAATGGCAAGGTGCTCCTTCAAGATCCGGGGGTCAGCACGGATGTCACCCATCGCAACCTCATCCACGCGTGCGGCCGCAATTTGCTTCTCCGCTGGCAAATGCTCCTTGAGGTCCTTTCTATACTGCGTGCACCATGGCTTAGGCCGACACTTATTTGGTTGAGGGGTCGGTGATTTGGGTGGAAGGTGTCGCGCTCGTGCCGATGGTAGGGGCATGTGGGATGTGGAAGGAGGAGGAGGATGGGGTCGGGTGTGGATTACCTGCCTGGATAGGCAAGGCCGAGGAGCGTGAAGGAGGGTCGCCGGCGAGGAGGCGGCGGCGCTGCAACCAAGGAGTGAAGGTTTCAACTTGGAAAGGAAGGAGGAAAGGGGGGAAATGTGGCTTTTGGTAAGGAGGAGGGGGCGGGGAGGTAGATATTTCCGCGGAAGCCAAAAATTTGGAATCGCTTCAGCCAAAAAACTGGCACGCAAAGTGTCATCAGACACGGTCCCTTATTCAGAACTATGTACGATATGTGAACATCACAAACGATTCAGATAGCTTAACCCATGTGTGTTGAGTTTGAACGTAAAAAATTATGGTTCAAATTTCCCTGGTTATAGTGGTCATCCACGTCATTGCATAATTTGGGCACACAAAGGAGACTAACTATGTGTGATCTACTTGATTTATAGTACTGTACACCGACGGTGATAATAAACTGTGTGCGATCTACTTGATTTATCATCTTGATAATTTGAATTGCATAATGGGGTCACCCCTACAAAGGATGGCGTTTGAATTGTTAGAACTTTTATCTGCAGTGAACATGCAACTATAGGTGTGTCGTCAAAAAATTGGAATCATTCAGGGTTCGTTTGTACATGGAAATGAATTTCAAACACCCTACCACCGTCACTCGGCCGCAAACATTGAGATACCTTGTTTTTAAATTCTAGTAAATCCAAAACTCGTCTAAAATTCATGAAACTTGGCATGCTATCATGTAGTCGCATCAATATGCCATGGTAAATTTTTTGTCCCATTTGGGGCAGGTTTGGGTATAAGCTTCTCACAAACCAGAGCTTCTCACAACAAGCGTGATGGTTTCGGTAGGGAACATGCCACCTTTGGGGACAAAATGATATCCGTTACCTCTTATTGCTTTCAAAAAATTTCGAGTGTAAACATAGAACAAGAAGAGTGTTGTGTTCAATTTTGGAATTTTTCGTGGTTCGTTTGGACATCTTTATGCATTAACTGAGTTTTCAATACATTTATGTGCATAATTCAAATTTGAACTACATGCACATGCTCCAGTGCATATAAATTGGTTGAAAAATCAAATCCGTGTCCTTGGGTGCATGCTTAGGTCCCATGCAATAAATGGGAATGAATTTCAAACACCAGGGCACCGTTGATTGCCGGCAAAACATTGAAATGCCTGGTTTTTAAATTAGAGTAAATCCAAAACTCGTCTGAAATTCATGAAACTTGGCATGCTATCATCGAGCGGCATCAACATGTCGTGGTACAAATTTTGTCCCATTTGGGGCAGGTTTGGTATATGCTTCTCACAAACCGGAGCTTCTCACAACAACCATGATGGTTTTCGGTAGGGAACGTCCCACCTTTGGGGATGAAATGATATCCATTGCCTCTTATTGCTTTCACACTACTAGGAAAAGGCCTACTAATAGCGCACTGGTTTTGCCTACTAATGGCGCATTACCAGTGCGCCATTACTAGCACGCCACTAGTATATCTTACTAATGGCGCACCACAGGTGCGCCATTAGTATCTGGTATACTAATGGCGCACCAACTAGTGCGCCATTAGTATGTAACAGCATGCGCCATTAGTGTGCCTCCCGGGGGGCCATACGTAAGCATGGCTTTGTCATACTAATGGCGCATTCTCTGTTGATGCGCCATTAGTATCCTTTGGCATACTAATGGCGCACCTGGTGGTGATGCGCCATTAGTATGAATATTTGGGTTTTTTTCCTTTTCTAATTTTTGCGCAGGTTACAAAATATATTATTAGACATAATATAAAATATATTATTAGACAGAATATAGACAGCAGCACACAGCAACATCAGATTCATCGAATACAATAGAAGATCAGTCTCCGAATACAATTCATCATATTAGTCTCCGAATTCAAAAGACCGAACAAAGATAAAACATTACAAGTCTCAAGACCGCGAGTATCGAATTTGTCTTCACATTACAAGTCGATATCGATCATCTAAACTACCATCACATAGAAGAGAGTTGTGGTCATCACGATCAGCATCATCGCGATCAAACTGGTCTTCATCCGGTTCCTCCAACGCTCCCTCCTCTCTCCCGCTAGATAGCGGGCGTATCTAGATTCGGCCTCCGCCCTAGTGGTGTACCCTTTGTAACTATTACCGCTGAAACAATTATCCTGTCTCCGACACTCCTCCCAGTCGTCGTAGACTCCGGGAACCTTACCCTTGTACACGACATACGACGGCATCTCTATGCACAAGCCAAACAACAGACAATACATAAGCAATATGTAAGTATGCAACAAAAGGATCGGAAGAGAAAAGCAAGACATTAATAGCACGATTCATGGTCCTACTAATAAATAGCATCGATTACATCTAAGTTGAACGACTGTCCAAACCAAAGAGACATACGAATTCATTAAAGTATAATTACAACATGAGCCAATCAATGTTTCAGAACTACACATCACTACTTTCGACTCGACTCATCGGACAGGAACATGGATGAAGCCGCCGCCTGTCGTGATGGTCATGAAATCGCGGTCGTTGTCACCCTGCATTTGTAGCATTTCATCTATCTCACTGTTGGACGGTTGATATCTGAGGAAGAACTGCCCCGAGGTATGAAGGACATCTTGATGGATGATGTCCGCAAACTCCGACTGGATGCGAAAGAATTCTTGTCTGAGGTCCGCGTCCTGGACTGCCGACAAGCTCGCGGCCCAATCTTTGAGATTATCTGGTAGTAGAAGTTGATGATGGTCCCTTACGATCGCCCGCATGTGATGGAGGGTGTAGTGGGCATCCTTCTGACTGCCAGGCGGCTGCTTGACGCAGCAGAACTTCGTATTGTGTGAGAACATGTGCTTGCCGTACTTACGAACTGCCCTGGTGAAGGTGCCTCCAGATTTGGCGTAGGCGGGGAGAACATCATCAAGAACTTTCTTGACATTTGTGTAGTCTATCTTGGAGTTACGGTTTGGGTCTAAATACGTGGCCATGGAATATTTCGGGCTTAAGAGGATGAGTGTGCAATGTGTGTCACTGCACAAAACACGGAATGTTAGAAAAAAAAGAACGATCGAAATCTAAGAAATCATATGTTACGGGGTGGTTAAGGGATGACTTACTCGGGAAAGTAAGCCACAAGGAAGTTATCCTTATCTGGGTTTGCCAGAATGACGCCTTCGAGGTGTGAACTCACAACTTGGCGGTCCCCAGCACTGCTCAAGTGATTGGCACGCATGTAGAAGGGGTCGACTATCACGATGTCCGGGGTCTTGTCTCTAATGATCCGCATCTCCATGCTCAGCGAAAATAGCCGAACGAAGGTGTAGTGCAGCGGATGAAGGTTAAACATAGCAAAGATGTCATCAAACCGCAGGACGATCGTACCCCCGATGTCGCCATCCACAAAGCCCTTGCCCTTTGGCACCTTGGCCACGAAAACCGGGTATGCCACATCCTTCTCTCTGAGAAGCCGCTTCTCCAAAGAAAGAACACTGTCGTGCAGACTCCGCATAGCACCGGTTGCAGCATTCAGCATATTTGGCGGTAGCATCGCCCTACCCGCCACATGCACCCTCCTCGAGATATCCTTAGGTGAAGGTGGCCCGTCCTGAGCACGGATCGAACTCGGTGCCGGCTGGCTCGCACCGGCGCCCTTGTTAGTCTTTCGTTTCCGTCCCTTCTTCTTGATCTCCTGTAATGGGACCGAGTTCTGCTCACAGACCGCCTTCTTGAGCGTGTTGGGGCTGATAATATTTCGCACCTCAGCTATCTGAGGCTCGGTGAAGGTGGGAGCTGGAGGCGTGTCCTGAGAACTGAACGCCAGACGACGCCTGTTGTAGTTGGATTTCTCCGCCGTACCAGCTAGATTACGGTCGTCTTGGTTGGGTTCTTGAGAAAGAGGCCCGCAGAACTCGTCAGCATACCCATGTTCGGCAAAGTACTTATCAACTTTGGTAAATGTACCGTCATCGTTGTCGTCGCCATTCGGATCCTGTGCCATAGGGTTGTCCGGATCCTGTGCCATAGGGATGTCCGGCAGGTCCGGTAGCGTTGCGGCATTCTTGCCATGGCTTGGCGCCGACACGACTGGCGGTCTTGTCTGTGGGGTGGTGTCCCCCGCCCCCAAACGAATCTGGCTCTTCGGCTAAAGCAGGGGCCAGTTTACGCAGGTGCTGAGGGTCATCTCATCTTCTTCGTTGGCCCCAGTGGGTCGAATCACAGGTAACAGCTCGTCGCAGCCTGGCAGCACCCGAACCACTTCAACCCTATACATTGTGGGTGGCATCGGATTACCATGGAACATGGGGTTGCCTGGTTGAACGATTCTGCCCTTGGCGACATCGACCAACTCGACGCCCACGAAATGCAGAAGAGTGCATGGAACGTCGGCGGTGCCCTGCGAAAACATGTACAGGGCGTCAGGGATGCCCAGTCAAAGGCAAGGAGATGAAGTCATCGGCCGAGAGGCTTGGTTACCGTGATGCCGTCGAGCTCGGCTAATGTCGAGGCACTGCCAACGGCGGGCGTGCAACTGACGGAGGGGGCACTTGCTGGCGAGGTGCCGGCCGGTGTACACCCGGGTGCATTAAGCTCCAATGCCCGTGCCGGCGCCGGAGACACGAATACCGCCTCCGCCGGAGACACCAATGGCGCCGCCTGCGCGCTGTGCGAGTTGTTGGCCGTGAAGCTGGGAACCAGGGGAGGCCCCTGTTGGCCGCCCGCAATCCACATCGTCAGCCCATGAATCAACGTAGGCACCATGGCGTTGAGCGTCGTTCCAAGTTGATGTTGCACTTGCTCTTGGACAAGCTCCAGAATCCGTGCCACTTGTGCCTTGAGTTCTTCAACCTCGTGCGTCTGGCTTTCCGAGCTGGTCTTTTTCTCCTTCCGCACACCAGCAGTATAGTATGACCCCCATTTTGTGGACAAGCCTTTGCCGGCCACACGACCAGCTGATGTCGGCTTAGTGAGATTATCCTTGTTTTTCATTACGTTCAACGCCCTATTTAAAGGGGTGTCGAAAGGGGAGCTCTTAGACGACCCCGTGCTACTGCTTTCAGTGTCCTGCAAAAGGAACGTGAACCATTTAGAAATATTGGGGATTAATTAGAGTGCAACCATATGGAGCTAATTACGCGGGGGTATCCCTTACCAGAAGAAGCTCAAGCACCCTGGTCTTCGGATCCGTGGTAAGCTCCTTTGTTATCGGGTCCTCCTTGTACCGGGCCCTGACATAGTTCCTGGTCTGCTTGTTACCGCTGTATTTCTCGAAGCGGGGAGGTAGGCCTTGCTCGGCACGCTCCGTGTCCTCCTTGTCCCATATAGGCTCCGCCACTCTGTAACCGTCGGGACCGAGTTTGTGTTCCCCTAAGTTCAACTCCCGCATTTCTTTCCCCCACTGACTTGATTCGGAGGTTGCACTGCTCTCGCACTTGATCTTGAACTCCTTGTACTCATCTTTGCTCATCAAAGGATATTTCGCCTTGATCTTCTCATAACTATCACCTTTATCAATCATTCTCTTCACCACGCTTTTCCAAGTAGACAGGGCCGTGCTCATCTTCGTGAGGGCAGCACTGTTCACTTTATTCCCTGGGAGGCGTGTGTTTTCAAATTCGGCGGGGAACTTGTATCGTTCGTGCAGCTTCGTGAAGAGGAGGTTGTGCAAATTCCCTCGGTCCTTATGCCTAAGGTTCTCGGTGTTGATCGAGACGGTGCTCCGGAGAATGCACCCGAGCTGAAGTGAGTACCCCTTGACTATATGTTTGGGCTCCGTTGGATTCCCGTCGGAGTCCACTTGAGTGAATTCCTCCTTGAGGGTGCGGAGCGCATTCGGGTGCCGGTCCTTCCTTTGCTTCTTCGGTTGGTTGCCATCTGTGTGTGCGCCGCCATCATCAGTGGTGGCATCCTCGGCGGCACCATCAGTGGTGTCATCCCCGACGCCACTAGGGGTTGTGTAATCAGGATCGGTGTCTTTCACGGTGTCCTCATAGCGGTCAGGTTGTTCCTCCATCTCCTGGGACAGCTCCCAGAATTGCTTGCCGCCCGAACCACCGGCCTCATCGTTGTGGGCCATGTTTCGCTCTAAATAGGAAAAAAGTTTGGTCAAAAAGTTGGTTATTGTCAAGGAACAAGATCATGGTCTCATCATTTAAGGTTTGTCGACACCGAGGCACCCTAAAAGCCTAAGCTTTCATCATTTAGGGTTTGTCGACGCCGAGGCACCCTAAAAGCCTAAGTGTACATCATTTAGGTTCTCATCGACACCGAGGCATCCGGGGCAGCCAAGTTAAGTTTTCATCATTTAGGGTTTATCGATGCCGAGGCACCCTAGGTTGGGCCTAATCACTAGGCACTAATCACTTGGCTCTATTGCCACCTATGTTGGGTTTATCTTCTAGGGTTTATCGATGCTAAGGAGAATTCTAAGTTGGGCCTAATCACTTGGCTCTATTGCCACCTATGGTTTAATGCAGGAAGAATAAAGGGGCGGTTGATCCTACTTAATTAAGTACTAAGATACCCCGGCCCATGCATTATCGCAAGTACCCCATATGTCCTATTTTTAGCAAAGTCATGCTAATATTCACGGAAAATTTCAGCATGACCTTTGCTGAAAATAGGACATATGGAGTACCCGAATTTGCCGAAACGGAAGTTAATCGACATTCCGGCAAACTCAAGGGCCTCTCGGGGTACCTGCAAATTCATCACGACATGATGGTCGGAGACAAAACCCAGCAAAGTAGCACCACAATGTGCCTCTACTTTCATATGGATGAAAAGGCCACAGACCATATGGTCCTCTGCTTTCATATGGACAAAAATCAGCTCAACTTATGTGAGCTTCCATTCCAGATCTAATAGCAGCAAGTTGTTCACTTGTAGCTCAACTTATGTGAGCTGCCTTCAAGAAAAGAAATCTACAGTGGCACATCTGCTCTCTGAATACATTGGCAAGAAACAAAACAACACCTAGTACCATCCATCTGCTATGGCCGTATCATGCAGTTTAACTAAGCACTAACAGGTAATTATATAACAGAAAACTTGGCGCGTATGTGTCACTTAGCTTGGGCAAGCAACATACCTCGTCCTCTTGGTTAGTCCAAACAAGCTGTATGCTGAGCCTCAACTCACCACCTGCACATTTTACAGCACCCATGAAATTTTCACGATCAGGAAGAAAAACAGGGTTTTCAACTACTATATTCAGTTTCATGGCATCAGTTGAACAGTTAAAAAAGAGCAAGCTTCATTTAAATATCTTGCTGCTAACAAACATAACTAATGTCAGTACTCAAAAAATAGAGTGACCACACAGGGAACAACCAAACTATTCACTTTTTATTTCTTCAGAATTGGACCAGACAGAGAACAACTCCTTGGAAGCAAACTTATATGAAAAGGTTCAGCAACTGGAAACGTAACTCTTATATGAAAATCTTCTGTATGATCAAGTAAGCAGAGCACATGTATATACCTGTATCACTGTCTTGGAGCCAACAAATGCCTCAATTTTTCTCCAACCATGATCGAACCTGATCGCCTATGCTTCTTCTTTCACTCTCCTGCATAAAGTTATTGTTACTACCTGGGAGGGATTATATGCTTGTTTACCACTACTAATACCATTTTTTAATATAATCTTCATTCTCCTGCTATTTCTTTTCTTACAAGTGTTTGATGCCATAGTGTCTCAGGTTCTTCCTAGTTAAAACATGTGATTTTGAGAAGGAATTTGCCCAATTTTCGCAGGGAGACAAAACTTAGCTAAAAATTTGATATAACAAGTAGTCCATGAAATTATATTTCCTCTAGGCAAAGTAGAAGATATTATTTTGTTTTTCCTCTAAGGTAAAGGAAATAGCCATCACTTTGAAGTGTCTAATAGATGAAATAATGCATGAGTTAGAAAGATATGTGCAAGTGTCTGAAGGCATCCTGTGAAGCAAAGCTTCCAAATTGATCTTCTTGAAACATTGTTACTAAGTAAGGCTTAATTTCATATTTCTACAAACTAAGGTAAACCAATTATTACATGCATAAATTTCTCATTTGGAGAAGCCAAGTATCAAAGGTTTCGAACCATGAGAATTTATTGCATTTTTCGGTGACAACATGGCTAGGAGAAAAAGACTCTGATACAGAGACTAATGACGCGATGCCCCCTCCCTTAGAGGCATTATACAAACACCTATCAAGCACAATCCTTTCACATGTAAACTTGAGCATGCTCTGGAAAAATCACGCAGCAAGCAAAAAATTGAACATAGGATGCAAGAGGAAGGAGGGAGAGGGGATGAGGGAGGAGGGGGGAAGGACGAAGGAGTGGTGGCTACCTGCCTACGGACTGGTCGCCGACGTAGCTCCGGGCGGCAGCGTTGCTGGGCAGGAGCGCCTGCTCCAGGGAGGGGGGCGCCGCTGGTGGGAGCGGCTGCTTGATGGGGGGAGGCGCTGCTGGGGTCCTGTACCGGAGGCGGGGCAGCGGAGCGTTCAGCCGGCTGGGTGCGCCGCGGCGGTGGGCCGGCAGCGGTGGCAGCGGCTAAGAACCCTAGCTGTCACGCTCGGGAGGGAGGTTGACGCAGGCGGG
>NC_041392.1:334217375-334228055 GCF_002162155.2 Triticum dicoccoides | reverse complement strand
GCGCGGGCGCGGGCAGAGGGGGGGCGGTGAGGGAGGTGGTCGGGTGCGGTGGGGGAAGCGAGCACGGCCGGGGACGGCGAGCACGGGGGAAGTGGTGGGCGGTGGTGGTCAGGCGCGGGTGAGACGAGGCAGGGGAGGGATTAGAGAGAAATGGAGATTGGGGATTTTAGTGTGGGGGGAGGCTTAGCAATGGCGCACCACCCAGGGGTGCGCCATAAGTACATCCATAGCAATGGCGCACCACCGAGGGGTGCGCCATAAGTAATTTAATCTAGCCCGACTTGTCAGGTTATATACAACCTAACCCTATCTACAACAGACCCCGCCCACTAGCTCGACTGGTCAATACGCAGCACACACACCAGGAGGTCCTGGGTTTGATTCCCAGGCTCCCCAATAATTTTTTATGCATTTTAAATCCTGTTTGATATTTATTTGTGTTTAAATATGTTCAAACTTGTTTAAATCATAACATTAATATTTTTTATAAAAACAGTAATAACCCCCCCAGGGGTGCGGGGGGCCGGGTGCTCGTCGGCGGCGGTGGAGCGGGGGAGGGTTGCGGTGGGTCGTCGTCGGCGGTGGAGCTAGCTAGCTGGGGAGGGTGCGGGTGGGATCGAGATCGAGATGGAGGGGGAATCGAGATCGAGATGGAGGGGGATCGAGATCAAGTGTCCTCATGAATTCAAAAAGTGCCCATGAAATTTAAAAATATTCATGATATCAAAAAGTGCCCATGGAATACAATCGAGAAATGAAGACTACGATTTAAATACAATCGATCTTAGCTAGCTATATGTTCACAATATTCTTGCCCTTCTTTTCAGAAAATGGAGTTCTTCTATGGAACGGATGTCCTTTAGGTAGGGTGGTCCTGCTTCTTCTTGTGGTGTGTGCTGCTACTTCATCGTCGTCGTCATGTTCGATCTTCGGGTCGCCATACTTGTCGAAGTCTTGCTCATTGGCTACTCCATCCATTCCGATGATCTTCCTTTCGCCTCTCCTCACGACAACACGACTGGGCTTTGACGGGTCGGTAATGAAGAAGCATTGGTCCACTTGGGAAGCCAGTACCCATGGCTCATTTTTCGCGGTGACGTTTGCGCCCGCGGTCTTGGATTTGGCTTCGGGTATAACCATGGTGGTGAAATACCGGTCTTCTTTTAGGACGCTCTTGGCCCATCTGACACGGAACATCGGGACCTTCTCTCCAGCGTAGCTCAGCTCCCAGATCTCCTTGATCCTTCCGTAGTATCTGTCCTTGTCGTTGCCGGTGTAGGATTCCATCGTTACCCCGGAGTTCTGATAACCATCGCTCTTCATGTCCTTGTCCTCGGTGTAGAATGTGTAGTCGTTGATATGGTACGCCTCATAGGTCATTAGGTTGTGCTCGGCACCCTGTGACAAGGCAAATATGAGTTGTTCTTCCACGGAAGAATCCTCATGTAAAGGGTACGACAGAAGCTTCTGCTTGAACCAACGCGTGAAACATGAGTTGTGCTCTTTGAGTATATCTCCGTCCGTCCTCTGTTGGCCTCGGTCATTGTACGTCTTCTCAATAAAAGTTTTGTGCTCTACCACCCAAGGATCGACCACGTCTATGTGTTGTAGCGCGACTAGGTTTGCTCTTTCAAAGTCGGCGAGTCGACCCTCAAAGTCGACATGCATTTCGCGGCGACCCTCACGGTGACCCCATCCAGTGAGCCTGCCGAGGTGCCTGTTGACGGGCAGACCAACGGGGTTCTCGATGCCTAGATAATTCGTGTAGTAGGAGATGCATCTTTGGTCAGAAAGCCCCTAGCTATACTTCCCTCTGGACGTGACATGTTGCGAACGTATCCTTTGATGACACCATTCATCCTTTCAAACGGCATCATCCTGTGCAGTAACGTCGGCCCGAGTTGGATGATATCCTCCACGATATGGACCGGCAGATGCACCATAACATCGAAAAATGCGGGCGGGAAGTACATCTCAACCTCGCATAGTATCACCACGATCTCTTCCTGTAGCCTTCTGAGTTGCCTCACGCTAATCGACTTCCGAGAGATGACGTCGAAGAAGTTGCATAGGCCAAATAGCGTTTCACGGACGTGCGCGTCCATGATCCCATGGATTGCAACTCGAAGTATCTGCGTCATCAGCACGTGACAGTCGTGAGACTTCATCCCGCTGAACTTCTGCTTCGCTGGGTCTAGGTATCTGCTTATCTTCCTCGCGTAACCGTAAGGAAGTTTTACTCCTAGGAGGCAGGTGAAAAACTGCTCGATCTCCTCCTGACTTAGAGTGAAGCACACGGGAGGGTAGTCATTTCCGGTCTTCTTGGCCTTTTTGCCTTTGCGACGACTTTCTGTGTCCTGCTTCGCCTCATCATCATCATCATCATCATCATCATCATTAGCGTGAAGCTCCTGCCTGATGCCCATTGATTTCAAGTCTGCCCTTGCTTTCGGCCCATCTTTGGTCCTCTCTGGCATGTTGAGCAGGGTACCAAGCAGACTCTCGCACACGTTCTTCATGATATGCATGACATCAAGGCTGTGAGGCACACGGTGGATCTTCCAGTACGGCAAGTCCCAGAAAACAGACCTCGTTTTCCATACCTTCAGCAGCAGCTGTGGCGCCTTTTGCTTCTTTCCCGGCAGTGGGCAGTCTTTCCAATTTTTCAACAGCTCATCTATTTCCTCGCCGCTCCTCGTACACGTGCGTTATTGGGGTTCGCTTTCACCATCGAACAGATCCTTGCGTTTCCTCCACAGGTCATCATCGCGAAGCCACCTTCGATGTCCCATGAACACGGTTTTCGAAGACCCGGGATCTCTATCTAGCTCGCGATACGTTGTGTCATCCATGCACCTTACGCATCCAGAAAATCCATGGACTACCTGCCCCGCGAGATATCCATAACCGAGATAGTCGTGCACCGTCGTGAGCAGTGCGGCTCTCATAGGGAAATATTCTTTCTCTGCGGCGTCCCACGTATTGGCTGGCATTTTCCACAACGTGTCTAGCTCCTCCTTCAGCAGCCCCAGATACAAATTGATGTCGTTCCCTGGTTGTTTCGGCCCTTCAATTAGCATACTCATGTGAATGTACTTCCTCTTCATGCACAACCAGGGGGGAAGGTTGTACATCCACACAAACACAGGCCAGGTGCTATGTGTGCTTCTCTGGCTGCCAAACGTATTGACTCCATCGGTGCTCGCACCCAGCACGATGTTCCTTGGATCCTTTCCAAATTCTGGGTATTCGAAGTTCAACGCTTGCCACTGGCTCGCATCCTTAGGGTGACTCAGCATCTTGTCTTTTTTATTTATCTCCGGATCATTTACGTCATCTTCCCGCTTATTCTCCTCCCTATCTGCGTGCCAACACAACATCTTGTCCACGAAATACCGCTGCAGACGAGGAGTGATTGGAAAGTACCACACCGATTTTCGAGGAGCTTTCTTCCTCTTCTTGTATCGAGTGACGCCGCACACCGGACATATGGTAGACTCCGCGTGCTCGTCCCGATAAATAATACAATTGTTCATGCACACATGGTATTTCACGTGCGGTAAATCCAGAGGACACACGATTTTCTTCGCCTCCTCGAAACTGGTCGGGCACTTGTTCCCCTTGGGAAGACGTTCGTGCCAGAATGAAATGTTCTCGTCGAAGCATGCGTCGGTCATTTTGTGTTTTACCTTCATCTCTAGAGCCATGAGCGTTACTTTCAGGCGGGTATCCTCGGGCCTGCATCCTTCATACAATGGAGTAACCACGTCTATCTCCAGTTGATCCAGCTTGGCTTTCTCTCGGGCGGCAGCTCTTGTGTTATCCGTCTGCTTGAGAAGCAGCTCTTGAATATGAGGGTCCTACACCCAGCCTCCATCGTTGTCTGCTCCGGCATCTTCATCTTCATGATCATGCCCTTCATCTTGATCTTCCTCATCATCATGTACGACATCTTCTACATGATGACTGTATACAGCATCACTGTCGTGATCATGTCCTGGAGATTCTTCATCTTCTCGCCTGCCCTCGCCGCGGTGGTACTTTTCTTGTTGCCCTTCCTCATTTCTTTCTCGGTCCCGGCCATGGACGACTCCATAGTCATCTTCATCACCTTGCCACCGATAGCCATCCATGAAACCACGCAAGAGCAGGTGGTCCCGCACCTGCCCGAAATCCGGGTCCGCAATAAGGCTCTTCAGCTTGCATCTTCGACACGGACATCTTATCTCCGTCTCATTCTTTTGAAGCATCTCGGCCTTCGCGGAGCTCAAAAACCTATTCACGATGCCTTCAGTCATCGTGCGGACCATGGTCGCCTGCGGGGTAGAGCAAAACGATATTTTAGAACCAAGAAATTTTTTGGCATGACCTTCCCTAAAAATAGGACCAAAAAGAATGCATAGTGCCAAAATTCTCGCTGAAACGGAAATGAATCAAAACATTCCGGCAAAATATTGCCAACTATCGCATTTCAAATACCGGTACCTTCAAACACAAACATATATGCAACACCACAAAACACATGCAACACCACAAACATACATAGATCTAGCTAGGCCACAAAAAGTGCATGTGCACGTTGTTGGAGCGAGCTAGGGAGAAAAAAAGTGGATCTACATCATGAAGATAGCTTTCCCCTTACTTACCTATCAAAAAAAGGTAATTTCACCACTTAATTTTCATGAATCTATGGTGGAAATGAGGTGAGGAGGAGGAGGCATCCGAAAGCTTGGAGAAGGAGGTGGAGGGAATGAAGTGGGGAAAGTGAGTGGGTAGGTGTGGGGCTATCTAAAATATCTTGTTGGGGTCCAAGGTTACTAATGGCGCACCACAAGGAAATGCGCCATTAGTAACCCTGGTTACTAATGGCACACCTGCAGGTGGTGCGCCATTAGAAGTTTTGCAAAAAAGTAAAAAATATAAATATATATACTAATGGCGCACCGTGTAATAGTGCGCCGTTACTAGTTTAAACTAGTAATGGCGCACTGTGAAACGATGCGCCATTAGTAGTT
The DNA here is from genome assembly GCF_002162155.2 of Triticum dicoccoides. NCBI lineage: Eukaryota > Viridiplantae > Streptophyta > Magnoliopsida > Poales > Poaceae > Triticum > Triticum dicoccoides. Next base: position 334,223,040 of record NC_041392.1, on the reverse strand, counting down.
TTGCAAAAAAAAGAATAAGAAAAAAATTACAGTAATGGCACACTCTCTGCCTGGTGCGCCATTACTAGTTAGAACTAGTAATGGCGCATTGTCGACCTGATGCGCCATTAGTATGTATGAAAAAATGGAAAAAATTAATACTAGTGGCGCACCCTGTTTCTGGTGCGCCATTAGTGTCTTCCACACTAATGGCGCATCACCATCAGGTGCGCCATTAGTATATAGTAGTGGCGCACTACTTCCCTGGGGCGCCATTAGTATCAATCCTATCTAGAGCCCTTTTCCTAGTAGTGTCAATTTTTTATTCTCATGTCAACATAGAACAACAAGAGTGTTGTGTGAATTTTTGTGATTTTTCAGGGTTCGTTTGGACATTTTTATGCATTAAGTGAGTTTTCAATGCATTTATGTGCATAATTAAAATTTGAACTACATGCACATGCTCCAATGCATATAAATTGGTTGAAAAATCACCTTTGTGTCCTTGGGTGCATGCTTAGGTCCCATGCAAGAAATGGGAAAGAATTTCAAACACCAGGGCACCGTTGATTGCCTGCAAAACATTGAAATGCCTGGTTTTTAAATTCTAGTAAATCCAAAACTAGTCTGAAATTCATGAAACTTGGCATGCTATCATGGAGCGGCATCAACATGTTGTGGTACAAATTTTGTCCCATTTGGGACAGGTTTGCGTATATGCTTCTCACAAACTGGAGCTTCTCACAACAAGCATGATGGTTTTCGGTAGGGAACGTCCCACCTTTGGGGACAAAACGGTATCCATTGCCTCTTATTGCTTTCAATTTTTTTTCTCGTGTCAACATAGAACAACAGGAGTGTGGTGTATTTTTTGTGATTTTTCAGGGTTCGTTTGGACATTTTTATGCATTAACTGAGTTTTCAATGCATTTATGTTCATAAGTCAAATTTAAACTTCATGCTCATGCTCCAGTGCATATAAATTGGTTGAAAAATAAAATTTGTGTCCTTGGGTGCATGCTTAGGTCCCATGTAAGAAATGGGAATGAATTTCAAACACCACGGCACCGTTGATTGCCGGCAAAACATTCAGATGCCTGGTTTTTAAATTCTAGTAAATCCAAAACTCGTCTGAAATTCATGAAACTTGGCATGCTATCATGGAGCGGCATCAACATGCCGAGGTACTAATTTTGTCCCATTTGGGGCAGGTTTGGTATATGCTTCTCACAACAAGCATGATTGTTTTCGGTAGGTTACGTCACACCTTTAGGGACAAAACAATATCCATTGCCTCTTATTGCTTTCAATTTTTTTTTCTCATGTCAACATAGAACAACAGGAGTGTTGTGTGAATTTTTGTGATTTTTCGGTGTTCATTTGGACATTTTTATGCATTAACTGAGTTTTCAATGCATTTATGTGCATAATTCAAATTTAAACTACATGCACATGCTCCAGTGCATATAAATTGGTTGAAAAATCAAATTTGTGTCCTTGGGTGCATGCTTAGGTCCCATGCAAGAAATGGGAATGAATTTCAAACACCATGGCACCGTTGATTCCTGGCAAAAGATTGAGATGCTTGGTTTTTAAATTCTAGTAAATCCAAAATTCTGTTAACCATTGACGTGACGCCACGTGCCTTGGTTTTAATTCCTGTAGGAGGTGTCGTGCGGATAGCTGCTTGACCTTGACTGAACGGGAGGCGTGCGGGTGCCATCCGGTGCGCAGGCTGACTAAGAGGCGTGCAAGCTGTCCTCGAGTGCGCAGGCTCACCGAGAAGCATGCGAGCTGTACACTGTGCATGCTCACTAGGAAGCGAGCCCTTTGAATTCCATGGCCGCCCGCCTTGCTCGCATCCTCTCCATTAATGGCGCCCAAGCCGCAGTTTAATTCGTTTTTTAAATATAAAACACTCATCGCAAACATTTTAGTTAGAACACCCGTATGCAAACCGACAGCTTCCCAAGGAAGCCAAGAGAAAATGTGCTTAGCGGGATTTCTGCAGCTCTTGATCGCAAACGATTTAGATAGAACACCCGTATGCGAAGTGAGAGCAGCATAGGATTTGTTCATCCCTTCAACGCAAACGGTTGTTTTGGATGACCTGTGTGCAACCACGTACAAACAATTTGGTAAGATTTGCATCTGTCATATTGGGTATGTTGCCATTTGTCACACTAGAAAGATTTACATTTGTTGATCTAGTAATGTTGCCATTTGACAATCCTTGTTACACTGCGCTTTGTCAAATGCAGCTAGAAATCATTAGCACTATGTAATTTTTGCAACTAAAATTCAGTAATTAAGCATAGATTTCATTCATAGATTAAGCAGTCGTTCTTAATTTATACAAGCAGTTCAACTCGATAGCTGAAACGACCAAACTTCTCCCCAATTGTTGCCAACCACGTACTGAAATAGCTAGTTCAACTATATATACTAGCTAATTTTAAGTACGTTGTATAGTTCGACCACACATCTATAGTCAGATGAACTGAAGAAAATAGCCCCTAAATACTACTACCACGGAGGGGCTTTGTGCTACTTCCGGCAGCCTCTCCTTTGCCGAGCGCGCTCAGTAAGAGCCAGAGGAGGAGGAGGAGCCTACCGACGAGCTAGACAAATGCAATACGGTGCCTGCCGCTACTGCACGTTCAGCGATGCTCGCCAGCTCGAACGCCCACTGCCGCTCCACATGATCCCTCTCGGAGCGTCCGGACTGCTCGTAGATCTCCTGATTCCTCGCCTCTACGTCTCCGTATGCTGCGACCACTGCTGCGGTAAGGATCTTTGCGTGCTCGACGAGGCGCTCCTCCTCCTCCCGTAGGAACTCGATGTAGTGTGCAAGGTCGCTGACGCACGTGCGGGCCTCCAGCTCCGCCTCCCTGATACGTCTCCAATGTATCTATAATTTTTTATTGTTCCATGCTATTATATTAACTGTTTTGGATGCTTAATGGGCTTTAATATGCACTTTTATATTATTTTTGGGACTAACCTATAAACCGAAGGCCCAGTGCAAATTGTTGTTTTCTTGCTTATTTTAGTGTTTCACAGAAAAGGAATATCAAACGGAATCCAAACAGAACGAAACTTTCGTGAGGATCTTTTTTGGAACAAACGCAATCCAGGAGACTTGGAGTGGAGGTCAAGGAAGCAATGAGGCGGCCACGAGGTAGGGCAGCGTGCCCAGGGGGTAGGCGTGCCACCCACCCTCGTGGGCCCCATGGAGCTCCAGCGACCTACTTCTTTCGCCTATATATACTCTTATACCCTGAAAACATCCAGGGGAGCCACGAAACCACTTTTCCACCGCCGCAACCTTTTGTACCTGTGAGATCCCATCTGGGGACCTTTTCCGGTGATCAGCCGAAGGGGGATTCGATCACGAAGGGCTTCTACATCAACACCGTAGCCTCTCCGATGATGTGTGACTAGTTTACCAGAGACCTTAGGGTCCATAGTTATTAGCTAGATGGATTCTTCTCCCTCTTTGGTTCTCAATACAAAGTTCTCCTCGATGTTCTTGGAGATCTATTCGATGTAATACTTTTTGCGGTGTGTTTGCCAAGATCCAATGAACTGTGCGTTTATGATCAAGATTATCTATGAACAATATTTGATTCTTCTCTGAATTCTTATATGCATGATTTGATATCTTTGCAAGTCTCTTTGAATTATTAACTTGGTTTGGCCTACTAGATTGATCTTTCTTGCAATGGGAGAACTGCTTAGCTTTGGGTTCAATCTTGCGGTGCTTGATCCCAATCACAGAAAGGGAATCGACACGTATTGTATTATTGCCACTGAGGATAAAAAGATGGGGTTTATATCATATTGCTTGAGTTTATCCCTCTACATCATGTCATCTTGCCTAATGCATTACTCTGTTCTTATGAATTTAATACTCTAGATGCATGCTAGATAGATGTCGATGTGTGGAGTAATAGTAGTAGATGCATAATCGTTTCGGTCTACTTTGTCACGGACGTGATGCCTATGTTTATGATCATGCACTATGCACTTTTCTATCAATTGCTCGGCAGTAATTTGTTCACCCACCATAATATATGCTATCATGAGAGAAGCCACTAGTGAAACCTATGCCCCCCGGGTCTACTTTACATCATATAAGTTTCCGATCTACAATTCTAGTTTACTATTTATTTTGCAATCTTTACTTTCCAATCTGTACAACAAAAATACCAAAAATATTTATCTTATTATCTTTATCAGATCTCACTTTTGCAAGTGGTCGTGAAGGGATTGACAACCCCTTTATCGTGTTGGTTGCAAGGTTCTTATTTGTTTGTGCAGGTACTAGGTGAGTTGCGTGTAGTATCCTACTGGATTGATACCTTAGTTCTCAAAAACTGATGGAAATACTTACGCTACTTTACTGCTTCACCCTTTCCTCTTCAAGGGAAAACCAATGCATGCTCAAGAGGTAGCAAGAAGGATTTCTGGTGCCGTTGTCGGGGAGATCTACGCTCAAGTCAAGACATACCAAGTACCCATCACAAACTCTTATCCCTCACATTACATTATTTGCCATTTGCCTCTCATTTTCGTCTCCCCCGCTTCACCTTTGCCTTTTCCTCGCCTCTTTCCCATTTGCCTTTCTTTCGCCATGGCCGAATCAAAAAGGGGAAAGGGATCTCTCCCGGGTTTTAGTACTTTGGATAGTCCCTCTGTCTTCTCTAAGCTCATAAATAATGATGCTATGGAAAGACCTACCGGGGTTATCAATCAGAGTTTGAATAATTTAGCTGAAGATGACCCCGGAATCTTTCGCTATTTGCTTGATGAATCTTTGAAAGATGCTTGGGATAGACTGTTAAGGATCTGAGCCAGCTATGTACCCCAATATCAAATTGAGATATACTTGAAAAGCTTTTATGTTGGCTTGCCCTCTTCTTTCAAGCAAGTTTTAGATTCTATCTTTGAAGAAGGTTTTCTTGAGGGGTATGCCATCGATACCTATGAAAAGATGAAAACTATATTTGGGCACCCCATGAATCAGAAGGTTGAATCGACCTTTCTTTTGTGCTTTTATCAAAATGAAATTATCAAAGAGATGAAGGCTAGCTTAGATGCAAATTTCTGTAGCGTGCTTAATCTTTCTTCCACAATTAATGGCCACGTGCTTTCTCAAAATAGAAATATAAATGCTATAGGCAAGAAATTGTCTCTTTCTTTCCCAACACCAAAGATGGCAATACCTAGATCTATTCTTGTTTTTATGCCTAGCTAGGGGCGTTAAACGATAGCGCTTGTTGGGAGGCAACCCAATTTTTATTTTTGTTGCTTGCTTTTTGTTCCTGTTTAGTAATAAATAATTCATCTATTCTCTGTTATGATTGTGTTCTTTATGTTTTAATTAGTGTTTGTGCCAAGTAAAGCCTTTAGGATCTTCTTGGATGATTGTTGTTTGACCTTGCTGCAAAAAACAGAAAGTATGCGCTCACGAGAATAATTTTAATTTTTTATCAGAGAGCAATAAAATACTAATTCCAACTGCTGTAGATCAATATACAATTTATTTAGGACGTCCTAATTTCTCAGGATTTTTGGAGTTACATAAGTATTCAAAACCTACAGATTCCTACAGACTGTTCTGTTTTTGACAGATTCTGTTTTTCGTGTGTTGTTGGCTTATTTTGATGAATCTATGGCTAGT
>NC_041392.1:334056248-334216844 GCF_002162155.2 Triticum dicoccoides | reverse complement strand
TGGAATACAGTAGATTTAACACCAATATAAATAAAGAATGAGTTCATTACAGTACCTTAAAGTGGTGGTTTGTTTTCTTATACTAACGGAGCTCATGAGATTTTCTGTTGAGTTTTGTGTTGTGAAGTTCTCAAGTTTTTGGGTAAAGATTAGATGGATTTTGGAAAAAGGAGTGGCAATAGCCTAAGCTTGGGGATTCCCAAGGCACCGTAAGGTAAAATTCAAGGACAACCAAAAGCCTAAGCTTGGGGATGCCCCGGAAGGCATGCCCTATTTCGTCTCCGTCTATCGGTAACTTTACTTGAGGCTATATTTTTATTCACCACATGATATGTGTTTTGCTTGGAGCGTCTTGTATGATTTGAGTCTTTGCTTTTTAGTTTACCACAATCATCCTTGTTGTACACACCTTTTGGAGAGACACACATGAATCGGAATTTCTATGTGCTTCACTTATATCTGTTGAGCTAGATAATTTTGCTCTAGTGCTTCACTTATATCTTTTTAGAGCATGGTGGTGGTTTGATTTTATAGAAATTATTGATCTCTCATGCTTCACTTATATTATTTTGAGAGTCCTTTAGAACAGCATCGTAATTTGCTTTGGCTATAAAATTAGTACTAATATGATAGGCATCCAAGATGGGTATAATAAAAACTTTCATATAAAGTGCATTGAATACTATGAGAAGTTTGATTCTTTATTATTGTTTTGAGATATGAAGATGGTGATATTAGAGTCATGCTAGTTGAGTGGTTGTGAATTTGAGAGATACTTGTGTTAAAGTTTGTGATTCCCGTAGCATGCATGTATGGTGAACCATTATGTGATGAAGTCGAAGCATGATTTATTTTTTGATTGTCTTCCTTATGAGTGGTGGTCGGGGACGAGCGATGGTCTTTTCCTACCAATCTTGTCGGATTTCGGGTTCCAGCAAAACCCTTAAGGTTCGAACATTGGGGTGCGCACGAAGATCTCTGCCGACAGCTCACGCTCTCGCAACGATCCTAAAGCCTAACTCGCCGAACCCGCAGAACAAGGGACACAAGAGTTTATACTTGGTCTGGACACCGATGTGGTGTAATACCCTACTCCAGTGTGGTTTGGTGGATTGCCTTGTAGGCTGAGGATGAACAAGTACAAGGGAAGAACAACCTCCTGAGGAGAGGACTTCTTGAGATCGGTGAGCTAGTGCGTATGTGGGTGGAATGGATCCGATCCAAGATGAGATCCCTCCCTACGGTGGTGGCTAGTCCTATTTATAGGGGCCATGGTCCTCTTCCCAAATATTAGGCAGAAAGGGATCCCACAATGGCCATTTTGAAGGGGGACAGCTAGTACAAGCCATCCAGACAAAAGGTGGTCTTCGCCTGCCAAAGGCTCTAGTGGTGATGCCATCGTGGGCTCTGCGATGACCTCCGTCCTGCCGTCCAGCTAGTCTTGGTCTTGTTGCATCGATATGGAAGCCTTTGCCTGATGCTTAGGGACTCCTCACCTACGCCTTCTCTCTTAGCACCAAAGAGGCAATTGGTGATTTATGCCCGCTGGCGCCCGCCTGGCACCCGCTGGCCCTGGTCGTCATGGCGCACGTCACGGGAACCTCACAAGGTGCCCCTCGCCTTGATCTCTCCGCTCCTCGCGAGCCAGCCTAGCGAGGCTGCCCATGAGGAGGTCTTGTGTCGTCTTCCTCATGAGGCTTGGCCCGTCGCAAGGGTCTTGAGTGTTTGTTGGTGAAGATAAGATGTACCGGCCTGCTAGAGGAGCCACGCCATGGGCCACAGGCAGGCAAGTCTGGGGACCCCCGTTCTCAAAACACCGATAGTAGCCCCCGGGCCCAAGGTGCGCTCGGACTTGGCTTCTAGGCGAAGCCAAGGGTCAAGTGCGGAGCATCGCGGGCCCCAACTGTGTGCGGCCTTGATTGACGTGTGGCGACTAACAGAACGTGGGTGTCTCCACTTCCCCATGCTGCCTCGGCAACTGCCCGACTTGACGAGTCCCTGGTGCATGCAGAAAATCCATCGTTACTTGCGATCGTGGGGGTCCTCGGTTGGCCTTCTCCCGCTATAAATGGGGAGGGGGGCAGAGCCCCTGTCGCCCATCTCTTCCTCCACTCCGCTTGTTTCTTATTCCTTGCTTCTTCCCGATGTTCCTCCCTTACATTACTAGGCCGGCGCTGTCAGCAAAGAAGAAGAAGAGGGAGGGGGCGAGCACATCCTCGCTTGCCCAGCAGCCTGGCCTAGCTGCACCCCCTCTGGTACAGGAAGGCGGTGAAGGTGCCCACACTTCTCCCGCTTGATCGTCCTCGCGAGGCCCAGTGGACAAGCCTCAGGAGAAGGAGGTCTCCTCGGCCAAGCCGGCTCCGGAGGCGCCTATCCCCAGCTTTCCCATTGACACGACTAGGGTTCAGGAGCCCCTAGCTCCACTTCCTGTCATCTCCAGCTCGCAGGTCTTGACGACGGTGCAGCCTCCTCCTTTGGTTGAATCGCTGTTCTGCAATCCTTCCGCTCCGCCCGGCAGCTTGGAGGAGGCCCTTTCCACGCTAGCGCGGCTTTGGGATGACCTCCAAGGCGTCGACCGCCGACTGGTGGCGGGGCGTCTCAAACTTATCTCTTGTTGGCTGCAGTCCAACGCGTCTGTCAGGGCGGCGCTGAGCCAGACGGTGGCAGCCGCCGAGGAGGACAAGCGAGCCGCTGAACGAGCCGTGGCCGCCCGTGAGGTGGCGCTGAAGGATGCCGAGGCTGCCAAGAAGCGCTGTCGGTCGATGGAGGCCGAGCTGGAGACCATGCGCAACGAGCGTGTGGCCGAGGCTCGTGGTCGCGAGGTGGAGGAGAAGAAGATGAAGGTCCGAGAGGATGTTGTCGTTAGTCGTGACGCCGAGCTGGAGTAATCGGCGAGGGCGCAGGCGTGGAGCGCAGCCTCCTAGCAGAGCTGGAGAAGAAGATGGCAGTAGAGAAATCCCAGTTGGAGGCCAAGGCGAAGGTTCTGGCCGAGGACTGCGTGGCCTTCAAGTCCCTGAGGAGAGGTCCCGCGAGGCACTAAAGGCGCTCTACGAGAAGGGCTTGGAGAAGCCGCTGGCGACGGAAGATGAAGGCCCCGCCCAACTGCTTCGTTATCTTGTCGTGGCACTCGAGGGTGTCATCACCGGGATCGTCCCCATGGTGGAGGGGTAAGTCTGTGCGCTTTCTTCTTTGGCTCTGACGCGCATCTTCACCCACCTGCATCTTCGTGACCCCGACGCCGACCTCAACGAGCTGCTCGAGCCCGTGGAGGAGGGGCGCTACGCAGCTGCTGCCACATCCGTGGAGGGCCAGGTGGAGGCCTTGTTGAAGAAGTTCCTCGCCATCGAGCCTGTGCCTTCAACCTACGGCCCTGCCGACCTTGCGACAGAGGCCGACGACATGGCCGACGGTGACGCTGCTAGCGGGAAGGCGCTCCCTAACGACGGTGCCCAAGGCTGAAGAGTAGGCTTGCTGGTGAAGAACGGTGCTCCATCTTGTTTTACTTTCTTGTGAGATTTCCTGCGACATGGGACGTGCCTTGTGGAGGCATTAAAACTCCAACATGTTGTGTAATAATTTATTTGGGTTCCGCGGTTTCCTTCCCGTTTGCTTGATGCTCTACGTCGGCAGGTCCCGAGTCCGCACATACCTCAACCACCATTAGGCCGTCCGGATCACCAGAATGGACCAAAGAGTGAGGGGCTATGTGGCTAGTTAGGCTCCTGAGTCGCGATGCTCAGGAGTCCCCCTTGATGCGCGAACATCCTACGGGAAGGAACCGCTATGGTAGGCCTTGGTGTTTGACGTCGACAGGGCCCAACCCTACGCATACCTCTGCCGCGATTGGGCCGTCCGGATCACCAGTATGGACCAATGAGTGAGGGGCTATGTGGCCAGTTAGGCTCCTGAGTCGCGATGCTCAGGAGTCCCCCTTGATGCTCAAATAGCTGCTGAGGTAGGCCTTGGTGTTCTACGTCGGCAGGGCCCGACCCCCCGCATACATCAACCACCATTGGGTCGTCCGGATCACCGGGACAGACCAAGAAGCGAGGGGCTACATGGCCAGTTAGGCTCCTAAGTCGCGATGCTCATGAGTCCCCCTTGACGCTCAAACAACCTTCATACATGTCCTCGCCGAGGTCCTGCTCGGGAGTGGTGCGTGAAGACCAGGTCCGAGGGACATGGAAAGGCGGCGTACGCTAGGCAGGACCTGAGCGTAGCCCCCGTGCCCAGCCCCCTCGCGCGACTCTCCCAAGGGTAAAGCGTTGCGGTGAGGCTGGACACTGAGCCGGGTGGCTCCCTGAGGTTGGTACGGCCGTGGGGCCGCCCTCAGTTGTTTATCACCATCGCGAAGCATAGCGCTTCCACACTTGCATGGGCATAGCCGCTCCTCAACCATGTCGACTGCCAGCGCGGAGCATGGTGCTTCAACTAGTTCGTGGGTGAGGGCTCCCTTTGAGTGGAGCCCCCGGGGCGTGTATAGCCCCGCCATGACACGTGGCTTGCATGGCAGGGTTAGACGAGGTGTGTCTGGGCACCCGTGAGCTAGCGCGGGACTCACAGGGCCCTACCTCCAGGTGGGTTGCGCCTGGTCTTGATTCTTGATGGCTTCAGTGATCCTGCAAGATGGTTAGGCAACCTATGCCGGACGAATTTCCTGAGGTGGTCACATGAGGAGGCCAGACACCAACGACCCCAAGAGGTGATGTGAATGGGGCCGGCCCGCTAGACAGAGCTTAGTCGTTGGGTTTATCGATGTTGCAGGGACGGACCCTAGCACAGATGCCGTGCCTAGCCTACTAAGGCTAGCGATCCTAAAGAAAGACAACCAGTGGACGGCTCCCGTGATAACGAGGGCGGCCGCGGGCGGGGTATTAGATAAGCAGGTGATAGTCATAGAACGACTTAAGCAAAGTGGCAGGTTAGCTCAGATAGATGCAAGAACGATACATGCCACCAGGACGGACCCGAGTGGCCTAGGGATGATGCAGCCCGAGGGGTGCCCCCAGCAAAGTAAGCTAAAGATGCAGAAAGATGCATGCCGCAGGGGCAAGCCCATGCGACCTAGGAATGATGCAGCCCGAGGCGCGCTCCTAGCTGAGTAAACCGGAAAATGTCACCTGGTACCGTTGTCTAAGGAGTTTTGAAGTAGCTAATGACGCACGCTGGAGAGTCGCTCCTCACGAGCCGCCAGAACCCTGAGCCTCAGGAGGCTCTGGGGGCTCGGGTGGTTCCTTGAGGAAGATCGCCATCTCTGCCCGGATTGCGTGATCCCTCGGCTCCTGAGCCACCAGGGTGCTCCGGAGATGATGCCGGTAGGCGACAGCCGCGTTCGGCAAGCCAAACGGCATGCAAACATAGCTGTGAGGTGGACCCTCGCACTGGCCAGCGAGCGAAGGCCAGAAGCGCTTCTGAGATGCGACCCTGTTGAGCCCTGGGATGTCAACGGAGATGTGCAGCCCACCATCCTCGCCAGGATGGGGAGCTGCGCCGGGTGGTGGGCGATGGTCGCCTCGCATGGTCCTTGCTTTTGAAGCTCCTGGTGGTCTTACTGATGAATTCCTAAGCACCGGGCGCTCCTCGCCCAGCGCCCTCTTAAGGGAAGCGTGCAACGAAGCACGCCTCCACGTGGTGCCCAAGCGCCTCCCTCGTGATGTTGGCTAGGTCTGAAACCCTCCAGAAGAGAGCCCCCAAGCCTTGCCCAAGGAGGGCGCCGGACGCGCCTTCCTATGCGAGGGAGGGAGACGCTCCCGGTGCGGGCGCGGATCCTGAGGTGGTGCTACTGGAGACGCCGCTCTCCTGATGCCCTGTATAGAGTAGTTGCTTCTTCTTCTTGGTGATGACCTGAGGAGGGTACAGTGTACCTGCGTTATCTGGGTCTTCGATCACAGTGGCCTAGAAGGCATGCTCGAGGGAGCACACCGCATCTCTTTCTTTGCAGGGGACCGTGATGATTCCGCCGCTTCTCGGCATCTTGAGGATGTTGTAGCTGTGGTGGGTCACTACCATGAACTTGGCCAATGCTGGATACCCAAGGATGGCGTTGTACGGTAGACGGATGTGGGCAACGTCGAAGTCGATGAGCTCGGTGCGGTAGTTGTCGCGCTGGCCGAAGGTGACAGGGAGGCGGACCTGCCCTATCAAGGTGGTGGAGCCGTCGGTCCCTCCTGAAAAAGGCTTGGTAGGCTATAGCTGATCGTAGGTCACTTGAAGGATGTCGAACGTCTCGATGGACAGGACACTGAGCCCCGCGCCACCGTCGATGACGGCCTTGGTGACTTGGATGTTGCTGATGACGGGTGAACAGAGCATTGGGAGCACGCAGGCGGTTGCCGCGCATTTGAGCTGGTCCGCCGAGCTGAAGGTGATGGCGTACTTGGACCACCTGAGCCTGGGGAGGGCTGCGTTCACCTCACGAGCAAATTGTTTGAAGATGCGTTGGGAGGCCGGAGCCTGAGCTCCGCCCAAGATGTAGGCGATAGCGCGCGGCTCCTGGAAGCCCCCAACCCCCTCGTCCTGATGATGGTCGTCATTCCTTCTTGGTGGTGGCGGCAGTGGAGGGAGGCCAGGATTGCCCCAAGGACGGTCCTCGCGAGGCTGGCCTCTCTAGGCGCCCTCACGAGGCTGTTCCTGCGAGTGGTCCTCACGAGGTCGGTCGCGCCACTCCTGGCGTGGGCCGCGGTCGTCCCGGCGCCCTCCACTTCGTCCTCCTCCTCCTCGGCCGTAGCCCCAGTTGTTGTGCTCGGGGCGTCGACTGAAGCGTCCATCTCAGATGGCCCTGAGCTCTTGACAATCATGGGTGTTGTGGCTGTGTACATTGTGGAAGGCGCAGTGTCGGTGGGAATGACACCTATGGGATCACAAGAATCCCTACTACGGTTAGCGGGACGCGGGGTCGTGATAAGAGCGGATCAAACAAACAGTACACAATTTGTTTATCCAGGTTCGGGCCGCGAGGATGCGTAAAACCCTACTCCTCCTTTGGTGGATGTATATTCCTGTTCTTGAGCTAACTCTGGGGCATTAGGAGCTCCAAAAAGCCGAATCCTCCTCCTCGTTGCCTCGGGCCTCCTTTTATAGAAAAACGGGTTGCCACAGTGGCACGCAGGAGGTGGAAAGGGTACAGTGATGACAAGGTGCATTTAATGCATCTTGCTTTGGTGTCCTTGCTTTATTGGGGACGGGGGAGAAACCTGTCTCGTCCGTCGCCGCTCCTTCTTGTGTCGACACGCGCCCTGGCCAGCGATGCCTGTGGTGCCATGTAGGTAGGCAGGCAACTGAGGTGGCGCAGTGGAGGGTCTTCACGAAGATCTGCATGCCGCCATGTAGGTGCCTGCCCAGCTGGTTGGGTCGGCAGCCGCATGCGTACGGTGGTGGAGGTTTAGTCGGTGTGGGCCTGATGGTGGCCCTGCGGATGTTCCTGGCAAGGGCCTTGCCGGGGCGCCTGCTGTCATCCCCGGCAAGGCGCTTGCCGGGGGCCTTGTGGTCTTCCTCGGCTGGGATCCTGCCAAGGGTCGTCATCTTCTATTGTACGTATCTGATCTTGAATGTCTTCACAAAGATCTGCATGCCACCACGGGGATGTCTCCCGAATCCTTGCCCCTTGGGGGCAGTGGACTCAAGGGTGATTTGCTCCATAGGCGTGGGGCGAGTTGTCGTGGCAAGGGTCTTGCAGGGGTTGCTAAAACTGTCTCCCGGCAAGGATCTTGCCGGGGGAGTCTGTTTCGTCTCCTTTGTTCTTCGTGGTTTTGGCCTTGGCATCGTCCTAGTTCCCTTGAGCTTCGGTCTTACCCTGGCTCACCTCCCTTTCCTTGCTTGGTGTGGTGGTGCCCGCGGCTCTGACTGCCCGTGCACAGTTATAGGGGTACAAAAAGTACACCCCTCTTTTTGTACACCGACAGGAGCCCCCGGGCCTGGGCCACACATAAGCGCAATGCGTTGTCGGGTCAGGCCCAGAAACGGTGTGCGGGCAGGCGGGGCGGTTTTTACTACGGTAAGGTTCTTCGCGCGCTGCGCTTCCCATGACTCGCGCGCGTGGCGCGGCGTGGGGAGGTGGGCGTGACGTGGGCAGCATGCGTGGGGTTGGTCTCTGCACGCATGCGTCACGTCGTAGTAACGGGGCGGTTCGCGCCTTCCCCATAAACGGAGGGAGGTGTGGAGGCGCAGCCCATTTACTGAATGGGGCTGAGGCGCGGTCTTCAAGGCGTCCACTCCCCACGATCACGGGGTGGGGAGAGGTCGCCTCACCCGTCCCCTCGGTTCTGCACGTCCGCCACGTGTCTCCCATGCGCTTATGGTGGCAAACGGTGGAAGCGGGAAACCGGGCCGTCGCTGGTTGGGGCGGCGGGTCGGTCCTGGCTCCCTGTGCCTTCCGTATCTCGATTGGCCGACCGGGGTGGCCGAGCCCCAACCCCGCTCCTTTATAAAGAGCGGGAGGGGGGATGGCGTCCCGCATTCTTTCATCTTCTTCTTCCTTCAGCTTCTGCTCCTCCCTTCCATCTGTCATGGAGAGAGGGAATCCCGATCCTTCAACGGTGGCGGCAAGGGTCGCCGCTCGACAACGCGACCCTCCTTCTCCTGCGCCTGCGGTGGTAGAGCCAGCCGTGAGGGAAAGGGGGAGGGGGCGAGGCCGGGGCGCTCGGGGAAGAGGAGGACGGGGTGGCGCGCCTGTCTCGCCTCCGCCAACAGCTCCCCCTCCAATGGAGGGCCATCTTGGGGATGACCCTTGTGAGTCCTTCGTCTGGCTGCGCCGGCCGCCGCGCCGTCGCCTTCGTCTCCTGACTCCATTTGCGTGGGAGATGGAGCTGGATCCGCCGGAGTCATTGCGGCTGCACATGATGGGCTGGGGGATCAGTGGCACACGGGTCCGTGTCGACTTCCCCGCTCCTCACGTGATGTATCTTCGTCGGGGATGGAAGACATTTGCTCATATCCACAGCTTGACGGAGGGGCTCACTCTCCATTTTAAGCTGATGGAGGGTGGCCTTCTCTCCGTCAAGGTCTTCGGGCACTTTGGGACTCGTACAAGGTGCTGCGTGGAGAGCTCTTCTGATACTGAAGACTCCTCCTTGGGCAGGAGTGACGAGGAGGACAGCGGCAGCGACGACGAGGGCGGTAGGCGGCAGGATGACGGGTCCGACTAGGTGTCGGGTGCCGCTCCGTGCGGCACCGGCGACCCCATCATCCGTGTCGCCGGCTCCTTGAACTTCTCGGGGTCGTCTCCTTGGGCGGCTGGCGTTGGGAGGCTGCGGAAGAGGAAGAGGGCGGGCGGCAAGGCCGTCAAGTTGGAGTACGCAGGCACCGACGCCTTCGACGCGTACTGACGTCCTGCCGCCTCGTCTTCGAGCTCTGCTTCCGGCACTGCCATCACCACCCAGCCTTTGGACGACCACCAAGATGTTCTCCCTGCGTCTTCTGCCACCCGTAGCTCGCCTAGGTGCTCCTTTTGCCCTTCTTGCCTCCTTGACCTGCCTCCTGAGGAGAGGGACAAGAAAGGGATTACGGGCACCTTATCTCTTTTTAGTTTGTAAGCCTTCGGGCCTTTGTTGAATTTAAAACTTGTAATCCCTTCATTCATGTTTTTCATTCCCTACGGACTGTATCTGAGTGGAATGTTTTTAATGAAAAAGGGATGCTTGCCGGGTCATTTGTTTGCGGGTGGAACCCACGACAAGGAGTAAATCCTTGATATCTCTAAGATAAACATTTTCTCGCCCAGCAATAGGCCTTGCTGTCTCCCCACTTCGCTCGACCTTTCTCACGCCTTTGGCGGAGGCAGGGATGAGGCGGGTTCAGGCTCCTTGTTTCATCCTTTCGCTGCCGCGACTACGACCAAACTTGGTCCCAAGAATGAGCCCTAGGGCCTAGAGTTATGGGAGCACGGTAGCTTAAGGAAAAACGAGGTTTCACATACCTTAGTCCAATGGAATGCATGATAAGGGATGAAGAACTTATCTGAAGCTGCAGCCCCCGGCAACCCTGGTTTACCGTGGGTGAATCTTTGCTCTTACAGCCCCCGGCAATACTGGCTTGCCGGGGCCTAGATGCTGGTTTGTTCCTTTTTTCTCCCCAAGTGGTTTGGCAAGGATATCTGTGTGTCCTATGAACCAAACAAGACAAAATAAAGACAAAGACACGCACACTCGACCTCTAAGCTAGGGGTTAGTCGCCGCTAAGAACTATCAACCCTAACCAAGGACGACACTCGACCTAGCATGCATGCTATAACTTAGGGCACTAGCGCTTCATTTATTTATGCTCAGGGTCTGCGCCTAGCTTTGTACAAAGGGTTACATGCGTCATCGGCAAGGCTCGTACAAAAGGTGGTTTGCCGAGGGGCCTGGCAAGCCGCGCCTCACGGGTAAAACTTGCGAAGATGCTCAATGTTCCAGGAGTTACTCACCGGAATGGCATATTCGGTCTCCAGGCGGACTGCGCCAGGCCTGGTGACTCGTATTACGCGATAAGGGCCTTCCCACTTTGGCGTCAACTTGTTGGAATTCTTGGCCGATTGAATGCGCTGAAGAACAAGGTTGCCTTCCTCAAAGCTTCGGGCATGAACCTTGCGGCTATGGTAGCGGCGCAAGGCTTGCTGGTAGCACGCTGCTATCACAGCCGCCCGAAGACGATCTTCCTCAAGGAGCGTTGCGTCATCTTGCCGCAATTGCTCTTGCTCAAGCTCGTCGTAAGTGAGTACTCGAGGTGACCCGTATATGAGTTCCGTGGGGACAACTGCTTCTGCCCCGTATACCAAGGCAAAGGGTGTCTGGCTGGTGGCTCGATTTGGTGTCATTCTGATTGACCAAAGAACCGCCGACAATTCATCAATCTAGCACCTTCTACTCTTGTGCAATCTGTCAAAGGTCTTTGTCCTCAGGCCTCGCAGTACTTCAGCATTTGCCCTCTCAGCTTGACCATTTCTTTGTGGGTGAGCAACGGAAGCGAAACAGACCTTGCTGCCGAGGTCTTGAATATATTGCATGAAGGTGTGGCTTGTGAACTGCGTGCCATTGTCAGTGATGACCCTATTGGGTACACCAAAACAGCACACCAGTCCTTTGAAGAACTTGACGGCTGACTGTGCTGTGACCTTCCTCACTGCTTCCACTTCTGGCCACTTTGTGAACTTGTCGATTGCAACGTACAAGTACTCAAAGCCCCCAACAGCGTGGGGGAAAGGGCCCAGTATGTCGAGCCTCCAAACCGAGAAAGGCCAGGAGAGAGGAATGGTTTGAAGGGCTTGAGCTGGCTGATGAAGCTTCTTTGAATGGAACTGACACGCTTCACACCTGGTGACTAGTGTCGTTGCATCCTGGAGGGCGGTGGGCCAGAGGAAGCCTTGCCAAAATGCTTTGCCGACAAGGGCCCTCAACCCTATGTGGGATCCACATATGCCTCCATGTATCTCCGCCAACAGCCCCAGTCCTTGCTCTCGAGGGATACACTTCAATTTCACACCGTTCGGCCTCTTTCTGTACAAGACGTCATGGACGAACTGGTACATAGTAGAGCGACGGGCTACTTTTTCCGCTTCTTCCTGCTCCTCAGGAAGTTCCCTTGTTTGGAGGAATCGGACGGTATGCTGTGCCCATGCTGGAGCCTGGGGCTTGATGGCGAGGACTAAAGGCATTTCCTCCGCTATAGGAGCGGCTGTCTCCACGGCACGAGCTTGATGCTCCGTCGGAGCTAGCCGTCCTGTGGTGGGCTCAGTGTCTCCGGCAACATCCTTGCCGGCGGCTTCGGGGAGCTCGGCGGGAAAGTACTTGCCGGGCCCTGATTTTCTCCTCTTGTTCTGCTCTATTGATGGATCAACGGAAGGCTAAGTTAGCCGAAGCACAAAGGTACCTGGTTCCACAGGTAGCTTGAGGGCAGCGCGTTTTGACAGGTAATCGGCGATGTCATTCTCCGCTCGGGAACGTATTCTGCCTGTATACCGTCAAAACGCTCCTCCAGCTTTCTCACTTCATCGACGTAGGCCTTCATCAATGGGCTCTGGTAATCCTTGTTGACTTGCTTGACGACAAGTTGCGAGTCGCCTCTGACGACGAGTTCTTGATTCTGAGGTCCGCCGCGATCCTAAGACCGGCAAGCAGCCCTTCGTACTCAGCCGTATTGTTTGTTGACACCTCCCTGGGGAAGTGCATCTGGATCACATACTTGAGGTGCTCTCCGGTGGGCACGACAAGCAGTACGCCAGCCCCGGTGCCCTGTAAGGAGAAAGCTCCATCAAAGTACATGATCCAGTCACAACTTGCCTCCTTGCGGGGGAGAGCAGTCTCTTGGGCTTCTTCGTCAGGTGTCGCGGTCCATTCTGCAACGAACTCCGCCAGGAGTCGGCTTTAAATCGTCGAGGTACTCTCAAACTTGAGGCCAAAGCTGGACAGTTCTAGTGCCCACTCTATGATTCTTCCCGTTGCGTCTGGATTGTGCAATATCCGTTGCAGAGGGAGGCGAGCGACGATAGTGATTTCGTGCGCCTGGAAGTAGTGATGCAGCTTCCTCGAGGCCATAAGAAGGCCGAAGAGCAGTTTTTGCACACCGGACTACCTTGATCTAGCCCCCTGCAGGAGGGAACTAACAAAGTGGACCGGGTGCTGCATCATTTTCTTCTTCGGCGGCACTCCAACTGGCTGTGTTGTCTCTGCATCGGTGGCATCGGGCTCTTTCGTTGCCATTACCTCGTCATCAATTTCTCTCTACGCCAGTAGTGCGGCGCTAACCACTGGTTCGTTGCCGCCAAGTATAGTAGCAACGGTTCCCGTGGCCTAGGCGCAACTAGTATTGGCGCGGAGGAGAGGTACCTCTTCAAATCTTGCAATGCTGCTTCGGCTTCTGGTGTCCACTCCATCGGGCCCGCCTTTTTCAAAATCTTGAAAAAGGGAAGGGCGCGCTCGGCGGACTTGGAAATGAACCTGCTCATGGCGGCAACGCAACCAGCAAGCCGACGCACATCCTTGACTCGCTTGGGTGCTTCAATCTGCTCTATAGCTTTGATCTTGTCCGGATTGGCCTCTATCCCGCGCTGCGACACAAAGAACCCAAGAAGCTTGCCAGACGGGACGCCGAAGACGCACTTCTCAGGGTTCAGCTTGAGATTGCTCTTGCATAGGTTTGCAAATGTTTCTTGTAAATCCGGTATGAGGGTTGCCCTGTTCTTGGTTTTGACCACTATATCATCCATATAAGCTTCCATATTTCTATGGAGCTGGGGTTCAAAACCAATCTGGACCGCCCTTGCAAATGTTGAACCAGCACTCTTCAACCCGAAAGGCATCCGTATGAAACAATACGTACCACATGGGGTGACGAATGTTGTTTTCTCTTCGTCTTCTCTTGTCATGAAGATCTGGTGGTAGCCTGAGTAGGCATCGAGGAATGACAACAGATCACACCCAGCCGTGGAGTCAACAATATGGTCGATGCGCGGCAATGGGAAGGGGTCTTTGGGACAAGCCTTATTGATATCTGTGTAATCAATACACAGCCTCCACTTCCCATTTGCCTTGCGCACTACCACTGGATTGGCCAACCATGTTGGATGGAGCACTCCTCTTACCAAACCCGCTGCTTCCAGTTTCCGGATCTCCTTTGTGATGAACTCTTGTCGTTCCAAGGCTTGCTTTCTAACCTTCTGCTTGACGGGCCGCGCATGAGGACAGACAACAAGGTGGTGCTCAATCACCTCCCTGGGAACGCCGGGGATCTGGGATGCTTGCCATGCAAATAGATCAACATTCGCCCGCAGGAAGGTGACGAGCGCGTCTTCCTATTTGTCATCAAGGGTGGAGCTTATGGTAAAAGCCCCTCTCGTGCCGTCCTCCTTGACAAAAACCTTCTTGGTTCCCGGCGGTGTGGCCCTAGACTTCTTGTTTCTATCGGTGGAGCTCTCTGGCACGTCCTCGACGGGAGCGCTACACTCCGAACAGGTGCGCTTGCCCGAGTGGGTGCCTGAGGTCTCACCGGTCTTCTTCTTTTTCCTTCCCGGGGCTCCAGCGGCAGGAGCAAGCGCCTTAGCAGTGGCGGCTGCTGCAACTGCTTGTTGGTAGAGTTGGTCAGCGCAAATTAGCGCATACTTCTTGTCTGATGGGACGATGATGATCGTCACAGGCCCCGGCATCTTCAGGGTGTTGTAGGCATAATGTGACACCGCCATGAACTTGGCCAGCGCTGGGCAGCCAAAGATCCCGTTGTAAGGCAAGGGGATCTTGGCAACGTCGAACACAATCCTTTCTGTCCTATAGTTCAGATCACTCCCAAAAGTCACGGGCAACGTGACCTTTCCCTTTGGTTAACTTCTTCCCGGGTTGACCCCCTGAAACGTGCCCGTCTTTTCGAGGTCTTCATCAGGAATCTGCAGTTTCTCGATCATGGCAGGCGAGATTAAGTTCAGACCGGCCCCGCCATCGACTAGCATCTTTGTCACCTTGAGGTTGTGTATTGTTGGTGAAACCAACAATGGCAAGCACCCGACTACAGTAGTGCGATTAGGATGATCCTCAGTGTCAAAAATGATAGGTGTGCTGGACCACTTCAGCAGCCTTTGGGCATCAAACGACGGCTCTGCCGATGTGATCTCATGCACCCACTGTCTAAGCTGGCGGTGAGAGGTATGCAGCGAGGCGCCGCCATCGACGCACATGGCCTCTGTAGCTTTCTGAAATTATTGGTCACCAGACTCATCGTCTTCTTCGCGATCATCGTCTTCTGCTTTTTGTCACGGCCCGGGCGGGCCTCTCCTCCTGTTTATCTTTGCCGCGACGGCCCGCCTAGCCGTCATGCTTCTTGTCGGACCCCTCAGCACCGTCCTGGCCTTTCTCCTTGTCCCGCCTCTCATATTCAGCCCTCTGCTTCTCAGCAAGGAGCTCAACCTGTCGGCAGTTCTGGAGATCATGGCCTTTGGTGCGATGGATCTTGCAGTATTGCTTGTCGGAATTTCCTGGCTTCTCGGCAGCCACCAAGGCCCGGCAGGCGACACATCCGGCAATTTCCTTGCCGGGGTCATCTGCCTTGGTTTTCTTGGCAGAGCCGGCGTTGTCAGATCCCTCGATGGCAAGCACGGCTTTACCTTTGCGCTTCCTGTTGTGGCGCCGGCCTTTCTTCGCCGGGGCGGCAGTATCCTCATCTGAGGAGTCGGTTTCCATGCCGACATCTTCGCCGGGGTACATCCTTCCCTCTTCAGCTCGGGCACATCTGTCAGCAAGAACATAGAGTTCTGCCACATCTTTCACCTTGTTCATTGCCAGCTCTTCGCGCATCTTGCGGTTACGCACGTTCTGATGGAACGCGCTGATGATGGCGGCAGGGTGAACATCAGGGATATTGTACTGTACCCGGCTGAACCTCTGTATATACTTGCGTAGACTCTCGCCTCCCTTCTGGGGAATGACGTGCAGATCGCTTGCTTGGCCATGGGCTTGGTGACCTCCAGTAAAGGCGCCCACAAACTCATGGCACAAATCCGACCAGGAGGAAATAGAGTCTACCGGCAAGTGCATCAACCACGACATGGTGTTGGGTTTAAGAGCCAATGGAAAGTAATTCGCAAGCACCTTATCGTCGCGGGCTCCGGCAGCTTGCATCGCGATGGTGTAGATGCTGAGGAACTCAGACGGGTCGGTCTTGCCGTTGTACTTTTCGCCAACGTCAGGTTTGAAGGTGCGGTGAGTGGGCCACTGGAACTGCCGCAGCTCACGGCTAAAAGCTGGACAGCCTACCTCGTAAGGTAGGCCTCCAGGGCTCTCCGGGGCCGGGTGCTTCGTAGCAGGCCCTGCTCGCCTGTCTGACTGCTGGCGCGCTCCCACGCCGGCGCTTGATAGTGGTTCGAGTGTCTTCAGGGGCTCGTTCCTGAAGAACTTGGCGCTGGTCATAGTGGGTCCATGGGTCAGACGACGTTATGGAGATGTCGTTGCCCGTGACATCGCGACGAGCCGGCGTCTGCGGTACTGGATGGGGAAGACGTGAATGCACCGTGGTCGCGGCGCCGCCGGCTTTTCTGCCACTGGTGAGCGGGACTCCATCGGAGCGTTGACCTGGGGGCCCCACCGGACTTGGTTCGTCTTTGTTGGCCACCGCAACAAGGCTTCGGATGGTGGCTCTCCATTCGTCGAGTTTCCCCGTAGTGGGAGGAAAGTCGAGGAGCAACTGCGCGCGCGCCAGGGCCTCTGCTGGCGTCGGTGGCAGCGGAACCTGCACGGATCGCGACGCACTTTGACTTCTGACCATGTCAGAAGGAGCTCTATCCTGACCCCGCGGTCGCATGCCGTTTTCACCAGCGCTTCGGCGAGCAGGCAGGTCTTCTACGTCCCGGGAGTGGCGCTCGGGGCTCTTCCCGCGGCGACGCCCGGGATCTTCGGCGTGATTACGCCATTCGTCGCACGCTGCGTGGGAGGAGCGCACTGTTGGCGCTGGCGTGGGAGTCTTGGAGGCCCTTGCGTCGCCTTCGGGTGGGGCGACGATGACCTTGGAAGGCCCCACTCCACCCGTGGAGGGCTTGGCTCCGCCTTTGGATTTGGCGATGTGTGGCCCATTACCAAGCGCACAAACATCGCCGCCTCCCAAACTCCGGCTGCTGGGATGCTGTTGGTGTTCGCGAGCAGTGCCCCGGGTCCTTTTTGCGACCGGTCCGCTACTCGCCCGCGTCGGGACGGTCTATCCGGCTTCCGACCGGCCAACCGCCACCGTCTTCTTCTTCATGGGCGCCATGATGATGAAGAAGCGTCGAACTAACTGCTAAAGCCGATTCTCACAACTGCACCCCCTACCCGGCGCGCCAAAGATGTCGGTGGGAACGACACCTATGGGATCACAAGAATCCCTACTACGGTTAACGGGACACGGGGTCATGAGAAGAGCGGATCAAACAGATAGTACACAGTTTGTTTATCCAGGTTCGGGCCGCGAGGATGCATAAAACCCTACTGCTGCTTTGGTGGATGTATATTCATGTTCTTGAGCTAGCTCTGGGGCATTAGGAGCTCCAAAAAGCCGAATCCTCCTCCTGGTCGCCTCGGGCCTCCTTTTATAGAAAAAGGGGTTGCCATAGTGGCACGCAGGAGGTGGAAAGGGTACAGTGATGCGAGGTTATCCCTCGCATTACATGACAAGGCACATTTAATGCGTCTTTCTTAGGTGTCCTTGATTTATCGGGGACGGGGGATAAACCTGTCTCGTCCATCATCCATGTAGGTAGGCAGGCAGCTGAGGTGGCGCAGTGGAGGGTCTTCATGAAGATCTGCATGCCGCCACGTAGGTGCTTGCCCAGCTGGTTGGGTCGGTAGCCGCATGCGTACGATGGTGGAGGTTTAGTCGGCGTGGGCCTGATGGTGGCTCTGTGGATGTTCTTGGCAAGGGCCTTGCTGTGGCCCCGGCATGGGTCTTACCGGGGCGCCTGCTGTCATCCCTGACAAGGCGCATGCCGGGGGCCTTGTGGTCTTCCTCGACTGGGATACCGCCAAGGGTCGTCATCTTCTATTGTACGTATCTGATCTTGAATGTCTTCACAAAGATCTGCATGCCACCACGGGGATGTCTCCCGAATCCTTGCCCCATGGGGGCAGTGGACTCAAGGGTGATTTGCTCCGTAGGCGTGGGGCGAGTTGCCGCGGCAAGGGTCTTGCCGGGGTTGCTAAAACTATCTCCCGACAAGGTTCTTGCCGGGGAGTCCTCTTCGTCTCCTTTTTTCTTCATGGTTTTGGCCTTGGCGTCGTCCTAGTTCCCTTGAGCTTCGGTCTTACCCTAGCTCGCCTCCCTTGCCTTGCTTGGTGTGGTGGTGCCCGCGGCTCTGACTGCCCGTGCACAGTTATAGGGGTACAAAAAGTGCACCCCTTTTTTTGTACACCGACACGCAGAATGGACGACTCGGGGTGGTCCTAGCCATGCTTCGTGTATGGCTCCGCTATGAGCAAGACTACTCCCTTGCACCCGAAGTAGAGCTCCAACCGACGTTCGAGGAGGGCACAACCCACCACCACGCGCCAGGGGCCTGGGGCATGCCCTAGTGTCTTGTGGGCTGTGTGGGCCTCCATTTGCATTGATTCCAAGTCCCAAAAATCACATATATTCCAAAATAAATCTCCATAAAATTCTATTGCATTTGGACTTTGTTTGATATGGATTTTCTGCGATACAAAAAACATACAAAAACAGGAACTATCACTGGGCACTGGATCAATAGGTTAGTCCAATAAATCATATAAAAAGTCACCAAAATATGTGAAAGTTGTATAATATTGGCATGAAACAATAAAAAATTATAGATACGACGGGGACGTATCAGCATCCCCAAGCTTAATTCCTGCTCGTCCTCAAGTAGGTAAATGATAAAAAAGATAATTTTTGATGTGGAATGCTGCCTAGCATAAACTTGATCATATATCTAATCATGGCATGCATATTAAGACATAAGTGATTCAAAGCAACAGTCTATAATTTGACATAAAGATGTCAATACTCACGCATCCCAACAAACAATCATGTCTTTCAAAATATCAATGCTAAAGAAAGCTATCCCTACAAAATCATATAGTTTTGTCATGCTCTGTCTTCTTAACAGAAAGTATTTATCATGCACAACCCTGATGCAAGCCAAGAAATTGGTTCATACTTTTTAACGCGCTTCAGCTTTTTCAACCCTCATGCAATACATGAGTGCAAGCCATGGATATAGCACTACGGGTGGAATAGAGTATGATGATATGGGTAAATATAGAGAAGACAAAAAGTAAGAAAGTCTCACATCGACATGGCTAACCAATGGGCTATGGAGATGCCCATCAATTGTTATCAATGCGAGGAGTAGGAATTGCCATGCAATGAATGCACTAAGAGCTATAAGTGTGTGAAAGCTCAATATGAAACTAAGTGGGTGTGCATCTAATACTATAATGAATAATTCCCACCAGTATATGAAAGTGACAACATAGGAGACTCATGAAAAACATGGTGCTACTTTGAAGCACAAATTTGGTAAATGATACTAACAATGCCCCTTCTCTCTTTGTTTATTTTTTCTTTTTTTCTTTTTTTCTCTCTCATTGTCCGGAGTCTCATCCCGACTTGTGGGGGAATGATAGTCTCCATCATCCTTTCCTCACTGGGGCACTGCTCTAAAAATGAATAATGATGATCATCACACTTCTGTTTACTTATAACTCAAAAGAAATAAAAATTACAATTCGATACCTATGACAAAGTATGACTCTATATGAATGCCTCTGGCATGTACCAGGATGTGCAATGATCTAGCGTAACATGTATGAAAAATGATGAATGGTGGCTGAGCCACAACTGCTATGTCAGCTATATGATCATGCAAAGCAATATGACAATGAATGCTCAAGTCATCAAAAAGAAGCGGTGGAAGTTGCATGGCAATATATCTCGGAATGGCCATAGAAAAGCCATAATAGGTAGGTATGGTGGCTGTTTTGAGGAAGATATAATGGCCATAGAGCGTATCATATCACGAGGTTTGGATGCACCTGCGAAGTTTGCACCACGTCTCGATGTGAGAAAGGGCGATGCACGGTACCGTAGAGGATAGCAAATTGCGGAAAGGTAAGGGTGCGTATAATCCATGGACTCACATTAGTCATAAAGAGCTCATATACTTATTGTAAAAGTTTATTAGCCCTCGAAGCAAATTACTAATACGCATGCCCCTGGGGGGATAGATTGGTAGGAAAAGTCCATCGCTCGTCCCCGACCGCCACTCATAAGGAAGACAATCAATAATAAATCATGCTCCAATATCGTAGCATAACGAGAGACTATACGTGCACGCTTTGGGAATCACAAACCTTAACACCAATATTCTTACTGAACACAACCATTTACTAGTACCTCCCACATATTCCATCTCTATATCGCAAAACTATTGTGAGGAATCAAACATGTCATATTCAGTGATCCATAAGTTTTATGTAGGATTTTATGACTAACCATGCAATTGACCAATTCCTGTTGACTCTCTAAATAGATACAGGTGAAACATGAGAGTTTAATTCTTTCTACAAAAGATCATGCTCTAATAAATATAAGTGAAGCAAGAGAGCATACTATAAATAACGGTTTTTTATGTGTAGAGAAAAAGGCAATCCAAACTTCAAATGATATAAGTGAAGCACATGAAGCATTCTACAAAGCCATACTCAAAAGATATAAGTGAAGTGCAATGAGCATTCTATAAATCAACCATGGACTATCTCATACCAGCATGGTGCATGAAAGAAAAATGAAAAATAAACACAGAAGACGCTCCAAGATTTACACATATCGCATGAACAAAACGAAAACAAAAACATGCCGATACTTGTTGAAGAAAGATGGGAGGCCTTCCGGGGCATCCCCAAGCTTAGACGCTTGAGTCTCCTTGAATATTTACTTGGGGTGCCTTGGGCATCCCCAAGCTTGATCTCTTGCCTCTCCTCCTTCTCCTCATATGGAGACCTCCTCGATCTTTGATCACTTCATCCACACAAAACTCAACAAAAAGCTCAGTAAGATTTGTTATTATAATAAAGCAAATCACTACTCTAAGTACTATTGCAAACTAATTCATATTTTGTTTTTGCATTGTAGCTACTATAATATAACTTTTCCATGGCTTATACTACCGATAAAAATCGATAGTTTGATAAAAACGAGAAAAACAATCACTAGTACAATGAGCTCCTAAACAAACATTTTTTAACCCCTTTCCGCGACGGCATTTGGAACCGTCGCAAAGTGAGTGTGGGTGATAGGGGGGTCCTTCCCAAATGAACCAGAAACCATCGGGGATATGCTCTCCTGGCACACACGTTCGGCAAAATGAGGTCGTGTGCGACCGGCGAGCACCCAAATACGGAAATACGTACAGTACAGGTAAAAATATACAATTATACGGCGAAATTGTTTCCAGTCGCAAGTACATCCCACACAGTCAGTCCCCGCTAAACGTTTCCGTTCATATGTACATCCCACACAGTCGCTCCAAGGAAAATGTTTCCGTTCACATGTACATCATACACAATTTTTCCCGTTAAATCGCTTGTGTTATTGAATATATCACACACGTTCCGTGGAACAAACTGTGTGGCAAAGGCTGTCCATCACACACAGTTATCATGTGGTAAACGTTTGCGCAATGTGGCCTAACGCAAACAATTTTCAAGAGAAAATCGTGTGTGATTGTTCATTAATCTAACACGGTTTATTCCTAGAAACTGTGTGCGTCGCCCGAGGTCATCGCCCCTGGTATTTTTTGAACAACTGTTTGCAATAGCAAAACCCAATTAGCAGGCTAATTATCCGATTATTCATAATCCATTTATTAATCTAATTGACAGTTCATATTAAGCACACAATATATTTCATTTTCATAATTGAAATACATCAGAGTACAACATCATATAGTTTCAGCACTCAGCTACCCCATTACACAACTACACGAGGACCAAGTTTCACATGCAACATCTATAACCTTTCGAAATTAGCATCATAGACGGTGCATAGACAGATGTATCTCATCTGGAAAACTGCTGAAGCAGAAGGCGAATATAGAGCCTTCATTGATGTTGAAGGTCTTTGTAACTTTAGGTCAATGCCTATGGATGATTGACCGTCCATCCTTCGTCCTCTTCAGGAACACTTCAATATTGAACCGTGGGTGTTGTATGAATACCTTCCTCGCCTCCTGACCATACAGGTGGTTTGAGAGGTAATCATCAGTGAACTGCTTTGGAAAGGCCTGAAAACAAGGAAATGGGGGCAAAGGAATAAATTCTATTCCACCTATAGTGCTATATGCATGGCTCACGCTCATGTATTGCGTGAAGATTGAAAAAGTTTGAGAACATCAAAAATATGAAACAATTGCTTGGCCTGTCATCGGGGTTGTGCATGATTTAAATATTTCGTGTGATGAAAATAGAGCATAGCCAGACTATATGATTTTGTAGGGATAGCTTTCTTTGGCCATGTTATTTTGAGAAGACATAATTGCTTGGTTAGTATGCTTGAAGTATTATTGTTTTTATGTCAATATTAAACTTTTGTCTTGAATTGTTCGGATCTCAATATTCATGCCACAATAAAGAAAATTACATTGAAAATTATGTTAGGTAGCATTCCCCATCAAAAAATTCTGTTTTTATCATTTGCCTACTCGAGGACGAGCAGAATTAAGCTTGGGGATGCTTGATATGTCTCCAACGTATCTATAATTTTTGATTGTTCCATGCTATTATATTATCTGATTTGGATGCTTAATGGGATTAAATATGCACTTTTATATTATTTGCGGGACTAACCTATTAACCGAAGGCCCAGTGCAAATTGTTGTTTTCTTGCCTATTTCAGTGTTTCGTAGAAAAGGAATATCAAATGGAACAAAACCTTCGCGAGGATCTTTTTTGGAACAAATGCAATCCAGGAGACTTGGATTGGAGGTCAAGGAAGCAACAAGGCGGCCACGAGCTAGGGCGGCGCGCGGAGGGGGGTAGGCGTCCCCCCACCCTTGTGGGCCCCACGGAGCTCCACTGACCTACTTCTTTCGCCTAGATATACTCTTATACCCTGAAAACATCCAGGGGAGCCATGAAACCACTTTTCCACCGCAGCAACCTTTTGTACCCATGAGATCCCTTCTGGGGACCTTTTCCGACGATCTACCGGAGGGGGATTCAATCATGGAGGGCTTCTACATCAACACCATAGCCTCTCCGATGATGTGTGAGTAGTTTACCACAGACCTTCGGGTCCATAGTTATTAGCTAGATGGCTTCTTCTCTCTCTTTGGTTCTCAATACAAAGTCTCCTCAATGTTCTTAGAGATCTATTCTATGTAATACTTTTTGCGGTGTGTTTGCCGAGATCCGATGAATTGTGGTTTATGATCAAGATTATCTATGAACAATATTTGATTCTTCTCTAGTTTCTTATATGCATGATTTGATATCTTTGCAAGTCTCTTCGAATTATCAGTTTGGTTTGGCCTACTAGATTAATCTTTCTTGCAATAGGAGAAGTGCTTAGCTTTGGGTTCAATCTTGCGGTGCTTGATCCCAGTGATAGAAAGGGAACCGACACGTATTGTATTGTTGCCATCTAGGATAAAAAGATGGGTTTTATATCATATTGCTTTAGTTTATCCCTCTACATCTTGTCATGTTGCCTAATGCATTACTCTATTCTTATGAACTTAATACTCTAGATGCATGCTGGATAGCGGTCGATGTGTGGAGTAATAGTAGTAGATGCAGAATCGTTTTGGTCTACTTGACACTGACTATGCTCTTTTCTATCAATTGCTCGGCCATAATTTGTTCACCCACCGTAATATATGCTATCTTGAGAGAAGCCCCTAGTGAAACATATGGCCCCCGGGTCTACTTTACATCATATAAGTTTCCGATCTACAATTCTAGTTTACTCTTTATTTTGCAATCTTTTCTTTCCAATGTATACAACAAAATACCAAAAAATATTTATCTTATTATCTTTATCAGATCTCAATTTTGCAAGTGGCCGTGAAGGGATTGACAACCCCTTTATAGCGTTGGTTGCAAGGTTCTTATTTGTTTGTCTAGGTACTAGGAGACTTGCGTGTAGTCTGCTACTTGATTGATACCTTGGTTCTCAAAAACCGAGGGAAATACTTACGCTACATTTCTGCATCACCCTTTCCTCTTCAAGGGAAAACCAATGCATGCTCAAGAGGTAGCACTCCCTCCTTCAGGCGGCGGTGGCGGAGTGGGTGATGATCCCAGCGGTTGACGGTGGGCTGGCGGCCATGGTGGCTGACGATGGCAGGCGGCCACGGCCACCACCTCCCTCCTTTGGGCCGCGGTGGTGGAGCGGGTGATGGCCACGGTGGCCGGCAGTGGGGTGGCGGCCACGACGGACACCTCCGCCTTCGGGTCGCGGCAGCAGAGCGGGAGATGGCCCTGGCTTTTGACGATGGTGTGGCGGCTACGGCGGTCGGCAACAGCTGCTGACGGGCAGCGGCGCTTGAGCGTGTGGTGGGTGTTCCGCGCACACCCAACAAGGATGCCACGCGCACTACACTACACCAGGGACTGCGCCACCGCCACGGTGTAGCCTACCAGCTGGAGCTGTCCTCTGATGACGGCGGAGTGGTTGAGCGATGATGATGGACCGGTGCCATTGGTGATTGTGGAAGAAGCAAACGAGATAAGCTACAAGGAGGGAGGGGAAATGCAACGCAGGACTCGCCGGCCGTGAGGGTTTTTATAGCAGGCCGGCAAGCATTGGGATTTTGGGGGATTTCACCGAGTCGGGTGGGAAGCTTGCGCGGGAACCTGCAAGGTTGCGTGGGAACAGGCTCACTAACGATTCATTGGCGCCATCGTTTGGCCAAAAGAATGCCCTCGCGCGCTGCGCAAGCTTGCATTGTAAGCCGTCTACGGCAGCGGGGTGACAAGACATGCGAGAGGAGGATGAGAGGACACGTACACATACAGTTAATAAAAAAATGTTTGCGATTTAATTACCTACTATATGTAGGATTTATAACATACGAATGCATGTACACATACAGTTAATAAGTAGGATTTAACTAATAAAATACGAATGCATGTCACCATAGATTATATCGTTGGAGTCGTATTTGAACATAGTTTCCAGCTATACAATTTTTCAAACATGCATTAACACATTTTTGGTTAAATTTAAGGTTATACACCATCAAGCGTTTGCCCGCAACACACACGGCTTATTCCATCACAAACAGCTCTGATGGATCAACTGTCTGCCACATATCCCACATGCAACTCTAATCTGATTCATGCTTGATTTCTCCAACATCGCTCGCACAGTTCATCTTATTTGCCACGTATCACCGTGCCATCCTTTGCTCGCGTCCCTCGGCAAGCTCTGCTCGCCGTTAGGCACCGTGGCGTGCTTTGTCGTCCGTTGGCGCGCTCTGCACGCGTCCGTCGGCGCACTCGGCTTGTGGACAGCTTTTCCTTGAGGCGACCATGGAGCGCTCTACTTGCATACCTCCGTGCGCGCTCTGCCAGCGGTTGGGCGTGCACACGATCACGTCGGGGGGCCCATATGCATGCGGTTGCGCCACGCACGTAGCCACGCTATGCAGTTACGTGCGGCACGATGGAGTTATGCGCTGCAAATTAGAACTATCATTACGGGCGGTCGATATTCCTGGCCGTCCGGCTTCCCCTTTAATTCCCGCGGCCATTATAACCTTAGTCTCTTCAACCTTTCAATCGCGCCCCACAACACAACAAGCACACCCACGACGACACATAGATATGCGATGTCCGGTGGCACTCCAATGGAGTTCGGCGAGCATAGAGTGGAGACCCACACGAGGGAGACGGATCTCTCGGTGGTGTACACCATCGACCCGGCCATGGTGGTCGAGTACATCAACAGCGTTCAGTAGTTGCTTGCTGGAGACAAGTACAAGGTGGTCAGCATCGACCTCCAGTACACCGTCGGTCGTCCCGGCATAGATCAGAAGGTTGCCGTCGCCCAGTTGTGCATGCGCCATTATGTCCTCATCTACCACTACTGCATGGCCATAGAGCCTTGCGACCGTTTCAACAGGTTTGTCAACAGCACCGACTACATGTTCACCATGGTGGAAACCAAAGACGATGTAAAAGCGCTCAGTGTTATGGGCTTGGCCTGCAAGAACCTTGTCGAAATCCGTGACCACTACAGGGTCTGTGGCAGCACGAAGCAGGACTCCCTGGTCGAACTCGCCTCGGCCATCATCGACCGCTACTACGAAAAGATGAAGCAGGATGCCCAGAAAACAAGTCATGTATCTTGGAACAAGGCCTGGATGCGGCAACTGGATGAACCTCACCTTAGGTTCGTAGCCAAGAGCATGTACACATGCTATGAGATGCACATGCGGATCGTTGACACGAGGAAGTGCCTCGTTACCTAAATCGACGAGCCCGGATCGAGCCACAAGCAGAGCAAGCGTCACAAGAAGTAGATGATGATCAGATGATCATTTATGCTAGTTAATCATGCATGTAATATATAGTTTACTTTAATGGTGTGTGTGGAAATGTCATGTGTGTAGTAGCCACCTATGTACTTATGCATGTAATAGTTTACTTTGGTGTGTGCAAATGCCATGGTTGTAGTAGCCACCTATGTAAGTGGATGTTTAATTTGGCTATGCGAGCATGTACTTATAAGTGTGTGTGTGTGTGTGTGTATGTTGTTGTTCTATATGCAATCCCATCGCACAACACACACGTCTTATTAGCAGCAACCGTCTATGTTATTATCGGTCTTCACACACATTTCTGATTACAGACATGTTTGCTGCCTATCACACACATGTCTCAACGCAAACAGTTCATCTAAGTGAACCGCATGCCGTATATCCCACACACCTTTGATCTGGCTCACCGTTTCTTTTGTGTTGCCTAATCACAAACAGTTCCTCCGAGTGAACCGTATGCTATGTATCGCACACACCTTCATCTGGCTACCCGTTTCTTTTGTTCCTCCTCATTGCAAACAGTTCATTGAACTGAACCGTATGCGCTTCATTGCACACGCAAATAAAACCTGAACCATGTTTCATGCATCCGTCATCACAAACGTTTTATACATTTTTGACGGTTTTCATACAATACCGTTTGCGATTATTGCATTGTGCACAGTTTCTCAAAGGGTCTCTGATCGTAGTGTCGCGTTAGCAGCATCATGTAGTAGTGAATGCATCAAAAACAGAATATGTCTTAAACAGGATAGTCTGTAGTAATATGAACATTCACCATACTTTTGGTACTCCAAAAATTCTGAAAAAATTAGGAATTTGTTTTGTACAGAAAGACTGTGCAAGAGGTTTCAGAGGATTTAGATGTTCCAGTAAAAAAATGTAAAATCGGGCACTACAGCCAAAGTTTTTGTTTCTACACTACACATATCAACAAGCAATCTAAACATCCTAAAGGCAAATCTTGGCACAGTATTTTTATAATACAATGGAATTGTACAAGGCGATAATTATTTTTGTTGAGAAGTTTCTGTAATTAAGATTCACAAAGTTTCCATGGGCATGAACAAAGTTCAAGGCTAGCTCTCGCTTCCACGGTGCTCGACTATCTCACTTTCAGTTTTCGTTTTGTGAAGTTTTAAGTTCCCCTCTATATTTTTTAAAATTTATAAAATCACTCAACAGAAATAAATGACTCTCTAAAACATCCGGGTTGTCTCCCTGGCAGCGCTTCCTTTAAATCCATTAAGTTGGGCATAAAGTGATCAAGTAATGGATCCACCTGGATCCCAAGGTATATCAAAGCCAATTTTAATTAATAATGACTTCGCATTTAGTAGTGAGCACAAAGCAACATATATTATACAATGACGAAGTCTAACTCTCTTTCTATGCATCGACATGTCATATAAGAACAATTCATGCACATCAAGTAAAGGCCAATACATAGCATAAGAAGTTTCTCGCAATTTTATCCTGTCGGAAACATAGTGAGGCGGAGATGTAGTTCCTCTCTCATAATAATTGCAAGTAGGAGCAGCAAGCACATTCATATTATATTCATCAAAATCATCATGTGTAGTTGTAAAAGGCAACCCATCAATGTAATTCTTAATAAGAGCAAACTTCTCTGATATAGTGTAGTTGGGAGAATCCAAAAAGATAATAGGACTATCTTGTGTGGGTGCAATAGCAACAATTTCATTCTCAACATAAGGAACTATAGCAAGTTCATCTCCATAAACATAATTCATATTGGCATCTTGGCCACAAGCATAGCAAGCATCAAGTTCATCAAAAAGGGATATTTTAAAAGAATCAATGGGATCATAGCAATTACCATAACATTCATCCTTGGGTAACCATGAAGGGACATTAAACAATGTATGCATTGAAGAGTTACTCTCATTAGAAGGTGGGCACGGGTAGCTAGTCCGCTCTTGCTCCTTTTGTTCTTCGCTCTCCTCATCATCTTTTTCATCCAATGTGCTCACAGTTTCATAAATTCCTTCTTCCATAGACTCCTGCAAAATATTAGTCTATTCTTGGACAACGGATATTTTCTCAATAAAATTCATCAATATCGGAATTGTATTTATAATTATCATTGCAATATTTAAGGATAGCAAAATTTTAAGGTCTATAAACCGAGTCGTCAAAATCTTCAAACTTTTCAAACAAAGATTCAATTTCATAAGCACCCTTAAAAGCAACAAAGTCTTCTATTCGTTCCACATGATAGTAATCATATATACCATTAGCATAAGAAGCCAAGGTTTCATTATCATTAAATTTGCATGAAAATGGAAGGTGTGGAGAATTCATCTTGGCATAAATTTCTCTGGCATAATTATATCTCTAGCATAAATTCCAAGCATACCAATGCAACATATGAATTTGATCCCATAATAGTTTCCCTTTTTGTGTCAAGCAATAATCCCTAAAGTATTCACGTTGATCCAACATTACTCACATTATATAGTTGAATGGGGTTTTCTCATGATTATCATAGCAGTGCATAATATCTTTCACATAACAAGCATCTAGGGTTTTAGGAGGTTCCCCATCTCCATGAGTAGTAACTACAACTAATTTTTTTGGTGTTTCGTGTTCCATATCCATAACTAAAGATAGAGACCAACTTAGAAGAGAAAATAAAAACTAATTAGTGATAAAGCAAACAAGCACACACGAGAATATTCACCTCATGCTATTGCTCCCCGGCAACGGTACCAAAAAAAGGTCTTGATAACCCACAAGTATAGGGGATCATTTGTAGCCTTCTTCGATAAATAAGAGTGTCAAATCCAACGAGGAGCTAAAGGTAGAACAAATATTCCCCCAAGTTCTATCGACCACCGATACAACTCTATGAACAATTTAACATTTGCTTTACCAGAAACATGTATGAAGATATTTGGCAAGAATAAAACTATGAGTACTTTGCGAAAATAATACTACGAATAAATATTGTCAACGAGTATGAAGCTATTTGACAAGAATAATACTACGAGTATTTGGCAATCTACTCATCCTAAAGGCAAATCTTGGCGCAATAATTTTACCATACAAAGGATTTGTACAAGGGGATAATAATTTTTATAAAAAGTCTCTATAATTAAGATTCACAAAGTTTCCATGGGCATGAACAAAGTTCAAGGCTAGCTCCCACTTTCACAATGCTCGTCCCTCTCACTTTCATTTTTATTTTTGTGAAGTTTTAAGTCCCCCTCTATATTTTTTGTTTTTTATAAAAGCACTCAATAGAAATAAATGACTCACTAAAACTTCTGGGTTGTCTCTCTGGCAGTGCTTTCTTTAAAGCCATTAAGCTAGGCATAAAGTGCTCAAGTAATGAATCCACCCAGATCCCAAGGTATATCAAAGCCAAATTTAATTAACAATGATTTGGCATTTAATAGTGAGCACAAAGCAACATATATCATGCAATGACAAAGTCCAAGTATCTTCCTATGCATTGGCATATCATACAAGAACAATTCATGTACATAAAGTAAAGCCCAATACATAGCATACACAGTTTCTTGCAAATTTATCATGTTGGAAACATAGAGAGGCGGAGATGTAGTTCCTCTCTCATAATAATTGCAAGTAGGAGCAGCAAGCACATGCATATTATATTAATCAAAATCATCATGCGTAGTAGCAAAATGCAACCCATCAATATAATCCTTAATAAGAGCAAACTTCTCTGATATTGTGTACTTTGGAGAATTCAAAAAGATAATAGGACTATCATGTGTGGGTGTTGTAGCAAAAATTCATTCTTATCATAAGGAACTATAGCAAGTTCATCTCCATAAGCATAATTCATGTTGGCATCATGACCACAACATAATTCATATTGGCATCATGGCCACAAGCATAGCAAGCATCTAGTTCATCAAAAAGGGATATTTCAAATGAATCAATGGGATCATAGCAATTATACTAACATTCACCCTTCGGTAAGCATGAAGGGAAATTAAATAATGTATGAGTTGAAGATTTACTCTCATTAGAAGGTGGGCACGGGTAGCTAATCCGTTGTTCCTCCTTTTGTTCTTCGCTCTCCTCATTATCTTTTTCATCCAATGAGCTCACAGTTTCATCAATATCTTCTTCCATATACTCCTGCAAGACATTATTCTCTTCTTGGGCAGGAGACTTTCTCAATAAATAATTGGGTGAGATGTCAATAGGAGGAGAACAATAAGGAGTGAAAAGACCCTAAGCTTGGGTATGCCCAAGGCACCCCAAAGTAATAATCAAGGAAGATCCAAGCAACTAAGCTCGGGGATGCCCCAGAAGGCATCCCCTCTTTCATCTCCAACATTATCGGTAACCTCACTTGGAGCTACTTTTTTATTCGTCACATGATATGTGTTTTTCTTGGAGCGTCATTTTCTTTTGTTAGGATTTCCTTGCTGTTATTTAGAATAATGTTTTACATCTTTCTTTTCAATGAAAATGTCAAGGATAGCCATTACCTTGCTTATTTTGCAAGTCTACATGTTGCTGTTTCAAAACAGAAAGTTTATCGCTGTTGCAAAAATTCCCGAGAAAAGTTAGAATGTGGTAAAATGTCGAAACTTTTTGAAAAATAAGCTCTGATAAATTTTCTACAGTGTGGTAAATTTTTAGAATTTTTGGAGTTACAGAAGCATGATTGTTCTTGCATTCTTACAGACTGTACTGTTTTGGCAGATTGCTGTTATGGTTGCATTGTTTGCATATGTTTGCTTGTTTAATGATTCTATTTACGGATAGGAGTATTAAATATGCAGAAGCATTTAGTATGCAATGTTAAATAATAAGTGATTTGCTACAGTAGAGACAGATGTGGTTTTGCAATGATTTATACTAACGTATCTCACGAGTTCTTGTTGAGTTTTGTGTGGATGAAGTTTTTAAGATTTAGGGAAACCATGATATAAAAGGAATTAAGGAGACACAAGAACTCAAGATTGGGGATGCCCAAGTGTAACGCCCTCGATGCGGCTATATCTCCTACGTGTCGAAGCACGACTTAGAGGCATAACCGCATTGAAAGCAATGTCACAAGTTAGGAAATCTTCACAACATCCCATGTAATATAAATAATAAAAGGGGAAGGAACATAGTTGGCTTACACTCGCCACGTCAAGCAAAGTACATAAATAGCATCACATCATCCAATCACTCATGGCCCGACTACGGTGCCAAAATAAAAGATGAACCCAACATGCGACACGGTCCCGATCGCCCCAACTGGGCACCACTATTGATCATCAGGGGAAGACACATAGTAACGGCGTGAGTCATCATCAAACTCCCACTTGAGCTCAAGTGCGTCATCTAGAACAGAGTCATCAGGTGCTGCATATGGTTTGGAAGTAAACTGTGAGCCACAGGGACTCAGCAATCTCGCACCCTCGCGATCAAGTCTATTTAAGCTTATAGGTAAGGCAAGGTAATAAGTGGAGCTGCAGCAAGCGACTAGCATATATGGTGGCTAACCTATTCGCAAATGAGAGCGAGAAGAGAAGGCAAAGCGCGATCAAATAACTAGAGAACAACCTGCGGCAAACATTACTCCAACACCGTGTTCACTTCCCGGACTCCGCCGAGAAGAAACCATCACGGTAACACACACAGTTGATTCATTTTAATTAAGTTAAGGTTCAAG
Source organism: Triticum dicoccoides (assembly GCF_002162155.2). Lineage (NCBI taxonomy): Eukaryota > Viridiplantae > Streptophyta > Magnoliopsida > Poales > Poaceae > Triticum > Triticum dicoccoides. The sequence continues at coordinate 334,185,189 of NC_041392.1, read as the reverse complement.
TTATCTACAACCGGACATTAACAAATTCCCATCTGCCCATAACCACGGGCACGGCTTTCGAAAGTTCAAATCCCTGCAGGGGAGTCCCAACTTAGCCCATGACAAGCTCTCACGGTCAACGAAGGATATACCTTCTCCCGAGACATTCCGATCAGACTCGGTATCCCAGTTCTACAAGACACTTCGACAAGTTAAAACAAATCCAGCAACAACGCCCGAATGTGCCGACAAATCCCGATAGGAGCTGCACATATCTCGTTCTCAGGGCACACTCAGATTGTCCAAACTTCCGGTAGGCCAGCCCAGAGTTGCCCCTGGTAGCCACCGGCAGCTGGCGAGGTGGACCAACACTCAGAGGAGCACTGGTCTGGGTTTTTTTTAATAAGATGACCCTTGGGCTCTAGAAACCCAAGGGAAAAAGAGGCTAGGTGGCAAATGGTAAAACCAAGGTTGGGCATTGCTGGAAAAGCTTTATTCAAGGCGAACTGTCAAGGGGTTCCCATTATCACCCAACCGCATAAGGAACGTGAAATTCGGGAACATAACACCGATATGACGGAAACTAGGGCGGCAAGAGTGGAACAAAACACTAGGCAAAAGGCCGGGCCTTCCACCCTTTACCAAGTATATAGATGCATTAAGATAACAAGATAATATAATGATATCCCAACAAGAAAATAATGTTCCAACAAGGAACGGTCTCGGATCTTCACCTGCAACTAGCAACACTATAAGAGGGGCTGAGCAAAGCGGTAACATAGCCAATCAACGGTTTGCTAGGACATGGTGAGGTTTGACATGGCAATTTGGGAGGCATGAAGCAAGTGGTTGGCATTGTAGCATAGGCATAGCAAAAGAGCGAGCATCTAGCAAAGCAAAGATAGAAGTGATTTCGAGGGTATGATCATCTTGCCAGCAAAGTTGTCAGAGTTGGCTGGATCCTCGAAAGCAAACTCAACGGGCTCCTCGTTAGCGAACTCGTCTCCCGGCTCTACCCAAACAAGACAAACAAGCAAAAGGACACAATCAACCACGTGCAAAGCTCAAACAACATGATGCAAACATGGTATGCTATGCGGGATGCGATATGTGATGCATATGCAAGATTTGACAAGGAATGAATGAACCTGGCCTCAACTTGGTAATCCAAGTGTGCCACTGGAAATGTGAGATGATTTTGCTTGAAAACTATATAAAGAACGCCGAAATCGGAGACACGGTTCGGAAATGGCAAGCAATTCAAATATGGCACCGGTCTCCGATATACAGCAAGTAGCCATCTAAATGCAACAAGCTAAACATGCTACAGCACCCAAACATGGCAACAAAATTTATGGCAGGGATCCATTAATGAAGCTTAACAAAAGATGAACACTGACCTACGGCCAATTCATTCATTAACAGGTTCAAACAAGCATGGCAAAAATGCAATTGATAAACAGATTTCAGACTTACTGAAATTAACACTTGTTTGGAATTGCACACTTTGAAGCAAGAAAACTATATGCTACAGGAACTGAACATGGCAAAGCAAGGCATTGAATGGAGGTACTCAAAGAGCTTAACAAAAGTCCCTTAGTGACCTTGAGCCAAAAGGGATAGGAAAATACAATTGCAAGCATGTGAATATGGCAAAAAATTTAAACAGATCACAGACTTAGAGAAAAACTGGAGCATGCAAATCAGATATCAAATAGGCATGTTTACGAGCTCGATGCACTCACTAGAGAGCAAGGCATGACAATCTAAGCATGCACCCATCAAGAAAACACATTATACAAGCTAGACATGGCAAGAACAATAACATAGCATGCACGGATCAACTACAACATCCTCGGCAAAATCGCTAACAAGTAGACAATCTGCCCAGATTCACGAAATAGCAAAAGTAGAGCTCGATTGACTCAAGCTAGGGTGCTCCATAAATGCAAACAAATACATGGATGGATAGAGCACTACAAGATTAACAAATCACCCTTACTGATCATCCTCAAAAGAGGCACGGATCACTAGGAAACAACATGAACATATGGCATATTGATAAAAACAGATCAAGGACTTAGTGGAATGGCTAAGTCCCTGAAATCAGCATTAACGAATGCACCACTTTGCAAGCTTGTGCTAGTCACCACACACATCACAAAAATACATGTATAGCACCTTTGGAAAGATGGCAAAGCATATAACAAAACACATGTAGAGCTCAGGGGCATATCATGCACACAATAATCATGGCAAAAATGACAAATAGCTATTTGGAGCAGCAGATCTGACAATTATCTCAAATAGCACTCTTCCAACAGCATTTCGGGCATCAAGATGTACTCAAATGAAAATGATGCAATGAGATGAAATGATGTGCTCTCTGAGACGAACATTTTGATATGCTACATGCCCAAAACGGATCTACGGACGCAAAGTTACGATGCGATGAACATGGCAATATAATCTGCAGACTTATGGAAAAATTAGGTCAACCCTAATTTCCAGATCTGGATCCGGCGTGTGGAGGTTCACCGGGGGCCTCGCCGGAGTCCGTCGGGGAAGCGGCTGCCGGAGCTCGCCGGTGGAGGGGAAGGGCTCGCCGGCCCCGGGCGAGGACGGTGGTGGCGGTGGCGTCCGCGGCGTGGGTCGCCGGCGCCTGGCAACGGCTGGAGCGGGCGGGGCCGGTGTGGTGGAGCTCGCCGGTGATGAAGATCGGCGCATGCGCGCGGCGGCGCGGCGGAGAGGCGACGGGCCTCGGGAGGAATAGGCACCGGGCGGCGGCGGTGGCGAAGTGGGCCTCGGGGGCCCGATCCGGGCCTCCCGGGCCGGCGGCGGCGAGAAAGTGGGGCGGCGCCGCGGCGAATATGAGGCGGACACGTGGTGGCGGCGGCTGGGTCGGACGTGTCCGGCCCGAGCGGACGCGTCCGGCGGCGAGAGGTGGGAGGCGACTAGGGTTTCACCCGTGATTTCGAATGGGGGAGGTATTTATAGGCTTAAAGGGAGCTAGGAGTGTCCAAATGAGGTGCAGTTTTTGGCCACGCGATCGTGATCGAACGCTCTAGATGATGGAGAAGCTTTTGGTGGGTTTTGGGCCAAATTGGAAAGTTGTTGGGTTGCAACACTCACGAGGCCTTTTCGGTCCCTCGGTTAACCGTTGGAGCATCAAACGAAGTCCAAATGGTACGAAACTTGACAGACGGTCTACTGGTAGTAAACCAAGGCCGCTTGGCAAGTCTCGGTCCAATCCGGAAATGTTTAATCCCCACACATGAAAGAAAGGTAGAAATGACCACCGGAGGAGAACGGAGCACCGGAATGCAAAAAGGACAACGGGGAAAATGCTCGGATGCATGAGACGAACACGTATGCAAATGCAATGCACATGATGAAATGATATGAGATGCATGACAACTACAACAACACATGGAGACAAAAACCAGAACCCGAGAAAATAAAATAACTTAACACCGGAAACGGCAAGAGTTGGATTGCATGTTAGGTAAATAACATCCGGGGTGTTACAACACTCCACCACTACGAAAGGATCTCGTCCCAAGATCTAGGACTGAAAGAACGCCGGGTACTCAGAACGGAGGTGATCCTCGTGTTCCCAGGTGGATTCACGGTTGGAATGGTGTGACCACTTGACTTTGAGGAATTTGATTGACTTATTGCGAGTCTTGCGTTCAGTCTCTTCAAGAATAGCAACTGGGTGCTCACGATAAGAGAGATCTTCTTGGAGCTCAATGTCTTCGAAGTTGACTGTGCGTTCAGGAGTTTTGAAGCACTTGCAGAGCTGAGAGACATGGAACACGTCATGCACATTTGCAAAGTTTGAAGGAAGCTCGAGTTGATAGGAGAGATCGCCTCTCTTGCTGACGATCTTGAAAGGTCCCACGTATCTAGGGGCAAACTTCCCTTTGATACTGAAGCGACGAGTACCTTTCATTGGAGAGACGCAGAGGTAAACATGATCTTCGATCTCGAAAGCCAAATCACGGTGCTTACTATCATAGTAGCTCTTCTGGCGCGACTGCGCTGCTTTGAGGTTATCTCGAATGACTTTGCACATCTCCTCTGCCTCTGTGATTAAGTCATTTCCCAGAAGTTGACGTTCACCGGTTTCAGACCAGTTGAGAGGGGTACGACACTTCCTGCCATACAGGATTTCGAATGGGGCCTTGCCCGAACTTGCTTGAAAACTGTTGTTGTAGGATAATTCAGCGTATGGAAGACAATCCTCCCACTTCATGCCGAAGGAGATCACACAAGCCCTGAGCATATCTTCAAGAATCTGGTTGACACACTCGACTTGACCGCTAGTTTGAGGATGGAAAGCTGTGCTGAAGCGGATGTTCCCATGGCCTTCTGAAAAGAATCCCAAAACTTGGAGGTAAAGATGCTGCCACGGTCTGAAGAGATCACCTGTGGAATACCGTGCAGCGAGACAATCCGAGAGGTATACAGCTCCACCAATTGAGTTGCAGTGATAGACTCTTTGATAGGCAGAAAGTGAGCCACTTTAGTGAGTTTGTCGATGACAACGAATATAGCATCATTGCCACGCTTGGACTTTGGAAACCCAGTCACGAAGTCCATCTCAATGTGGTCAAACTTCCATTCTAGAATGGCAAGAGGTTGGAGGAGACCAGCTGGCCTTTGGTGTTCTACCTTCACTCTTTTGCATACATCACACTCATTCACGAACTGAGCAATCTCGCGCTTCATTCGAGTCCACCAATAAGCCTGCTTGAGGTCCTGATACATCTTCGTGCTCCCAGGGTGGATGGAGAGGAGTTAATTGTGAGCCTTGTTCATGATAACCTTACGAAGATCACCTTTGGGCATGACAATACGATCCTCGAAGAAGAGAGTATCCTTATCATCAAGGCAGTAGCACTTGTACTTGGGTTGGCTCTTGTCAATCCCAATCTTCACCTTCTTCACCATAGCATCAAGAAGCTGAGCTTGGCGAATCTGGTCTTCCAAGGTAGGAGAGACTTGAAGGTTGGCGAGGAAACCTTGAGGAACAACTTGCAGATTGAGTTTGCGGAAAGCTTCACAAAGCTCGGGTTGATAAGGCTTGAGAATCAGACTGTTGCAATAAGCCTTCCTGCTCAATGCGTCAGCAATCACATTGGCCTTGCCTGGAGTATACTTGATACTCGGATTATACTCTTGAATCATTTCGACCCATCGAGTCTACCTGAGGTTGAGATTAGGCTGAGTGAAGATGTACTTGAGACTCTTGTGGTCAGTGAAGATGTCCACTTTTCTTCCCAATAAGAGATGTCTCCAAGTCAAAAGAGCATGCACAACTGCCGCCAACTCGAGGTCATGAGTGGGGTAGTTCTTCTCGTTGGGCTTCAACTGGCGAGCGGTATAAGCCACAACTTTCTTCTCTTGCTGCACCGAGACCTTCACGAGAGGCATCGCAGAAGACCTCGAACGGTTTGGATTCATCGGGAGGAGTCAGAACTAGAGCAGTGACCAATTTCTCTTTCAAAGTGTTGAAAGCGATGTCACATTCCGGAGACCAAACGTATTTGACGTGCTTCTGGAGAAGATTTGAGAGAGGCTTCGTGATCTTTGAAAAGTTCTCAACGAACCTTCGACAATAGCTTGCGAGACCGAGGAAGCTACGGAGTTGCTTCACGTTCTGAGGTGGTTCCCAATTCACAATTGCAGACACCTTCTCAGGATTCACCGCAATGCCCTTGGCAGAGATGATATGCCCAAGGTAAAGAACCTCATCGAGCCAAAATTCGCACTTTGAGAACTTGGCGTAGAACTGATGTTCCTTGAGCTTATCGAGTACCAAACGCAAGTGTTTGGCATGATCTTCCTTGTTCTTCGAAAAGACCAGAATGTCGTCGAGATAGACCAAAACAAAGTCATTGGTGTAGGCGTTGAAGATGAAGTTCATCATACGAGAGAAAGTCGGAGGAGCGTGGACGAGGCCAAAAGACATGATAGTGTATTCATATGAACCATAGCTTGTTCTGAAAGCCGTCTTGGGAATATCTTGCTCACGGATTCGAATCTGGTGATAACCCATGCGGAGATCAAGCTTGGAGAATACTTGGGCACCTTTGAGTTGTTCGAACAGCTCGTTGATGTTGGGAAGTGGGTATTTGTTCTTGATAGTCTTCTTGTTCAATGGACGATAGTCAACACAAAGTCGGTCCGTTCCATCCTTCTTCTTCACAAAAAGAACTCCACAACCCCACGGAGAAGAACTAGGTCGGATGAGACCCATTTTCTCTTGAATATCGAGTTGCTTCTTCAGCTCCTTCAACTCTTCAGGTCCGAGCTTATAAGGACGTTTGCACACTGGTTCCGTGCCAGGCTCAAGATCGATGACGAATTCAACTGGCCGGTGCGGAGGCATTCCTGGAAGCTCTTCTGGAAGACGTCTTGATATTCGCAAACAACTGGAATTTGAGAGATGGCATCTAGTTCACCCTTCTCATTGAGAGAAAACAGACGGATGGTATTATCCCGAGCGGCAAAGACAATAACATCCTCAGACGAATGAGTCAATTGAGTCTGCCTGGATGCACAATCAAGCTGAGCCTTGTGCTTAGAAAGCCAATCCATCCCGAGAATAAGATCAATATCCGAGTTACCAAGGACCATTGGAGAAGCCAGAAACTTGAAATCACCCATCATGATAGAAATATCCGGAATCTCGTGGTTAGCGAGCAAACATTTACCCGGAGAGACAACTGCTAACGGTTTATGCATAACTTGGGAAGTCAACTCATGCTTAGATGCAAAAGGTTTCGAGATGAAACAATGCGATGCACCAGTGTCAAAAAGAACTTTTGCAGGAACATCGTTAATAGGAAGGTTACCCATGATGACATCTGACGAGTCCTCTGCCTGAGCTGCATTCATCAAATTGACCTTGGCGTGCTTGGGGTTATGCTTGACCATAGCTGTACTTGCCGATCTCACAGGAGGAGGAGGAGGGAGACGCCTCTGGCTGAAGCACTTGTTGGCATAGTGACCCTTCTGTTGGCACTTGTTGCACGTGACCTCTGAAAGCGGACGGTGATATGGAGCACTCGATCTTGGAGCTTGAGACAAAGTCTTGTTCTAAAAGCCAGGGTTGGGTGGGTGGGAAAATCCACTGCCACCTTTGCTCTTCTGATACGGCTGACGGAACGGAGGAGGAGGAAGCCAATACTTCTGCTGCTTGGCCACTTGAGTAGAGGAAGGAGTAGCATCTCTAACTCGCTTCTTGAAAGCATCACACCTCAGTTGAGCAGCCTCTTGCTTCAATGCCATGTTGTAGAACTCATCGTACCTTAAGGGCTCCAGGAGAACAAGAGCTAGCTGGATTTCTTCTCTGAGACCACCCCTGAACTGGTATATCATGCTCTTCTCATCAGGGATGTCCTGCTTAGCAAAGCGGGCGAGCTTCTAAAACAACTTGTTGTAGTCATAGACAAACAAAGAGCCTTGCTTCAGGTTGCGGAATTCCTCACGCTTGCTTTCAACCACGCTCTGAGGAATATGATGAGCTTTGAAGTCTTGACGGAATTCATCCTAGGTAATCACATGGCCTCCTCTGGAATCTTTGTACTGCTGGAACCATTTTGCAGCTTGGTCTTTGAGTTGGAAGGAAGCGAACTTGACAAAGTCCTCAGGCCTGACGTTAATGCACTCAAAATGCTTGCATAAGTCCACGAGCCAATCGTCAGCATCAGTTGCCTCAACACAATTGCTGAAGGTCTTTGGCTGGTTAGCAAGGAACTCGTTGAGTGTAGCAAAGTGATTCTGATTGTTGCCTTGGTTGCCTTGGTTCGCTTGATTGCGCTCTTGAAGAATTTTCATGATCAACTGCGTGTTTGCATTGGTTGCGGCCATCACAGCTTGCCATGCCTCCGGAGGAGGAGGTGGTGGCGGATCAGGATTCGGAGTCGTGCGCGTTGGAGGAGCCATCCTGAAGAGGTTGACATCCATTAGCACATTGATAGACAAATATTGAAGCTGAATCCAACGGAATGAAATTGCAATAAATCGTCTTCACATCCGAACAAAATGAACGAATGTATTCCACTTGAAATGGTCACATATCCATAAATTGAGAAGCCACTTAGAATTTAGGTAGAGGAATAAATCAACAAGGTACGGATCAAGAACGAATACTCGGTAAGAAATCCCAATCTCGAACCAAATATCTGTGGAAGAAGATCTAGAGCTACAAGAATTCCCACCTATGAAACTCCCGAACCTTTCCGGTTATGCAATCAGGTGTTGGGGATACAGGGGAAGCATAATATCTCACCCAAATCTAGCAAATCCTACATCCAGCTGTATCCATCCTTCAACACATAACCAAGAAAAACTTCGGAAACCATCTACCTCAACCTTCGAAAAGCATCCGTTATACAAGTTATGGCAATACTCCCGAACTCCCGCCCCAGTACTGGGTGGAATCGAGGTTATCTCACCAACAACTGCATAAAAGAGATTTTCGATGTCGGCATACTAAACTCAGGTATTCTAGAACTGCAACGATAAAATTGTGACGACAACACCTCAGAGCTCAACTCCCCGGGACACTGCCACAACCCCTAAATGACAGGAGGCACCAAGAACAATGTTCTCGTCACAAATCCATCGGAACGATTCCAAGATACCCGCGTGAACCTAAATTTTTTTTTGTGAAATTTGAGAAGAGAAGAGTCAAAACTCTACGTCAGGAAGCCTTACCAGAGTGATGAGGAGACTGGGGAGTAAAAGAATTCCTAAACTCTCCGATATATAATTCCTAAATGACTCAAAACATTTTTCTAGACTCAACAACGGCTGCTAAAAACGATCAAGCAGTGGGGGCTCCTAAGGTTGGGGAAGGCTCTGATTACCAACTTGTAACGCCCTCGATGCGGCTATATCTCCTACGTGTCGAAGCACGACTTAGAGGCATAACCGCATTGAAAGCAATGTCACAAGTTAGGCAATCTTCACAACATCCCATGTAATATAAATAATAAAAGGGGAAGGAACATAGTTGGCTTACACTCGCCACATCAAACAAAGTACATAAATAGCATTACATCATCCAATCACTCATGGCCCGACTACGGTGCCAAAATAAAAGATGAACCCAACATGCGACACGGTCCCGATCGCCCCAACTGGGCACCACTACTGATCATCAAGGAAAGACACATAGTAATGGCGTGAGTCCTCGTCGAACTCCCACTTGAGCTCAAGTGCATCATCTGGAACGGATTCATCAGGCCCTGCATCTGGTTTGGAAGTAAACTGTGAGCCACAGGGACCCAGCAATCTCGCAACCTCGCGATCAAGTCTATATAAGCTTATAGGTAAGGCAAGGTAATAAGTGGAGCTGCAGCAAGCGACTAGCATATATGGTGGCTAACCTATTCGCAAATGAGAGTGAGAAGAGAAGGCAAAGCGCGATCGAATAACTAGAGAACAACCTGCGGCAAACATTACTCCAACACCGTGTTCACTTCCCGGACTCCGCCGAGAAGAGACCATCACGGTAACACACATAGTTGATTCATTTTAATTAAGTTAAGGTTCAAGTTATCTACCCATCTGCCCATAACCACGGGCACGGCTTTCGAAAGTTCAAATCCCTGCAGGGGAGTCCCAACTTAGCCCATGACAAGCTCTCACGGTCAACGAAGGATATACCTTCTCCCGAGACATTCCGATCAGACTCGGTATCCCGGTTCTACAAGACACTTCGATAAGTTAAAACAAATCCAGCAACACCGCCCGAATGTGCCGACAAATCCCGATAGGATCTGCACATATCTCATTCTCAAGGCACACTCAGATTGTCCAAACTTCCGGTAGGCCAGCCTAGAGTTGCCCCTGGTGGCCACCGGCGGCTGACGAGGAGGACCAACACTCAGAGGAGCACTGGTCCGGGGTTTTTTAATAGGATGACCCTTGGGCTCCGGAAACCCAAGGGAAAAAGAGGCTAGGTGGCAAATGGTAAAACCAAGGTTGGGCATTGCTGGAAAAGCTTTATTCAAGGCGAACTGTCAAGGGGTTCCCATTATCACCCAACCGCGTAAGGAACGCAAAATCCGGGAACATAACACCGATATGACGGAAACTAGGGCGGCAAAAGTGGAACAAAACACTAGGAAAAAGGCCGAGCCTTCCACCCTTTACCAAGTATATAGATGCATTAAGAGAACAAGATAATATAATGATATCCCAACAAGAAAATAATGTTCCAACAAGGAACGGTCTCCGATCTTCACCTACAACTAGCAACGCTATAAGAGGGGCTGAGCTAAGCGATAACATAGCCAATCAATGGTTTGCTAGGACATGGTGGGTTAGAGGTTTGACATGGCAATTTGGGAGGCATGAATCAAGTGGTAGGCATCGTAGCATAGGCATAGCAAAAGAGTGAGCATCTAGCAAAGCAAAGATAGAAGTGATTTCGAGGGTATGATCATCTTGCCTGCAAAGTTGTCAGAGTTGACTGGATCCTCGAAAGCAAACTCAACGGGCTCCTCGTTAGAGAACTCGTCTCCCGGCTCTACCCAAACAAGACAAACAAGAAAAAGGACACAATCAACCACGTGCAAAGCTCAAACAACATGATGCAAACATGGTATGCTATGCGGGATGCGATATGTGATGCATATGCAAGATTTGACAAGGAATGAATGAACCTGGCCTCAACTTGGTAATCCAAGTGTGCCACTGGAAAGGTGAGATGATTTCGCTTGAAAACGATATAAAGAACGCCGGAATCGGAGACACGGTTTGGAAATGGCAAGCAATTCAAATATGGCACCGGTCTGCGATATACAACAAGTAGCCATCTAAATGCAATTGATGAACTACGGCCAATTCATTCATTAACAGGTTCAAACAAGCATGGCAAAAATGCAATTGATAAACAGATTTCAGACTTACTGAAATTAACACTTGTCTGGAATTGCAGATCATGTAGCACACTTTGAAGCAAGAAAACTATATGCTACAGGAACTGAACATGGCAAAGCAAGGCATTGAATGGAGCTACTCAAAGAGCTTAACAAAAGTCCCTTAGTGACCTTGAGCCAAAAGGGATCGGAAAATACAATTGCAAGCATGTGAACATGGCAAAAAATTTAAACAGATCACAGACTAGAGAAAAACTGGAGCATGCAAATCAGATATCAAATAGGCCTGTTTACGAGCTCGATGCACTCACTACAGAGCAAGGCATGACAATCTAAGCATGCACCCATCAAGAAAACACATTATACAAGCTAGACATGGCAAGAATAATAACATAGCATGCACGGATCAACTACAACATCCTCGGCAAAATCGCTAACAAGTAGACAATCTGCCCAGATTCACGAAATAGCAAAAGTAGAGCTCGATTGACTCAAGCTAGGGTGCTCCATAAATGCAAACAAAGACATGGATGGATAGAGCAGTACAAGATTAACAAATAACCCTTACTGATCATCCTCAAAAGAGGCACGGATCACTAGGAAACAACATGAACATATGGCATATTGATAAAAACAGATCAAGGACTTAGTGGAATTGCTAAGTCCTTGAAATCAGCATTAACGAATGCACCACTTTGCAAGCTTGTGCTAGTCACCACACACATCACAAAAATACATGGATAGCACCTCTGGAAAGATGGCAAAGCATATAACAAAACACATGTAGAGCTCAGGGGCATATCATGCACATAATAATCGTGGCAAAAATGACAAATAGCTATTTGGAGCAGCAGATCTGACAATTATCTCAAATAGCACTCTTCCAACAGCATTTCGGGCATCAAGATGAACTCAAATGAAAATGATGCAATGAGATGAAATGATGTGCTCTCTGAGACGAACATTTTGATATGCTATATGCCAAAATGGATCTACGGATGCAAAGTTATGATGCGATGAACATGGCAATATAATCTGCAGACTTAGGGAAAAAATTAGGTTAACCCTAATTTCCAGATCTGGATCCGGTGCGTGGATCGAGGTTCACTGGGGGCCTCGCCGGAGTACGTCGGGGAAGCGGCTACCGGAGCTCGCCGGAGGAGGGGAAGGGCTCGCCGGCCCCGGGCGAGGACGGTGGTGGCCGTGGCGTCTGCGGCGCGGGTCGCCGGCGCCTGGCGACGGCCAGAGTGGGCGGGGCCGGTGTGGTGGAGCTCGCCGGTGATGAAGACCGGCGCCTGCGTGCGGCGGCGCGGCGGAGAGGCGGCGGGCCTCGGGAGGAAGAGGCACCGGGCGGCGGTGGTGGCGAAGTGGGCCTCGGGGGACCGATCCGGGCCTCGGGGGCCAGCGGCGGAGTCGAAGTGGGGCGGTCGCGCGGTAAATAAGAGGCGGACACATGGCGGCGGCGGCTGGGTCGGACGTGTCCGGCGGCGAGAGGTGGGAGGCGACTAGGGTTTCACCCGTGATTTCGAATGGGGGAGGTATTTATAGGCTTAGAGGGAGCTAGGAGTGTCCAAATGAGGTGCAGTTTTCGGCCACGCGATCGTGATCGAACGCTCTAGATGATGGATAAGGTTTTGGGCCAAATTGGAAGGGTGTTGGGCTGCAACACTCACGAGGCCTTTTCGGTCCCTCGGTTAACCGTTGGAGCATCAAACGAAGTCCAAATGGTACGAAACTTGGCAGGCGGTCTACCGGTAGTAAACCAAGGCCGCTTGGCAAGTCTCGGTCCAATCCGGAAATGTTTAATCCCCACACACGAAAGAAAGGTAGAAATGACCACCGGAGGAGAACGGAGCGCCGGAATGCAAAACAGACAACGGGGAAAATGCTCAAATGCATGAGACGAACACGTATGCAAATGCAATGCACATGATGAAATGATATGATATGCATGACAACTACAACAACACACGGAGACAAAAACCTGAACCCGAGAAAATAAAATAACTTAACGCCAGAAACGGCAAGAGTTGGATTACATATTAGGTAAATAACATCCGGGGTGTTACACCAAGGCATCCCAAGATAGTATTTCAGGAAGTCTCAAGCATCTAAGCTTGGGGAAGTCCCGATAGGCATCCCACCTTTCTTCATCAACAATTATCGGTCAGTATCGGTTGATCCTAAGTTTTTGCTTCTTCACATGATCTGTGCTATTCTTGGAATGTCATTTTATTTTGTTTTGCTTGCTGTTTTAATAAAATACTTTGATCTGAAAGTTTTTAAATAAGAGAGAGTCCTCAGATAGCTTGTCTTTTTCTCTAGTGCTTCACTTATACTTTTTGAGCATGATGTGCTTTAATATTTTTGAAGAAATTCTCTCATGCTTCACTTATATGTTTTTGAGATATGAAAATATTTATGCTCATGTTCTTCACTTAAATATGTTTGAGCTTATCAAAAGCAACATATAAAAACTTTCATGAAGATCATTGGACAAAATAAACTTTATTCTTTGAAATAGTTTTGAGATATGATGATAGTGACATGTGAGTCATGTTGGTGAGTAATTATGCTTTACTAAGAATATTGATGTTAAGGTTTGTGATTCCCTATGCAAGCATGAAAGTCAATAGTTATGCAATGAAATTACATCCTACTTGTGGTGCATTATTCGGTGTTAGTTATGCTTAATGCTCACTTATGTGATTTTTCGTTTCTTGGTTGGTTGCTTCTCAACCTTTTTGCTAGCCTCCACTTGTACTAAGTAGAAATACTACTTGTGCATCCAAAATCCTTAAACCCAGTTTTTCCATATGAGTCCACCATACCTACCTATATGCGATATTTCAGTGTTGTTCTAAGCAAATTTGTCTGTGCCATCTCAAACTTTCAAAATAATTTCCTTTTTGTGTGCTCGTACCGCTCATAAAACGGTAGGGGGTGGATGTTATTTTTCCATGATTGATGTGTTATTCTCAAGATGAGTGTTTATACACTTGTCATTCCACGAGAGTACGGAAAAGGTAATAGGGATGCCCAGTCCCTAAATGAAAAATGAATTTACTTAATGTTGCCAAATAATAAATTCCATGGAAAGTGTTGGTATGGATGGTACGCGTGGATATGGCTAGCTGTAGAATGTGAAAGAATGGTGGAAAAGGAATAAACTTTATTTTCTATTAGGGAACCACCTATGATATATCTAGCATGGAAAGTATTGGGAACTACTCGATCATTTTCGTTGACAGGAAAAGGATGCCACCCAAAAAAAATTTATCTCTCTTTTTCGCTTTGAGCTCTGGCACCTCTACAAATCCCTACTTCCCTCTGCGAAGGGCCTATCTATTTACTTTATGCAAATTTTATTTTTATTTGAGTCTCCATCTTCTCTTATAAAGCCCAACTGAGGGGCACTATGATCGTACTTGAGCACTGGATGTAGCTAATATGCAAGTGTGTTTCATGATTGGATCAATGATTGAGCATGATGGGCTAGGGGTACATTTATTTAGTGTTGATATTTTGAAAGACATGGTTGCTTATTGATATGCCTGAGTATTGATATCTTCATGTCAAAACTAGACTATTGCTTTGAACCAGATAAAAGTCCAAATGTCCATACTAGAAAATAAAAGAATATGTGATGAATATGATAGGTAGCTTTCCACAACAAATATTCCATTTTCAATTGCTACTTTATCATGATAAGTTTTATGAGGAAGATTTGCTGTTATGATGCTAGGAAAAGTGACTGAAATTATCATTGATCAAACTTGTGCACTTCGCTAGCATTCATAGTTCATAAATTATTTCTTTTATCATTTACCTACTCGAGGACGAGTAAGAATTAAGCTTGGGGATGCTGATACATCTCCAGCGTATCTATAATTTATGAAGTATTCATGCCATGTTTACAACAATTTTATATGGTTTTGGTATGATTTGCATGGAACTAACCCGGACTGATGCTGCTTTTAGCAAAACTACCATGGTGTTATTTTTTGTGCAGAAATGAAAGTTCTCCAAATGAGCTGAAACTTTTTGATGATTTTTTGGAACAAAAGAGACCCCTGAAGCTTCGTGGAAGGATCAGAAGGTGAAGGAGTAGGGCACAAGACACTGGGCGCGCTAGGGGGCCCAGGCGGGTCCCGATGGGTTGTGCTGACCTCGAGGCCCATCTTTGCGTGAAAACCGACGCCAAAATATCCTATAAATAGAGAAACCATCAGAAATAACCCTAGATTAGAAGTTCTGCCGCCGCAAGCCTCTATAGGCACAAAAAACCAATCTAAACCCCGTTCCGGCACCATGCTGGAGGGGAAATCATCACCGGTGGACATCTTCATCATCCCGACGGCCACCGGGATGAGGAGGGAGTAGTTCACCCTCGGGGCTGAGGGTTTGTACCAGTGGCTATGTGTTTAATCTCTCTCTCTCTCTCTCTCTCGTGTTCTTGTGATGTCACGATCTTGATGTATCACGGGCTTTGTTAATATAGTCGGATCATATGGTGTTTTCCCCTCTGTATCTTATGATGAATTGAGTTTTCCCTTTGAGTTTTTGTTTTATCGGATTGAATACTTTTATGGATTTGAGAACACTTTATGTATGTCTTGCTATGAATACCTGAGGTGACAATGGGGTATCATATTGGTTCACTTGATATGTGTTTTGGCACTCAACTCGTGGATTCCCGAGGTGACATTGGGGTAATCTATGCATAGGGGTTGATGCATGCTCTCGTCTTTCTTTCTCCGGTAGAAATCTTGGGGCACTCATTGAGGTTCTTTGTGTTGGATTGAGTATTATGAATCTGAAATTGTTTGATGCATATCGTATAATCAACTCATGGATACTCGTGGTGACATTGGAGTATCTAGGTGACATTAGAGTTGGTTGATGTGTTCATATGGTGTTATTTTAGTACGAACTCTTTCTTAGATCGATCGGAAAGAATAGCTTGGTGTTATTTTAGTACGAACTCTAGGATAGATTGATCAGAAAGAATATCTTTGAGGTGGTTCCATACCCTACAAACAATTTCTTCTTATGTTCTCCACTAGATAAGAACTTTGGAGTGATTCTTCATCGCACGTGATGGATGGTTATATGATCCAATTATATTAGCATTGTTGATAGATTCCACTAGCGAAAGTATGGATCCTAGGCCTCATTTTCAAGCATTGCAATACCGTTTGTGCTCTGTTTTTATCAATTGCTACCTTTGTTGTTTTTATTGTTCTTATTACAAAAATCAATATCTACTATCATTACTACACTTTTATCACCATCTCTTCGCCGAACTAGTGCACCTATACAAATTACCATTTGTATTTGGTGTGTTGGGGACACAAGAGACTCTTTGCTATTTGGTTGCAGGGTTTTCTGAGAGAGACCATCTTCATCCTACGCCTCCCACGGATTGATAAACCTTAGGTCATCTACTTGAGGGAAAATTGGTACTGTCCTACAAAACTCTACGCTTGGAGGCCCAACACGAGTCTACAAGAATAAAGTTGTGTAGTAGACATCAGGGCCCCGCGCCCTTGCGAGGAGGACGACACCAAGACCTCCCGAGGGAGTAGCTCTCCAAGCCTGCCTCTTGAGGAGCGAAGATTTCTATGCAGGTACCTAGCCTCACGAGGTTGGGATGACGCAAGCCATGACAACCAAGGCCAGGCAGGTGCCAACGGGCGTAGAGGAGACAAGGATGAGCGCGGCTCCCTGAGGAATCGCCCAAAGGTTTCCATTCCGGTGCAACAAGACCAAGACCACGAGGTTGGAAGGACAGATATCGTCACTGAGCCCATTGCTGCGTCACGACCAGAAGCTTTGCAGGCAAAGACCACCTTTCATCCAGATAAGATGTACTACTTGTCCCCTTTTGAATTGGACGTTGTGGGATCCCTTCCCACCTAAGTTTCGAGGGAAGAAAACCAAGGCCACTATAAATATAGACTAGCCTCCACCGTAGAGGGGGATCAGATCCGTTACATCCTCACCACCAGAGCCCTTGTGAGGCTGTTCATCGACTGTAGTTGTTCATCCTCAGCCTCCTCGTGAGGCCAATCCACCACAAAGCAGGAGTAGGGTTTTACACTGCAAGGTAGCCTGAACCTGGGTAACTGTTGTGTTCATCTTCTTCCCCGCTTGCGTGTGCTCTGTGAGCCTAGGCCATGAGGTGGTGAGCTTGAGATTAGCATAGGAGGAGATCTTTGCACACATTCCAGAGTTTGAACCTTCTTGGGTCCACAGAGCCCTGAATCCGACAGGAGATGAAAACAAGAGGCAAATTGTAAATATTGTAAATTGCAAGGAGATGAGATTTGTGATTAGGAACATGATAGATGTTGATGATGTCTCCCCGACCACGGAACTAGAAATTCCTTTCACGTGGCTGTTGGGTTCTTCGGTAGGTGCGTCTACTGCAAATTAAAAAATTTCTACACACAGAACAAACAGGAACATGCTATGGGAATGGATCACGGATCGTTACCACTAGATGCAGAGTGTCATGCAGTAGAAGAACAGTTGGGGCAGCGTGTCCGCGTGGTTCGTCTCCTCCTTGTCCGATCTCTCTCAAACAGTCGGTCGTCGGATCCCTCATATAGGTTCGCCAGAGCGGCGCCGGTGCACCGCCTCTAACGGTATCCGCACGTGCAGGTGGAACGACGTGCAGTGGACTACTAGGTCCGATCACACAACCGGCGACGAGTGGAGGTGTCCATTTGCAACACATGCAAACCCTAGTGACAGCGCCAAAGCGATCAATGAAATGAGTGTGCCACACCCCCAATTTATATAGACGTCCATCGCGGGTTCAACACTTGGGCGTCACATGGACCCTAAAGCCCAAAATCTGTTCGGCCTAGATCCGAGTCCGAGTAGGATCATTTCTCACTCGCGGAGTTGGACCAGGCCTCACAAGTTCCTTCCCTTAAGCGTGCGAACCCTTAGTTTCTCGTTCACTTGGTCGCGAGTCAGATCACATCCGACTTGGCTAGTCGGTAGCAGCCTCTAGCAAAGCGTGCCAACTCCAAGCGTTCGTTGAAGCTGGTTAGGCGAACCTGTACATCACACTTCCGTTCCCTTTGCCTCACGATATATGTTGTCGGGCTCAAGGTGAGTCTGTCATCCTTGTGCTAGCCTGACCTCTTTCTCGTTCTAGTGATGCCGAGCACTAACTGGATTATCTCATAATCCCTGTTGCATGGCCATGCTTATCTTGGTCGGATCACACGAGGGGCCCAGAGTATATCTCTCCTGATTGGAGGGGCAAATCCCATCTTTCTCGACCATGTCTCACAACATGGGTCTGGACAAGCCCGAAACCTACCTTTGTAACTACCCAGTCACAGAGTAGCGTTTGGTTGGCCCAAAGCAAGTCTGTCACTATCTTGAGTACATGCGCCAGCTCAGGTCTTAGGACATAGAATGTGTGTTGTACTAGAGACTCACAGATGACATATCATTGCGTCTCATAGTTGGGTCTGTCCGACTCGGACCTTATCTCAAGTCGCACCCTACTACGTCGAATCCGACCAGATCCTTTCAAGTCCATATTATCCGGTTAGCATCCAATGACCCATGTCTAGTGAGACCAAGCCATCGAACGTGTGACATGCTAGTCTAGTCTGCTGCACGTCCATACAGCCCTTTCGACTAGGGACCTTTTAGTTCAGTCATCATACAATGCATACTTCCACAAACAAGTCATGTACTTGTTGATACACATCATCGATAATGTCCAAGAACTATCTTCATTCATAAACACATAGGAAATATCATCATACCACTACAAAGAAAATACACTTCCGTGATGATACGTGTTTTTCATAGTAGGTCATGTTTTCTGCCATGCATGTACATCCATGATGATTTTATGACAGAATCAGGATAGTCATACCTGTGCTGTCGTAGAAGTGTTCTATGACATTACCAAAATTATCATCATGGAAGTGTCCACTTACATGATGATAGATAGAAGTGCTTTCGTCAAGGGTAACCGACACATGGCATCCACCGTAACGGGTCGCCGTTAAGCTATCGGGTCCGGTTTCAGATCCGATAACCCGTTAACAGCCTAGACCAATGGGGATTTTCCACGTGTAAAATTCTTATTGAACGGAGGAAACACGTGTTGGCAAACTATTGGGACAGATGTCACTCATTGGACAGGAGGCGCCTATGATAGGTCGACACGTGGTACGACCCAACAGTGGCCCATTCCGGTTAAAAAGGCCAGCCCAGTAAAAATTAGTAGGCCAGCCCATATAAGGCCTACTTGTGTCAGGTCCATTTAAGCCCATGGCCCATATGAGATGTGCCAATTCGGCCCATCAATGACCCATTAACGATTTGACACCACTTCAGCCCATCGTCAGTTCGAGCCCATTAACAGCCTGCTATATATTTGGGCTCAATATCGGCCCGATGTGGTTTCGGCCTGTTAACGACCCATTCAAGGGATGGGCCAATTTTCAAGATGTACATCTTTTGGCCTTTTAGCTACCCATTTAAGTGTTGGGCCAATTTCTGGCCCGGTGTGTCTTTCAGCCTGTTGATGGCCCATAAATGAGTTGGGCCATTTGCAGTCGGACCTGAGTTTTGGCCTTTTGACGTCCCATGCTCTTCATGGTCCAATACCAGCCCGGTTTCTCTTTCGGCCTGCTAAAGGCCCACAAAATAGTTGGGCCATATACAGTACAACCTAACTTTCGGCCTCTTAGCGGCCGATGCTCTTCTTGGTCTAGTACGAGCCCGCTGTCTCTTTCGGCCTACTAAAGGCCCATGGTAAAGTTGGCCCATATGTAGCCCGACCTTAGTATCGTCCTGTTAACGGCCCGTGAAATCAAATGGGCCCACCTATTTCCCGTTTCGATGTCGGCTTGTTAACGACGCAGGAGGTAACAGGGCCGACCATTAACTTTTGGACTAGTAATGGCCCATTAATTTAATGGGCCCACTAAAGTTCGAACATGTCTATATGCCCAATTAGATAATTTGAGCCCATTACGATGAGCAATTATGCACAGAATCAAAACCGATCAATTAAAGGCCTATGAGAATTTTGGTCCCTACGGGCCCATTAGGGAAGCCCATTAAGGCCAGTGGGTTGCTTCCTTCATATAGGGCCCACGACTGTTCGTTCTAACTAATATTTTCACTGCTTTTTTAGCTTCCTAGCGACCATTTAGCTGGAATGCAAGGCGCCCTAAGCAAAGGTACGTCATACAAGGAAAAACGTTGCACATCCAACATATATTACAGGAAATTACATCCACTGGGAAATCAAAGATTGATGCCAGTGCAAATAAATGAACATAACCTAACGATCTACAACATCACAATCTGCAACCTCAGCACGGATGACGCCCATAAGCATGTGGGCAAGTTCTGCCTTCTTTGCTACACTGTCTCTGAAAACATTGATCAGTTGTTGTTGCGCACGAATGTGCACCTCTGATTCCTCCACCATTTCCATCATTGCTTCAGCCAGTAATTGGTTCACAAACATACATTTTTTCTATTGCATTCAAGATAGAGGAAACTGAACAGATTCAAATGGCGACTTTGGCAGGCTTGTATTATTGATAGTGGAGAGTGTCTCGACCACTTCATCATAACAAAAATTAGGAGGGGAACCAAACAGATTAATCAAGAGTTATTGCCATATTACCTGGCCTAGATTTATTGGAAAGAAACAAAGGGGTTGCCTTGTTATTTTCAGAGTTTGTCTTCTTATCTTCAATAGCCTGCACCAAATTAAGACATTAGCATTGCTATCATTGGCCTGGTCAGATAGTAGGAAAGCAACATTGACACAACGAACGTTTGGGCAACCAGACCATACCAGCCTACAAAAGATTAACACAATATGGCACAACTATCACCAGCCAGGTAAGGTAATACGAAAGCAACATTGACACAATGAATGAATGGGCAACCAGAGCAACACTACAATTCAGTAATGTGCATGATATGAGATAGTACACTCTTGCATCTTGGTATGCAAAACTACCAGGCAGTTTTCCTTACAAAAATCAACATTGTCGCCTTTTTACATTTTGCTACAACTAAATTTAGATCAGATAAAGGTTGGATTCACGCCAACTGAAAAAACATGCTGATGGAAAAATATAGTGATATACAACAGATACTTACATTAGCATGGGAGCATAGAGAATTCCCGCAACATACTTTCCTCCAATACGATCCTAGTCCAGAAAGTCTTCTATCATTTAACCTTATTTTCTAAAAGAGAGATGGGTAAGAAACATGTAGAAAATATGATCAGAATGCTATAAATTTTCATGATGCGAGGATACGGACATGCTTCTTAGAATGGAGTTGACATATTTTTGCTGGACTAGAGCGGACTAGTTATTTGGCCACTGGAATCTTCTTATTATGAGTAGGAGTTGGGTTTCTCTGTGTTGCAGCAGTATCTATGAAAACTGGAGTTGGTTTACTATCTCCTGGTATTTGGATATTTTTCAAATACCTGGTTTGTAACCCTTCAGATTCTAACATAGCCAGCTTCCCCTTGCATGCCTTATATAGAGGAACGATGCTTTAATTATAAAACATGCTACAACAGAGATGGAATCGGTACTGAAGAATAGAAAGGCATGACATATTGACATATATTCCCTCCATCTGGAAATAAATGGATGGGTCTAGGCGTATTTCAGTTCTAGATACATCCATTTTTATCCATTTCCGCGACATGTAATCTGAACGGAGGGGGTATGATGTAAGATCTAGGGACACGACACGACAACAGTGTAAGAAAAACACTACTTGAATGTAAAACTGTATGCTAGCGGAATACATACATAAAAACACTAAGGCAACATATGTGTGCATGATTGGGAAACTAAGATGGCATTGCAACAGACCACTAGAACAACAGGACATGGTAAAAAAAGAACATGGTATGGTAGACATATGAAGTACATATTGATGAATAACAATGCATAAGATAGTCAGAAGCATTATGTCAAACTAAGCAGATGGCATTGCCATAGAGTAGAATGATGGTACTTGAATTTGAAAACATGTTATCATGAATGGAATATGTACTCAAAAGCAAGAAGGCATTACATATTTACATGCATGATCAGCAGGCTAAGCACAAGGCATTGCAACATAGTAGATGCACTCCAGGACATTATATGCATGCAGTACCCATATCACGGGCCAAGTTAGAGCAAGGACTAAGGGATTCCTGGACTAAGGGGTCCTCGGGCGTCCGGCCTATTGGACATGGGCCGGACTGATGGGCTACGAAGATACAAGACCGAAGACGCTCACCCGTATCCAGATGGGACTCTCCTTGGCGTGGATGGCAAGCTTGGCATTCGGCTATGAATATTCCTTTCTCCGTAATCGACTTTGTATAACCCTAGCCCCCTCCGGTGTCTATATAAACCAGAGGGCTTAGTACGTAGAGACAATCATAATCAGATAGGCTAGACTTCTAGGGTTTTAGACATTACGATCTCATGGTAGATCAACTCTTGTAACCCCCATACTCATCAATATTAATCTAGCAGGACGTAGGGTTTACTTCCATCGAGAGGGCCCTAACCTGGATAAACATTGTGTTCCCTGTCTCCTGTTACCATCGAGAGGGCCTTGGACGCACAGTTCGGGACCCCCTACCCGAGACCCACCGGTTTTGACACCGATATTGGTGCTTTCATTGAGTGCTCCGTTGTGTGGTCGTCAGGAGGTTCGATGGTCCCGTCAATCATCTACAACAATGTTGTCCAGGGAGAAACCTTCCTCCCCAGACATATCTTCGTATTCGGCAGCTTCGCATTGCGGGCCAACTCGCGTGGCCATCTAGAGCAGATCGATAGCTACGCCCCTGGCCATCAGGTCAGATTTGGAAGCTTGAACTACGTCGCGGATATCCGCGGAGACTTGATCTCCGATGGATTCGAGACCACGGCAGCCGCTCCCTGTCGCCACGATGAACATGACTTAAATCCATCATCGGACCAGGCCCAAGGGATAGCGCATGTAACTGCTCTAGCCCTAGAACCGGAGCAGATTGCGCCATCCGAGGACGGGAGGCTCAACCCCGCCATGGAAACCGTAAACCCAGCGGCGCCAGAGCCGCACACTGACCCAACCTCGAGTGGGATCCATGTCATCAGAACCTCAGACCCGTTTTCGGTTACATGTTCCGAACCATGTGCGTCCGCACGCGACGAGCTTGATCAGGCATCGATCGTTGAATTCAGCTCCGCGGACATCTTTCAGCACTCGCCTTTAGGCGACGTGCTAAACACACTAAAAACACTCTCCTTAGCGGGGGACTCTCAGCCAAATTATATCCTGTTTGAATTGGAGGCTGACAATGGAGAATTTTGCTTCCCACCCCACCCACTTAATAGCACTATCAAAGACTTAACCGACATGCTCGATTACGGCTCTAATGATATCGACGGTATGGACGATGCTGCTGGAGAGGAGCAGGTCGAAAACCCACCATTCACCGGACGATGGACGACCACCTCCTCATACGATGTATACATGGTAGATGCACCAAAAGAGAATAGTGGAGATGACAAGGAAGATCCACTTGAGGATAAACCTCCTGAGATACAACCAAAACGTCTGCGTCAGCGGCACCGCTCTAAATCACGCCGCAGCAAAGACAGCAACACCGGCACAGGAGAAGAAAACACTACGGATGGTGCCAAAGACAATGAAGACCCTGTTGAGGAAACTTCCGAACAAGATGAACAGGAAGATGGGCGAGTTAGCCCTAATGAACAGGCTGCGCATGAAGACTCGGAGGATAGCAATTATTTTCCACTCTCCGAGGACGAGGTGAGCCTCGGCAATGAGAATTTGATCGTGCCTGAGGAACCTCTCGAGCAGGAGCGCTTCAAGCGCCAGCTAATAGCCACTGCAAGGAGCCTGAAAAAGAAGCAGCAGCAGCTTCAAGCTGATCAAGATCTGCTCAATGACAGATGGACTAACATCCTAGGAGCCGAGGAGTATGGCCTCAAGCGACGAGTCAAAAGTTACCTGAAGTGCAAATTACTACCTCAATTCAATGACGAGGCCTTGGAGCCCGTGCCATCAGCGCACAACGCGGCTGACTGACCACCAAGTGGTCGGGACAAAGCGGCAACCCAAGCCGAACACCAGCTGTACCACCACGTCGTAAAGACAGAGACAAAACTGCTCAGGGATACACATATGCTCTCTGGCAGGGCCTGAAGAATAAAGCAGGTCCGGCCAGATCGATCTATGGATCATGAGGGCGTGCCCCGACATGCGACGATGGCGATCGAGCCGAACATGGCAAGCACAGTTACGTCCGAGCCGAAAATCGCAGATAGACTCCATCTGAAATACGTCGCGACTGATACGTCCATTTTGCATCATGCTTTTATATCGATATTTGTTGCATTATGGGTTGTTATTACACATTATGTAAAAATACTTATGCCTAATCTCTCTTATTTTACAAGTTTTACATGAAGAGGGAGAATGCTAGCAGCTGGGATTCTGGGATGGAAAAGCAGCAAATATTAGAGACCTATTCTGCACAGCTCCAAAAGTCCTGAAACTTCACGGAAGCTATTTCTAGAATATATAAAAAATACTGAGCGCAAGAAGTTCTAGATGGGGCCACACCCTGGCCACGAGGGTGGGGGCCGCGCCCTACCCCCCTAGGCGCGCCCCCTGCCTCGTGGTCCCCGTGGTGGCCCTCCGATGCCCATCTTCTGCTATATGGAGTCGTTCATCGAGAAAAAAAATCATATGCAAGTTTTCGGGACGAGACTCCGCCACCACGAGAAGGAACCTTGGTGGAACCAATATAGGGCTCTGACAGAGCTGTTCTACCGGGGAAACTTCCCTCCGGGAGGGGGAAATCATCACCATCGTCATCACCAACGATCCTCTCATCGGGAGGGGGTCAATCTCCATCAACATATTCACCAGCACCATCTCATCTCAAACCCTAGTTCATCTCTTGTATCCAATCTTTGTATCCAAACCTCAGATTGGTACCTGTGGGTTGCTAGTAGTGTTGATTACTCCTTGTAGTTGATGCTAGTTCTATACTTGGTGGAAGATCATATGTTCAGATCCATTATGCATATTGATACCCCTCTGATTATGAACATGAATATGCTTTGTGAGTAGTTACGTTTGTTCCTGAGTACATGGGAGAAGTCTTGCTATTAGTAGTCATGTGATTTTGGTATTCGTTCGACATTTTGATGAGATGTATGTTGTCATCCCTCTAATGGTGTCATGTGAACGTCGACTACATGACACTTCACCATTGTTTGGGCCTAGAGGGAGGCATTGGGAAGTAATAAGTAGATGATGGGTTGCTAGAGTGATAGAATATTAAACCCTCGTTTATGCGTTGCTTCGTAAGGGGCTGATTTGGATCCATATGTTTCATGCTATGGTTAGGTTTACCTTAATACTTCTGTTGTAGTTGTGGATGCTTGCAATAGGGGTTAATCATAAGTGGGATGCTTGTCCAAGTAAGGAAAACACCCACATATCAAATTATCAAAGTACCGAACGCGAATCATATGATCGTGATGAAAACTAGCTTGACGATAATTCCCATGTGTCCTCGGGACCGCTTTACTTCATATAAGAGTTTGTCCAGGCTTGTCTTTTGCTACAAAAAGGATTGGGCCATCTTGCTGCACCTTATTTATTTTTACTACTTGTTACTCGTTACAAATTACCTTATCACAAAACTATCTGTTACCGATAATATCAGTGCTTGCAGAGAATACCTTACTGAAAATTGCTTATCATTTCCTTCTGCTCCTCGTTGGGTTCGACACTCTTACTTATCGAAAAGGCTACGATAGATCCCCTATACTTTTGGGTCATCAAGTCTCTTTTCTGGTGCCGTTGCCAGGGTGTGAAAAGCGCCTTTAGTAGGTGGAATTTGGTAAGGAAAAATTTATATAGTGTGCTGAAATTTACTGTTACTTGTTACTATGGGAAATAATCCTTTGAGGGGCTTGTTCCGGGTATCTTCACCCCAACTGGTAGAGCAAATAGTTTCTCCTCAACCTACTGGACCTACTGAAAATGAAAATGTTTACTTCGAAATTCCTTCGGGTATGATAGAGAAACTCCTAGGTAATCCTTTTGCAGGAGATGGAACATTGCATCCCGACTTACACTTAATCTTTGTGGATGAAGCTTGTGGATTATTTAAGCTTGCAGGTATCCCCGATGATGTTATCAAGAAGAAGGTCTTCCCTTCATCTTTGAAGGGATATGCATTGAGATGGTATAGGCTATGTGATGATATGGGATCATGGGACTACAAACGGTTGAAATTGGAATTCTATCAGAAGTTTTATCCTATGCATCTTGTTCATCGTGATCATAATTATATATATAATTTTTGGCCTCACAAAGTAAAAAGCATCGCTCAAGCTTGGGGGAGGCTTATGTCAATGTTATATTCATGCTCCAATCATGAGCTCTCAAGAGAAATGATTATTCAAAATTTTTATGCTCGGTTTCTGACAACAATCGCTCCATGCTCGATACTTCTTGTACTGGTTCCTTTATGATGAAGACTATTGAATACAAATGGAATTTATTGGAGAGAATTAAATGCAACTCTGAAGATTGGGATCTCGACGAAGGTAAAGAGTCAGGTATAACACCTAAGTTTCATTGTGTTAAATCTTTTATGGATACCGATGGTTTCCGTAAATTTAGCACTAAATATGGGCTTGACTCTGAGATAGTAGCTTCTTTCTGTGAATCCTTTGCTACTCATGTTGATCTCCCTAAGGAGAAGTGGTGTAAATATAATCCTCCCATTGAAGTAAAAGTATTTTCACCTATTAAAGTTGAAGAAAAGACTATCACTTATGTTGAGAAACCACCTTTCCCTGTTAGAATAAAGAATCATGCTAAAGCTTCAACTGTGGTCAACAAAAG
Source organism: Triticum dicoccoides (assembly GCF_002162155.2). Lineage (NCBI taxonomy): Eukaryota > Viridiplantae > Streptophyta > Magnoliopsida > Poales > Poaceae > Triticum > Triticum dicoccoides. The sequence continues at coordinate 334,158,340 of NC_041392.1, read as the reverse complement.
TAATATTAAGACACCTAAACCCCCTGAGCAAATTAAAGTTGAACCTAAAATTTCTATGGTTAAAGATCTCTTGGCTGATAATATTGATGGGCATGTTATTTACTTCTGTGATGAAGCTGCTAGAATCGCTAGACCTGATGCTAAAAATAAACACAGACCTGTTGTTGGCATGCCTCTTATTTCTATTAAAATAGGAGATCATTGTTATCATGGCTTATGTGATATGGGTGCTAGTGCTAGTGCAATACCTATTTCCTTATACAAAGAAATTATGCATGATATTGCACCAGCTAAGATAGAAGATATCGATGTTACCATTAAGCTTGCCAATAGAGATACTATTTCACCTGTTGGGATTGTCAGAGATGTTGAAGTCTTGTGTGGGAAGGTTAAATACCCTACTAATTTTCTTGTTCTTGGTTCCCCACAAGATAGATTTTGTCCCATTATGACCCTTCTTAAATATTGTCAATGCTAAGATAGAGTGCAATAAGGATATTGTTTCTGTTGGTTTAGGGGATATGTCTCATGAGTTTAATTTTGCTAAATTTCGTAGACAACCCCATGATAAAGAATTGCCTAGTAAAGATGAAATTATTGGTCTTGCTTCTATTGCCGTGCCTCCTACTGATCCATTAGAACAATATTTGCTAGACCATGAAAATGATATGTTCATGAATGAAAGAAGGGAAATAGATGAAGTATTCTTTAAACAGGAACCTATTCTGAAACACAATTTGCCTGTTGAAACCCTAGGGATCCTCCTCCACCCAAGGGTGATCACGTGTTTGAGCTTAAACAATTACCTGATACTCTTAAACATGCTTATCTTGATGAACAGAAAATATATCCTGTTATTATTAGTGCTAACCTTTCAGAGAAGGAGGAAGAGAAATTATTGAAAACTCTGAAGAAGCACTGTGCTGCTATTGGATATACTCTTGATGATCTTAAGGGCATTAGTCCCACTCTATGTCAACACAAAATAAATTTGGAGGAAGACACCAAACCAGTTATTGATCACCAATGACGGCTGAATCCTAAGATGAAAGAAGTGGTAAGAAAGGAAATTTTAAAGCTCCTTGAAGCAGGTATAATTTATCCTGTTGCTGATAGTAAGTGGGTAAGTCCTGTCCATTGTGTCCCTAAGAAGGGAGGTATTACCGTTGTTCCTAATGATAAAGATGAATTGATCCCGCAAAGAATTATTACAGGTTATAGGATGGTAATTGATTTCCGCAAATTAAATAAGGCCACTAAAAAAGATCATTACCCTTTGCCTTTTATTGATCAAATGCTAGAAAGATTATCCAAACATACACATTTTTGCTTTGTAGATGGTTACTCTGGCTTCTCTCAAATACCTGTGTCAGCTGATGATCAATCAAAGACCACTTTTACTTGCCCTTTCGGTAATTTTTCTTATAGACGTATGCCTTTTGGTTTATGTAATGCACCTGCTACCTTTCAAAGATGCATGATGGCTATATTTTCTGACTTTTGTGAAAAGATATGTGAGGTTTTCATGGACGATTTCTCCGTTTATGGATCCTCTTTTGATGATTGCTTGAGCAACCTTGATCGAGTTTTGCAGAGATGTGAAGAAACTAATCTTGTTCTGAATTGGGAGAATGCCACTTTATGGTTAATGAAGGTATTGTCTTGGGGCATAAAATTTCTGAAAGAGGCATTGAAGTTGATAAAGCTAAAGTTGATGCTATTGAAAAGATGCCATTTCCCAAGGACATTAAAGGTATAAGAAGCTTCCTCGGTCACGCCGTTTTTTATAGGAGGTTCATTAAGGACTTCTCGAAAATTTCTTGTCCTATGACTAATCTATTACAAAAAGATATTCCTTTTGTTTTTTATGATGATTGTGTAGAAGCATTTGAAATACTTAAGAAAGCTTTGATTTCTGCACCTATTGTTCAGCCACCTGATTGGAATTTACCCTTTGAAATTATGTGTGATGCTAGTCATTATGCTGTTGTATTTGCATGTGATAAGTTCAGACCTTATATTGTTCTAGGGCAAAGAGTTGATAAAAAATTAAATGTTATTCAGTATGCTAGTAAAACTCTAGACAATGCCCAGAGAAATTATGCTACCACTGAAAACGAATTTTTAGCAGTTGTATTTGCATGTGATAAGTTCAGACCTTATATTGTTGATTCTAAAGTATCTATTCACACTGATCATGCTGCTATTAAATACCTTATGGAAAAGAAAGATGCTAAACCTAGACTTACTAGATGGGTTCTCCTGCTACAAGAGTTTGATTTGCATATTATCGATAGAAAGGGAGCTGAGAACCCTATTGTAGACAACTTGTCTAGGTTAGAAAATGTTCTTGATGACCCACTACCTATTGATGATAGCTTTCCTGATGAACAATTAAATGTCATAAATGCTTCTCGAACTGCTCCATGGTATGCTAATTATGCTAATTATATTGTTGCTAAATTTATACCACCTAGTTTCACATACCAGCAAAAGAAAAAGTTCTTCAATGATTTGAGACATTACTTTTGGGATGATCCACATCTTTATAAAGAAGGAGTAGATGGTATTATTAGATGTTGTGTACCTGAGCATGAACAGGAACAGATCCTACGTAAGTGTCACTCTGAGGCTTATGGAGGATACCATGCTGGAGATAGAACTGCACATAAGGTATTGCAATCCGGTTTTTATTGGCCTACTCTCTTCAAGGATGCCCATAAGTTTGTCTTGTCTTGTGATGAATGTCAAAGAATTGGTAATATTAGTAGATGTCAAGAAATGCCTATGAATTATTCACTTGTTATTGAACCATTTGATGTTTGGGGCTTTGATTATATGGGACCTTTTCCTTCCTCTAATGGGTATACACATATTTTAGTTGCTGTTGATTATGGTACTAAATGGGTAGAAGCTATTCCAACTAGTAGTGATGATCATAACACCTCTATTAAGATGCTTAAAGAAGTTATTTTCCCGAGGTTTGAGTCCCTAGATATTTAATGACTGATGGTGGTTCACATTTTATTCATGGTGCCTTTTGTAAAATGCTTGCTAAGTATGAAGTTAATCATAGAATTGCATCTCCTTATCACCCATAGTCTAGTTGTCAACTAAAATTGAGTAACAAAGAGCTCAAATTAATTTTGCAAAAGACTGTTAGTAGATCTAGAAAGAATTGGTCCAAGAAACTTGATGATGCATTATGGGCCTATAGAACTGTATATAAAAATCCTATGGGTATGCCTCCGTATAAAATGGTTTATGGTAAAGCATGTCACTTACCTCTTGAATTAGAACATAAGGGATATTGGGCTATTAAAGAGATCAACTATGACTTCAAACTTGCTGGTGAGAAGAGGCTTTTTGACAATAGCTCACTTGATGAATGGAGAACCCAGGCTTATGAAAATGGCAAGCTGTTTAAAGAAAAAGTTAAAAGATGGCATGACAAAAGGATACAAAAGCGCGAGTTTAATGTAGGTGATTATACCACTCTCGTTTAAGTTTTTTTGTAGGCAAATTCCTCTCTAAATGGGAAGGTCCTTACGTTATGGAGGAGGTCTATTGTTCCGGTGCCATAAAAATCAACAACTTCGTAGGCACAAATCTGAGGGTGTTGAACGGTCAAAGAATCAAACATTATATTTCAGGTAATCCTATAAATGTTGAAACTAATATCATTGGAACCGTAACCCTGAAGGAATACATAAGGGACACTCTCCAGAACGCTTCAGACTCCGAAAAGGAATAGGTGTGTGGTACAGAAAATAAGAAGCAATATGTGAAGGACACGAGGCTTCCACGAGGGTGGGAGGCGCGCCCTACCCCCTGGGCGCGCCCCCTGCCTCGTGGGCACCTCGTGCGCTCTTCGGGCTCCATTTTCTTGCACGATACTTCTTTTAGTCGGTAAAAATTCATTATATAATCTCCCGAAGGTTTTGACCACAGTATCATGCAAATATCTCTTGTCTTTGTTTCAAGATGTTTTTCTGACAGATCTAGGTCGTCATGTCGTCTTCAACTGCCCCCAAGGACAAGTTCTTCGAGAAGGTCATCAACCCCTACCTCGCAGTGGTGCTACAACACCCTCAAACCATTGAGATGCGCGAGGGGTTGTTGCACATTCGCGATCTTGAGGGACCAAGGAGGACCGAAAGCACTGAGGCAAGGCTCGAGGCATTAGAGCAACAAGTTTTCAAGTGTTAGGAGATGATGGAGCGTGGACTAGACTCCAATCACATTATGATCACGGAGTTCACCAACAAACACAAGCTGGACGTCAAGGACATTGGGGAGGCCATCTTCAAACTTCATGAGAAAATCGAGCACCTCCAATCCCAGATCTATGACCTGCTAAATCAAAACTGTGATTATGAATATAGATTCAAGAGGATGAGTTTGGCTGCATATCTGAGGATTCAGGAGACTCGATCATCCTTCTATGATGGTGAGCCTATGCCTTGGAAGAGGGACGACAAACCTACATCATCGACAAATCCATCTTCTCCACCAACAAAGAAGAACTGAGCATCGGGTATGGGCACTCCCCTTGGCAACTACCCAGCTTGGGGGAGTGCCCCGGTATCGTATCACCATCACTTTTATCTTTACCGTTTTTCTTAGTTCGATCCTTTTGATAATATCTTGATCTAGTAGAATAAAGTGCTAGTATGATCTAATTGTGAGTTTTGCTTTATGATCCTTCTATGTAATCGAGTCTGTGAGCTATATATAATTAAGATTAGTGTTGAGTCAAGGGCTTTATTATTTTGCTATGATCTTGAGGGAATAAAATAAAAGAGAAGAAATAAAAAGAAACAAAGAGATCATATGGATCTTATGGAGAGTAATGAGCTCACATATAAAGAGTATGATGAATAAAAGTTGTTGAGAGTTGACAAACATAGTTTTGGTCATCGTTGCAATTAATAGGAAGTAATAAAGAAAGAGAGGTTCACATATAAATATACTATCTTGGACATCTCTGTGTCCGATTAAAACTCCATACCCATAAGTATTGCGTGAGTGTTAGCAATTGCGAAAGACTAAAAGATGGTTGAGTATGTGGACTTGCTGAAAAGCTCTTATATTGAATCTTTCCTATGTTATGATAAATTGCATTTGCCTCAATGACTAAGATTAGAGTTTGTTGGTTCTCAAAGAAGTTTATGATTCATACTTGAAATTGTGATTGAATTGTTACTTTAGCATAAGAGATCATATGACAATATATATATGTTGTTGTTCTAAGAATGATCATGATGCCCTCATGTCCGTATTTTATTTTTATCGACACCTCTATCTCTAAACATGTGGACATATTTTTCGATTTCGGCTTTTGCTTGAGGATAAGCGAGGTCTAAGCTTGGGGGAGTTGATACGTCCATTTTGCATCATGCTTTTATATGGGCTGTTATTACACATTATGTCACAATACTTATGCATATTCTCTCTTATTTTACAAGGTTTACATGAAGAGGGAGAATGCCGGCAGCTGGGATTCTGGGCTGGAAAAGGAGCAAATATTAGAGACCTATTCTGCACAGCTCCAAAAGTCCTGAAACTTCATGAAAGCTATTTCCAGAATATATAAAAAATACTGAGCGCAAGAAGTTCCAGAAGGGGGCCACACCCTGGCCACGAGGGTGGGGGCGCACCCTACCCCTTGGGCGCGCCCCCTGCCTCGTGGCCCCCCTGGTGGCCTTTCGATGCCCATCTTCTGCTATATGGAGTATTTCATCGAGAGAAAAATCATAAGCAAGATTTTGGGACGAGACTCCACCGCCACGAGGCGGAACCTTGGTGGAACCAATCTAGGGCCCCGGTAGAGCTGTTTTGCCGGGGAAACTCCCCTCAGGGAGGGGGAAATCATCACCATCGTCATCACCAACGATCCTCTCATCGAGAGGGGGTTCAATCTCCATCAACATCTTCACCAGCACCATCTCATCTCAAATGCTAGTTCATCTCTTGTATCCAAACCTCAGATTGGTACCTGTGGGTTGCTAGTAGTGTTGATTACTCCTTGTAGTTGATGCTAGTTGGTTTACTTGGTGGAAGATCATATGGTCAGATCCATTATACATATTGATACCATTATGATTATGAACATGAATTTGCTTTGTGAGTAGTTATGTTTTTTCCCGAGGACATGGGAGAAGTCTTGCTATTAGTAGTCATGTGAATTTTGTATTCGTTCGATATTTTGATGAGATGTATGTTGTCATCCCTCTAGTGGTGTCATGTGAACGTCGACTACATGACACTTCACCATTGTTTGGGCCTATAGGGAGGCATTGGGAAGTAATAAGTAGATGATGGGTTGCTAGAGTGACAGAAGCTTAAACCCTAGTTTATGCGTTGCTTCGTAAGGGGCCGATTTGGATCCATATGTTTCATGCTATGGTTAGGTTTACCTTAATACTTCTGTTGTAGTTTTGGATGCTTGCAATAGGGGTTAATCATTAGTGGGATGCTTGTCCAAGTAAGGACAGCACCCAAGCACCGGTACACCCACATATCAAATTATCAAAGTACCGAAGGCGAATCATATGATCGTGATGAAAACTAGCTTGATGATAATTCCCATGTGTCCTCGGGAGCGCTTTACTTCATATAAGAGTTTGTCCAGGCTTGTATTTTTCTACAAAAAGGATTGGGCCATCTTGCTGCACCTTATTTACTATTACTACTTGTTACTCGTTACAAATTACCTTATCACAAAACTATATGTTGCCGATAATTTCAGTACTTGCAGAGAATACCTTACTGAAAACTGCTTATCATTTCCTTCTGCTCCTCATTGGGTTCGACACTCTTACTTATCGAAAAGGCTACGATAGATCCCCTATACTTATGGGTCATCAGTGACCTGGCCCGATATAGAGGCGCTGCACACCCCCTCTGCTTCTCTGATGAAGTGATGGAACATGAATTCCCAGAAGGGTTGAAACCCGCGAATATCGAATCATGTGATGGAACCACAGATCCTACGGTATGGATTGAAGACTTTATCCTCCATATTCACATGGCGCGCGGCGATAATCATCATGCCATCAAATAACCCCCCTAAAACTCGAGGGCCCAGCCCGACACTGGCTGAACAGCCTGCCTGAAAAATCCATTGGCAGCTGGGAGGACTTGGAAGAAGCCTTCCTTGACAACTTCCAAGGTATATATGTTCGACCTCCGGATGCTGACGACTTAAGTCACATAATCCAACAGCCCGGAGAGTCAGCCAGGAAATTCTGGACTAGATTCTTAACCAGAAAGAACCAGATCATTGACTGTCCGGATGCCGAAGCCCTAGCGGCATTTAAACATAGCATCCAGGACGAATGGCTTGCCCGACACCTTGGCCAGGAAAAGCCAAAGTCCATGGCATCCCTCACGGCACTCATGACCCGCTTTTGCGCGGGCGAAGATAGCTGGCTAGCCCGTAGCAATAACAACACAAATGAACCTGGCTCTTCGGAAGCCAGAAATAGTAACGGCAAGCCCCGATGCAACAGACACAAGCGTTGAAGCAACGGTGATCATACCGATGACACGGCAGTCAACGCTGGATTTGGTGGCTCCAACTCCGGACAGTGGAAGAAGCCATATAAAAGAAATAATCAAGGCCCTTCCAGCCTGGACAGCATACTCGATCACCCATGTCAGGTCCATGGCACCCCTGATAAACCAGCAAATCATACCCAGAGGAGTTGTTGGGTCTTCAAACACGCCGACAAATTAAATGCCGAAGACAAGGAGAAGGGGTCGTAAAGAGAGAAAGATGACGAGGAGCCCCGTCCATCGGACACAGGGGGACAACAGAAGTTTCCCCCTCAAATCAAAACGGTGAACATGATATACGCTACCCATATCCCCTAGAAGGAGTGCAAGCGCGCTCAGGGACGTCTATGCGATAGATCCAGTCGCCCCAAAATTCAACCCATGGTCGTCATGCCCGATCACCTTCGATCGCAGGGTCCATCCGACCAGCATCCGTCATGGCGGGTCAGCCGCACTGATCCTCGACCCAATAATTGATTGATTTCACCTCACATGAGTCCTCATGGATGGTGACAGCAGCCTCAACCTGCTTTACCAGGATATAGTGCGCAAAATGGGCATCGATCCATCAAGGATCAAGACCACCCAAACCACCTTTAAAGGAGTTATACCTGATGTACAGGCCCACTACTCGGGCTCAATAACATTGGAGGTCGTCTTCGGATCTCCGAACAACTTCCGAAGTGAGGAGTTAATCTTTGATATCATCCCCTTTCGCAGCGGCTATCACGCACTGCTCGGATGAACTGCGTTTGTCTGATTCAATGCGGTGCCGCACTATGCTTATCTCAAGCTCAAGATGCCCGGACCACGCAGTGTCATAACAGTCAATGGAAACACGGAGTTCTCCCTCCGTACCGAGGAGCACACCGCTGCCCTGGCAGCAGAAGTACATCACGGCCTCCACAAGTAGAACCTTAATTCGGCTGCCATACTCCCGGACACTGCCAAACGAGATGGACTACTCTGCTCCAGGACAGCCCAGCTCGTCAAGAGCTCAACTAGCAATTAGGCCTCCGTCCCAGACCCCACCAAGTGGCGGCGTTCGTGCCGCGCGTACATAATTATGCACTCAAAATACAATGGGCATAGACGGAGGCATAACTAGATTGTGATCCATAATACGGCTTGACCTCCCCTGGACACACATACTTTCACTTTTCCTTTTTTCTTTCCTTTTTTTCCTTTTCAGGTTTCTTTTCCGTAGGCCCCTCTCGACGACCTCCTAATCGGTCCTTTCGAAGGACGGACACACCAAGGTGGCAAGTAGCACAGACGTGTCGGGGAATCTCTAGATGTTCTTCTCGACGACCATTCTACCCGCTTTCAGGACCCGTACGCAGCTCCTCCTTGGTCTTGGCATGTTAAATAGCCACTGTTGCTTATCGCACTACTTGTACAAAATACGCTTTGACGTATTAATCAAGCTATAATGGAAATAGTTTGTAGCCCAACTTCCGCGGCACTAGTTTGTTCTTTTGATAATCTTATCAAATTACACTCGTACACTTTGGTACGCTTTATTCTGCCAGGGGCTTCATTGTGCCCCATAACACGACAACAAAGTCCAAACACTTTTTACAGTACAGTTCAGCACCCCGAATTTAGCATTATATGCATCGGCTCTGAATCATGTCTTTGGTCGATAGTTGGGTTGCCCGGCTCCTGTGCTTACTACCTTATGTTCCGCTATATCGGCTAGGGTAGTAAAGGGAGAACTATTGCGATTGTGTCCTGGTTTATCCGGATGAGCACCTTAGTAGAGAAAGACGAAAACTGACTGCCATGATGCGGCGTGAGCCGGTCAGCTCTTCGGAGGTTTCAAATCTTTAGCAATTTTTTCCGCATTATGCGATGAATCGTTTATTATCCGATCAGGTGTTTACAACACCCTATTTCGGATACTAGGGGCTGCGCCTAAATTTTTATTGTCAAAATCCTATGGCTAAGTGAGGGCGATAAAGCCACATAGTCTGATTGCCTGGTTCGTAGCGCTAAACACCTCCTTTAAGGACCAAATGTTGGGATAAAGAGTGTTTAGATTCATCCCGAACACCCCCGTACTACTTACGTGGGGCTGAAGCCGACGACTGGCCAACCCTCAGATTTAATAAAAATGGTCGCACAAGAGGTAAAAACTTCAACAAATAAACAAGCATTATATTACATAACGGCTCTGTTTAATACTACAGGACGGGATAACATGAATATACTCATTCAAAAATAATGTCCTTAGCACATTGCTCCACTACAATGCGGGATCCCTCCAGGACATCGTCGAAATATCACGCGGGTGTGCGGTGCTCCTTTCCCTCGAGCGGTCCTTCAGTCGCGAGCTTGATGGCATTCATCTTCGCCCATTGCATCTTGACATGGGCGAAGGCCATCCGCGCACCTTCTATACAGATCGTCCGCTTGACGGCGTCAAGTCGAGGGCACGCATGGGCCAACCGCTTCACGGGTCCGAAGTAGCTGCTGGGCATAGCTTTTGTAGGCCATAGTCGGATTATTAAGTCCATGGCTAGTTCAGCCACCCTATGCAGCTCGACCAGCTGTTTTAGCTAGTCGCTAAAAGGCACCGGATGTTCCGGCGCAAGGTATTGCGACCAGAACAGCTTCTCCGTTGTGCTCCCTTCTTCGGCTCAAAAGAATGCCGCAGCGTCAAAAACGTTGCATGGCAAATCCGCAAACGCCCCTGGAGAACTCCAAATATGGGTCAGTAAGAGATATCTCGTCTTCACATACTTGCTTTGCATAATAAAAGCCTTACCCGTCGCAATCTTCTTGGCCTCTTGGATTTCCTGGAGGGCGCCTTGGGCTTCGGCCCGGGCCTCTTGTCCACTTTGGCGGACCCTCGCGAGTTTGGACTCTTGGTCCGCCTTCTGGCGCTCCAAGGACTCGTATTTGTTTACGACATCTTGGAGCTCCTGCTGGACCTCACCAATCCTGGCCTCCTGCTTTTCTCAGGCGGCCCGTTCCTTTGCCGCCCTCTCCTCGGCCTCGGCCATCGCCCTCTTGAGGGCCTCTACCTTGGTTGCCGCCCCTACAAAAATATCGTGGCACTATGGTCAGCGCACAAACATTCATCCCTCCCGGATATGCACAAAAACATTGAATGCCTTGATTGTCCTCCAACTACTTTTTTGCACGACCGAGCTCTTCCTCGGTCTGCTCCAGCCTCTGCTTCAGTCCGAAAACTTCGGCAGCATGAGAAGTTGCGGCCAACAGCAATGCCTGCTTATTCACATAAACATATCTGGTTAGTCTCCTGCGAAAAACTGTTTGATCCTCTGTTCCGCTCTTCTTTCTGAACACCGAACATAGTCTCAGGGGCTACAATCTATACTGTGATTTTCTTTTCACAAAGTTACATTGCTTACCTCAAAGCCTGTTAGAAGGCTTGTGCAGGCTTCGGTCAGGCCGCTTTTCGCGGATTGAATCTTCTCAATCACCGCAACCATAAGGGTACGGTGTTCCTCAACGATGGAAGCACTTTGCAGTGCTTCTAGTAGAGTATCTGGTGCCTCTAGTTGGACAGAGGTCACCGGCGGAATAGGCACACCTCCTTTGGACGAAGGAGGTTGTCTGCCGGATTCCAGAGCCGTATAGGTCTCCGGGACCGTATTTGGATGGGGGCCGAATTGGACATGGCCCTCATCGCCAGTCTACATGGGGATCTGCTCCTCCATGTGTCCGGTGGCCGAGGTATTGCCCTCTGGCACCGCCCTAACGGCCCCTTGCGTCTCTCCCTAGTCTGGAATCCTTCGGGACAACACCTCGGTGTCATCCATGACCTTGGGAGAGGAGGCCATCGGAAGGGACCCATTGTCCATCGCCTTCGGGTCCAACGAGTTCCCCGAAGACGAGGATTGCTCGAGGGCGGAACGAGCCAGACTGCAAGTACATGTTTCAACATGTTAAAATCATAAAGTAAAAGGCTGATATATGAATGCGTTGGGGTCTTTGGATACTCACAATTCGGCCAGGAGCTTATCCTAGGGGCGCCGTTCTGGGCTGCTGTCAACGTCCCACACGGAGCTATCCGTGAGGGAGGCCTTCCCCTTCTTGGACGCCTCCGCCTCCAGATTTGTGGAGGCCACCCTCTTCTTTCCCCCTCGGGGAGGGGGGAGATGCTTTCTTCTTTGTCTTCCTCCTCCTCGTCATCTTCGGTGGCCGAGTGAGTTTCGGCGTCTTCGGACACCCTCTCTGAAGTACCCTTGGGCGGAGGCCACCTCTGGTCCCCTTGGCCTTCTACTTGGCCTTCTTCTCCGGCGCCTTGTAGGGCATCGGAACCAGCATGTTCGTCAAGTGCGAGATGGCTGGGTCCTCGAGCAGCGGAGCCAGACACTGAATCCCCTCCGCCTTCTTCGTTCAACCCTGAAAAAAACATATAGGGAAGTTGGGACATCCTCCTTGAGTAAGAAATTAAGGGATATGCCTTGAAACATGGAGAACTTACCGAACTGGTGGGATGAGCCAGGTCGTGCCCACGGTCTTCGGTTGTCTTCGGCCACGTCTCGTTGGCCTTGAAGAGCACCTTCCAGATGTCTTCGTGTGTCGTCCCGAAGAACCGTTGCAGGGTCTTGTGTTCGGCCAAATCAAATTCCCATAGGTGGCAAGCCCGGTTCTGGCATGGAAGGATCCGGCGAATTAGCATCACCTGAATCACATCAACAAGTTGGACGTTCTTGCCCATCATGCTCCTGATGTGCTTCTGAAGTGCTGTCAGCTCGTCCAACGAAGACCAATCCAGGCCCTTCTCTTGCCAGGAGATAAGCCGCGTTGGGGCTCCGGATTTGAATTCAGGAGCAGCGACCCAGGAGGAGTCGCGGGGCTTTGTGACCTAGAACCACAGCTTCTGCCACCCCTTGAGGGTCTCCATGAAGGTAACTTTGAGCCACGGGACGTTGGGCATCTTGCTCACCATGGCACCTCCGCACTCTGTGTGTTGGCCGTCCACTACCTTCGGTTTCACGTTGAAGATCTTAAGCCACAGTCCGAAGTGGGGTGGAATGCGGAGGGGGCCGCACACATGACAATGAATACCGAGATGTTGAGGAAGGAGTTCGGGGCTAGATCATGGAAATCTAGCCCATAATAGAACATGAGTCCGCGAACAAAAGGGTGGAGAGGAAACCCTAACCCGCGGACGAAACAGGGGATGAACACCACCCTCTCATTGCGCTTCGGCATGGGGACAATTTGCCCCTTGGCCGTAAGCCAGTGGGTGATTTCTTTCGCCAAGTACCCGACCTCCCGGCGATTGGCGATGTCCTTCTCCTTGACGGAGGAGGCCATCCACTTGCCTTGCGCTCCAGATCCAAACATGGTCGAGTGCTTTCTTGAGGCGGAAAAGATGAGGACTTGGGCGCTCGAGCTTGAGAATGGGAGGGCAGAGAGAGAGAAGGTGTGGGTGAAAGAAGGGAATCCTTATCTCCTTATAAAGGCAGTGAATATCAAGTGCCTCCCCACTCACCTTAAAACTCGCATGTTCCCAAGGGCTGTGAAAACGGCACGGTTGGATTACCCACGCCCATATTGATGAGAATCCTGTAATAAGGGGACACGATCTCTGTTTGACAAGACGTGCCAATGAGACCGCATCTCGAAGCGGCAGGCCGAAAAACGCTTCGAAATAATGACCGGGTGATGACGTGGTGTCACATTATCAAAAATTGTCAGCAAATTTTACTCGTGAAATATTATACTCTCTGTGGTGGTGTGCGGTACTTGTTTTGTAGATCTAGACATGTTAGTCATATTCGAAGACTGTGTTGAAGTATTCGGAGGAGGAACCCGTATTGCAATGTCGAAGACAATCTGCACGCCGAACACCTCGTCATTGAAGCCTGGTTCAGGGGCTACTGAGGGAGTCCTGGACTAAGGGGTCCTCGGGTGTCCGGCTTGTTGGACATGGGCTGGACTGATGGGCTACCAAAGACTCTCACCCGTGTCCGTATGGGACTCTCCTTGGCGTGGATGGCAAGCTTGGCGTTCAGATATGAAGATTCCTTTCTCCGTAACTAACTTTATATAACCCTAGCCCCCTCCAGTGTCTATATAAACCAGAGGGCTTAGTGCGTAGATACAATCATAATCAGATATGCTAGACTTCTTGGGTTTTAGCCATTACGATCTCGTGGTAGATCAACTCTTGTAACCCCCATACTCATCAATATTAATCTAGCGGGACGTAGGGTTTTACCTCCATCGAGAGGGCCCGAACCTGGGTAAACACTGTGTTCCCTGTCTCATGTTACCATCAACCTCAGACGCACAGTTCGGGACCCCCTACCCGAGATCCGCCGGTTTTGACACCGACAAGGACCTTAATAGGATTCATCATCTTTCTGCAAGTCTTCTAAAGAACTGCCTTTACATGTTCCATCATATTGGGTATCATTGACGTCAAGGTTGTTGGTCGTTACATTGCTCCGTGAGGTTCTTGTGGATAAATCAGTGTGTGCAATTATATCTGAAATGCATGGAAGACAACTAGTAGTTATATTTATGTAATGAGTGCACGTTGGAGACGACATAAATAGTAGGACTGGGGTTAACTGGCAGCAACAGGTCTCAAACACTAAAGGGAGAACACAGATGAAAGCTACATAATATGCATCATTTGTACTCGAGATTAACTAGATGGCACACAAAAGTATTAAAGAACAACATATGTAATACTAGAAGTGGTATAATAGTATAATCACCAGCCTGTGGGATAGCATTGGCTAATGGATGATAACTATGGAACATCGTTACCTAAAGAACAAGTCTCTTAGCTGAACTATGGAACAACGTTAACTCCTGAACAAGACCCATAAGAGATCAACATGAATATATAGTGAAATGTGATAATCTATTTTCCATGCTTAGATGAACAACAAAGCCATAAATGTTGCACACAAGTAAGATGAGGGTACAACTTATCTGGCCTCCATCCATAGGAGTGAGCATCATGTGATGACTTGTCGATGGCCATACTGTTGTTGTGGCTGTCTATGTCGGGCACGTGCATTTGATCCAGGGAACTGTTGAGTGGGGACTATAGCTCCCTTCTGGTGTATGCTTCCCTTGTTGGAGTAGCTGCGGTGAGTCGGAAGACGGTGTGGCCGAAGCTGCAGAAAATGCATAATGTTAAGAACGATACATATCTCTGATATGAAGAAATACCCTAAGAGATCAACAGCAAGGTACAAGAGTGGTCACACATCTATTGACTGAAGACTAAATTGGGGTCACATGATTATATTTTATTTTGGTACTATCTGATCTACGCCGGATGGCTAGATGGCCATCTTGTTCCTCCCGACAGACACTCTTCGGAATCTTCCTCGAAGAGCCAGCGACCACCGGCAGAGAGAACTATTGGGCACGAACTATTTCGGGTGAGGAGGGCGTGTTTTGAAATAGTCGGCGCGAGCGGTTTCGGAAGAGGAGAGGGTGTTTTCCCGCCCATGGTTTATGATTTTTTCGGCACATGTCATTTCCGCCGAGGAGAAGGCACGCTTGGATGAAGTTACAGACCTACCCTCAATGTACAACGAGCCAATTGATGCATGTCCCACATAGGCCAGCAATTTCGCGTCTCCCATTTATTTGCTCGGGCGAATTCCACCGAGCAGAGGGTGTTTAATAGTTTGTTCAAATTTTTGGAGAACGAGCATCCAGGTCTACCTTACCAAGTCAATTCGAATCAAATTTTGAAATATTAGCTTGCCACTTCTTTTTTAGAGGGACAGATGATGCTCGGGAGTAATGTATTTTTACATGCTCTTCGCTAACAATTTACTATATGACAAATAGTTGACCCGCTCAAAAACAGGAATCAAACCCAAAATGAAATATCTTGATTCAATGAAATAGCTCGTTCACCAGGTCAAAATAGTGAACTAAATCCAAAATTGAACACCTCGATCGTGTAGCATGTTGTATAGTATTATAGTAATCCATGAACATGTTGAAAGTCAAATTAATGAACTTGTTTGATATGCATATCTCCGTTCATGTGTGGATTGCAGACAACATGTTCTCCAATTTAAATATTTGAATGCAAGTTTATATCGAAACATGGTTTATATCAGTATTTGATGCATAAAACGTGACCTCCCCTCTCCCGGACTCCTGCTCTCTCTCTCTCTCTCTCGCCGACAATCTTCAATTCTATCACACGCATCCAACACACAAACCTTGTTGGTACCTCTCCCTCTCTCTCTATCTCTCTCTTTGTGTGTGTGTGGGGGGGGGGGTCTTTCTAGTTCGCATGCATATATACTCCATGTATAGGTCTCTCTCGCACACTATGTATGATTCTCTAGTCCAAGCTAAATATCTTGGGTGCACTCATCGTACGCACACAAATTCCCTGGCTAGTTGCCCGTAACTCTCTCACGCACCACTCTGTCGTCTCAGAGCTCTTACCTCTCTCTCTCAAACTCTCCATCTCCTTGGGTCACACATACACATGCATATCTCACTCGCACTCGATAGACCCATCTAAAACTCTATCTCCCTCATTATCTCTCCATATCACATGCATAAACACACAATCCCATGCCTAGCCAAGTATGATGATCTCTCACTCAATTGTAGGCACACACAGTCCCCCCTATATGTATATGACTAGCTAATTCTTAGTCTCCATCACAAACCTGTGCATGGTCTATCTTAATTTCTCTCGGGGCAGCTCTCTATCGCACACGCACCTCGTCCCTCGATCTCCCACCCATATAGTCCCCTCACGATCTCGAGGGGATCTCTCTATCACAAACACACCCTCTCTCCCTCCCCATGCGTCCATTTTCTCTATGTGTCCCTCTCGACCTTTGTTCCTTGTTGGCCAGACCACTATTGGACATGTGCTATAGGGGTGTCTCTCTCTGTTGCAAACAATCACACACTGGCTATCTTCGTGTATCTCCTCACCTCGCTTTTCTATCTTGGAGATGCATGCATGATATGTTTGCATAAGAAACGAACACACACACTCTCCCTCTAATTTATCATTTGTTGTCCCTATCTCTTTCACACACATACACTTTTTTCACACTCACTCATTCTCCTTCACACGCACTTGATCTCTCTCAACTTAGGAACTCTCTTCGGTCCATAGCATATAGATTTATTGAGAAGTCAAACATCACAAAGTTTGACCATGTATGTGGAGAAAAACATTTACATCTAGAATGGCAAACATATATCATTATATTCATCATGAGATGTAGTTTTGTATGATGTATCTTTGGTATTGTAGATATAAATAATATTTGCGTAAACCTGGTCAAAGTTTCCAAAGTTCAACTTCTAAAAAAATTATATGCACTGCATTATCGAGCGGATGGAATATCTCTTTCCCGCTCTCAGCTATATGACGCACCACTCACCCTTATCGGGGCTCCTCTATCTCTCTCAAACTTTATATCTCCCTGGTTCACACATACACATGTCTTGCTCGCGCTACATAGACCCATCTAACACTCTCCGCCCTTGTTCTCTCTCTCTCTCTCTATGTGACACCCACCCCCCTAAGTACCATAATCCCTCACTCCATCATTGGCGCACGCACTCCCTGCCCCTAAGTATGACTATCTCTCACTAGCCATCAGGAACACACGTATTGTCTCCTTCCATCCATACATCTATCTCGATATCTCTTGGGGTATCTTCTATCGTGCACACACCTTGTCACTCGATCTCCCACCCATGTAGTACCATCATTATCTACAGGGGATCTCTCTATGACAAACATACACTCTCTCCTCCCCATGTCTGCATTTTCTCCGTACGTCTCTCTCGACCTCTCTCCCTTGTTTGTCAGACCCCTCTTGGACATGTGCTAGGGGTCTTTCTCTCTCGGTTGCAAACAACCACACACTATCTCCTCACCTTGCTTCCGCTATCGAAGATGCATGTGTGATATGTTTGCATAAGACACACACGCTTTTTCTCTACTTTTATCGTGTGTTGTCCATGTCTCTTTCACACACGCACACACACTTTTTTCAGTCACTCTTTCTATTTCACTCTCTCTCTCTCTGTCTCTCTCTAGTTAGGTACTCTCTCACGTCCATAAGCATAGGGATATTTTGAAAAGTCAAACCTCAAAAAAGTTTGACCAGGTATATGTGGAGGAAAACATTTACATCTGGAATGATCATTAGATTCATCACAACATGTACTTACTTCATACTATCATTTAACTTTAGTATTGTAGATATAAGTAATTTCTTTATAAACTTGGTCAAAGTTTCAAAAGTTTGACTTTAAAAAATGTAGGCACTACATTATCGAACAAAGGGAGTAGCTCTTTCTCTCTCTCTACTATCTCTCACGGGCCTCCCCTCTCACTCAAACTCTCTATACCGAGGGATTATACGGTCACCGTGTCAGTGTATAGCTCCATATATTGTTTAGTTGACCGGTCAACCAGTCCACATGCTGCCTTGTCAGCTCGTGTTCTCTATCTTCGTGTGCTTGCCCATGTGGAAGTGGGTGAAAACAAGTAAACTAGAGGTCCATTTGACACACGGTGAAGTAAACAAAGTTGAAACCACTCGGGGTAGCACCCCGCACGCTACTAAATTGAGGGCACACTTCTTCCACGTGAAGGACGCACTCGCGCACACTTCACCACTGCGTGGCGGCATGCACAGAAGGACGCACTCGCGCACACCCAGCACGCATGTATAACGGCGTCGCCACCAGCTGAGATGGACGGCAAGGCAGCCAAAAAGCGGAGGCGGCTCAAGCCAAAACTGCATCCGGCGAGCCCGGACTTCATCAGCATCCTCCCCGACGACATGTTGCTCGTCATCATCGGCCTCCTCCCCACCAAATCTGCCATGCGGACGATCCTAGATCGATGAGCTCAGCTTTGAAGCTGAACGATGTCGCTCTCTGCCACCGTCCGCACTCCGCCTCACACCAATAGCGTGTCGTGCCAGCTTCATCTCCTGCTATCTTCCCCAGATTAATGTCGCGCCCTACCTTCTTCTCCCTCAACTCAAGCAGCTCGACCTCTTTGACGTTGGCATCTCGTAGAAGGCTATGGAGCACCTGCTCCACAGCCGTACTGCGCCTAAGTACCTTCATCTTTAGTAGATCCACATGTTTATTAGCCTCCACATCGCCTCGACGAATCTCCGATGGATTTATGTGCCTTGCTGGCTCCGCAACAAGACATCAATTGGGAAGAGATCACTCCAGCTGTTCCACGTTATGGTCATTGAGAATGCGCCTTTCCTTGAGAGATTGCTTGTATTTGAACTAGAAGGTCCAACAAAAATCAGGGCCATTGACGCGCCAAAATTGACAGCATTGGTGTACTCGTCTGCCAAATTTTCCAAACACTTTATTGGATCCGTAATCGTTTAGGTACAACACTCATCTTCTTCTCTGTCTTCTTGAAATTTACATTTTTAAATTTCTTCTTGATGTATTTACAACTATCATCCAGAAAATGATTCCCACAAGCTTGACCCAATCTATGCGCACAGTGAAGATCTTGGCAATAAAATCTATCGGCCCCAATCTGGATCAAGTTGTTGGATTCCTTACATGTTGTCCATGCACGGAGAAGCTACTCATCGAGGTGAAACTTCTTTCCTATTAGTAAATGGTAATCACAACATAGCTCAATTTTTTCGTAATTTTCCCAAACTACGATGACAAGTGTAGTGTTCAAAACTGCATCTACGCACTGCACCGAAAGAAATGTTTTTAGTATTTTTTTCTCACATGATCACTTGTATCGTTTTTTTGTTGTACTACTAGTAGCCTAGGCTAGTCATAGCGGCAAATAACTTAGAATAGTAACTCTATGGTTACCCTAAGAGCAAGTACTACCTCCGTCCTGGTTTACTCTTCCTATTTTGTAGTATCAAAATTTGGCCATAGATTTAACTGACAAAATGTTAATGCATGTCACTAAAAATTATATCATCGGATTCGTATTGGAACATAATTTCAAATGGTATAATTTTTTGTGACATGCATTGGCATTTTCTTAGGTAATTCTATTTTCAAAATTTTACACTAATTACGAGGTAGTACAAAAGTGGGCTATAACGGCCCTCCACTATGTAGGCCAAACCACGTGCTAAGTTCACTTGTGATGCATTTGGCATCGATGCCCCTCCATTGCTCACCTGGTGCCCCAATCTAGATCACCTAGTACTTTGCTCTGGTGCCAAATTAACTCACGCAATGAAAAACACTTGCGTGGGAGAGGGAGAGGACTGAGGCAATAAAAAAACACTTGTTTGGGAGAGTGAGAGGCTGGTGTAGTTGGTTTGATTGATTTGTTTATATATGTGGGTCTGTGTGCACAGCGGTGCGAACTCTCTCACATCGCGAGAGCGGTGCCAAAATCTTTTGATTTGACATTGATGCGTATTATGTGGCATATTTTTGAGAAATATGGCATCGGCCACATAGTGGAAGGCAACAAATACCCTAGCTCTTCACGTGCTCCTAGGTAAATGAGAGGAAAGAGAAAGACAGTGAAAAAATATGACTAGCCAGCCAACCCTATTGTATGAGCGAATGATATTGGTACCTCTTGGTGACACGACAATCTTATACAGCCAGCTGCTCTAATATGTTCTCTTCTTTTGTAGATAAAAAAGACCCAAAAGTGAAAAATGTGCTGCACTATAACAATCTCATCGAATGCCTTGATCTCCATCTTACAGAAATTGATTTGATCGACTACCGAGGCAGCACATCTGAGATTAAATTGGCCAGGTTCTTTGTTATAGAGGCAAGTGTGCTCAAGGTAATGAGGTTTGGCGTTCTCTGGCGCAACAATGAATGGTGTGCTGATCACCGCAAGCGTCTAAGCCTAAATGACATAGTCTTCGGAGAAGCTGAATTTGTTTTTGAAACATCAACTGGCCAGAGACTCAAAAATTTATTTTCCCATTAGTGAATTGTCAGGGCGGTGGATTTTAGTTTGTACCATAATGTTGCATCCACCTAAAGTAACGAAAGTTCTTACATAAACTTCCTAGTAATTCCCTCTTCATAGGCGCAACATTACTACTAACATTTGTAATATCAGTTTGAAACTTGTAATATTGCCATGTCCTATTCCTGTGTTTTCAAAATCCTGTGAATCAAAGAGGTCATGAGTTGGTGATGATGTCGTGCCTGCCATCTTTCACCAATAGCCGTCGGATCTAGATCTGAAGCATACAAACCAAACTTCCGCAGTTTTGCAAAAAGATGCCCGCACTTGTTCCCTATTTACAATCAACTCCTTGTCTCTCACAATCATCCATACTTCCTCCCCACCACATCTAGAAAGCCATGCAAAAATCTGGCGCGATGGCGGCTGCCGGCGTCGTCCACCCCCAATCTTGGTGTTTCGCAATGCACGAGCATCTACGCACGGGAAATTATGTCGAACACGGCTAGTTGTAAGCAGGATAGCTCTACAGCCATGATGATAGTGACTGTAGACGTGAGGCTGACTTTGGTATGCCGAACATGGCGCCTACACTCAGGTGTCATCTTCGTCGCAGGGTCTTGTCACTTCATTGTGAGGAGCAACACGTAATAATTTGACCAACGGGTAGTACAGTACTACTACATTGGTAGTACTGCTACTAGTACTAGCACCACTGTGTGGATTTAGTAGTACTACCGCATCCCTCTGGATTTAGTATTTGACTAGCAATATCTAGTAATGCATGTCATAAAAAATATACTACTCCCTCTATAAATAAATACATGGTGTATTGTTTTATTCGTTCTTAACGTAGTTCCCGATGATATTATACATTCTCCCTTCCAGTAGATGGATCAAATCTGAAGTCTCATCAATCAGACAACTATTGTACTCACTGAGCGCTCATCTTTGTATGCTACCAACAAAAAATTGCAATCAAAGACTACTATTGTACTCCTCCATACTGGTGCATTAGTCACGTTACGAAAACCAAATAGTAATCCCAAAACTTTTAGGTGCGGTGCATTAACTACCCACCTCGTTCCCTGTTTTTTGCCATGAAAAAATAAATCACCCAATAGGAGACGTGGGGTGCATATGCATTCAATGACTTGTGACTACTTAGCACAACATTTTTTGTTACATGCATTAACATTTCATTAGTTAAATCAAATGTCAAAACTTGGCACAAAATGCAAAGGGGGCATTAACCTATAAACATCAAAGTTCTCTCGCTTGGCCCCAACTAGAGGTCTGGTGAGATGACTAGACTGCACCGGCACAGAGCGGCAGACAGCTTCATTGACTTACTGCACCTGCCTTTGGGTGTATGATAGGTGGGCCGAACAGGTGGCTGGCCCACCTGTCATACAGCCAAAGGCAGATGCAGTTAAGGCACCGGAGCTCAGTCCCACAAAGGGAGGGCCGAGGAGTAGATGGCCAACACACACATGAATGCAACATAGTCTGCACTTCTCACATAAAGGCTCCCCGCCAGTCCAATCTACGAAATCCTACGCACCTATGCACCCTAACCAAGGGCAAGAGTGATCACTCCAATCGCAAGATCTGTTGACTAGAAGCTAAACCCATGGAGGCAATGAGCGCGAGCATCAGCCGGCTGTGCCAGATGGTCCACAACGCCGGCCTATAGCCTGACACCGAGGAACGTCTCTAGGTCATGCTTGAGGCCGCCAGGGCGAGAGGCCGCTTGGATGACAGCTTCGTCTCCTTGTTTGACAAGGTCCACGTCTGCTTCCTCGACAAGTTCACCGTCGTCAAGAAGCTCGTGGACGACCTTGACATACGCCTCCAGCCCACGCGCCCAGGCTCTATGATGCCCGCCACCCTCAATGGCCTCTATGGTGACAACCTCTTCGATGCACTAGTGGCCCTGCGACTGCCCGCCGTCGCGCCGGAGAATGCTC
The DNA here is from genome assembly GCF_002162155.2 of Triticum dicoccoides. Lineage (NCBI taxonomy): Eukaryota > Viridiplantae > Streptophyta > Magnoliopsida > Poales > Poaceae > Triticum > Triticum dicoccoides. The sequence goes on along the minus strand of NC_041392.1, from coordinate 334,135,903 downwards.
ACCTCGAGGTCGCACTCGCCGCACAGCGTGTGGCGCAGCAAGACACCATCGACATAATCACACACGTCTACGCACAAATCGTCCACAAGGACTACTACGTGCAAGAGGAGGACGATAAGTCGTTGGCCTTCTTGGACCGTAGGGCAACCTTGGACGGCATTGTTCAGAAGCACGTTGAGATCGCTGCCAACGCCACTGCTCCTCACACGTCGGTTGGTGACCCGGCGCACTAGGGCATGAGGATGTCGTTGATGGATCCGTATGTATCTTGATCTTTCAATCAAATCCATGTAGTAGTATATGGTACTACTAGTAATTATCTTACCTTTCGCATCAACTTCGTATTTTTCATACGTACTCCATTCATGAACCGCACCAGAACCAAACTTCTCATTACTCTAGGGAAAATCGTTATTTCTATCTATCAGTCGCGCCATGCAGTAGAACCAAATTTTACAAGTTACAAATTCAAAAGGAAAAGCCTGTCGTGTTCGCGTCGCACCCTCACACGGTTGGTCCGGCACGCCACTCAAGGGGGAATGCGTGTTGTGTTGCATTTTCACTTACAAGTGGGATCGCAGTTGAGCAAACTGACTATCGGCAAAGCCCACCCCGCCCATCGAGCGATGGCTGAGAAAATGGGAGGGGGAAGAGATGGCTTGTAACGCCCCAAGACCATTGCGCCTGGTGTCTTCCAGTTTTTCGCTGTTGTTGCCTTGTCTTTCACTTGAGTGTTGCATCTTGCCATGTCATCATGTGCATTGCATCATCATGTTTTCAAAACTTGCATCCGTCCCGGTCTACATGTTCTTTCCGTTGTCAGTTCTGAGCCAAGACACACTTGCACGCGCCCGCGGCACGTCTGAAATATTATTTTATAAGCGGCTAGAAATTTTTCTTGGAATGGGATGAAGTTGGTGTGTGGTGTTGTTATGTTGTCAGTAGACCGCCTGCCAAGTTTCGTCGCATTCGGAGGCCATTTGATGACCCAATGGATAACTATAGCGACAATATAGTCAGTCAAATCGTGGGACATTTTTGGTCTCCGGAAACTACTGTCGGGTCTCTCTCTCTTCTCTCCCGCAACCCTCGGCCCTCTACACAGTCACAACTAGCCCACATAGGCCTACCTATTCCCCCTGTCGATAGGATCCATCGGTCGCGATCGGAGGCTCCAAAAACCCCTCCTGACCCCCTGCCTCCGTGGCCTTTTGTCAGACCCCCTCGGCCGTGTCCGAAACTTCCCCGAACCCGAACCATACTATTGTTACCGTTGGGTCCGGATCATCCCCAACCGTCTATAAAACATCTCCTTTTTCTTATTTGGGCTACCTAACCTATTTTTCCCGTCCGTCCGATTACGATCGGAGGGACCTAACCGTCCTAAACTGCTTTCATCTGCTATAAAATATAAGGTCCAACCCTAGATCCTAGGGGTCTTGTCCCATCGATCCCGCCGTGCCCATCACTCCACCTGGTTCCTCGGGATCCCTCTCGGATCAACCAGTAGCATCCTCCCTGATCCAAAATTCCTCTCTCCTTCTCCACCAGCCAACCCAAATCCATCCCCTCCTCGTCGCCTTGGAGCCCGAGCGCGCCACCAACTGCCGGCGACCCCCGGTGAACCTCGCCGCCGGCAATCACCACCAGCGACCAACAAGAGGGAACCAAGACTCCATGGCGCCGCCTCCTCATCCCCACCGTCCTTCATCTCGTCGCTGCGGCCGTCTTGCAGCGCAACAGCCTCCAACTCCCTTGTCTCTTGGACGCGTCCGCCCGCCCGCAGGCTTCATTGTCCGCGCCCTCAGGAGCTAGCAGCGGTAGCCCCGCGTCTCCCTCCACGCTCGTGCCCGAGCAAAGATCCCGAGCGGAGCTCGTCCGCGAGCAAACCCACCGGAGCAGACCAAGCCCTGCCTCCAGGGACCTTCCCTGGCGCTCCCTCGACCCACGCCGCCTCAGATCGATCGAGCCAGACCGGATCCAGCCATCTCCGCCGTCTCCTGCCATCGACGCTGTCCACTTCAGGTCATTGAGCCGCACACCAAGTCCTTGCCTCGCTGCCAAGACCTCGCCGGAGCCCCTCGATGTCCGCAGCCGCAGTCCCATGCTCCTCCTCCGCAACCCCGAGCTCGGTGTCATCCCCTACTCCTGCATCGCTCGTCCCTCGACTCGTTCCCTCCTACCTCGTCGCCGGACCCATGCCATGGCCGCCGCCAAGTTCATCGGGACGCCGCTGCTTCCCACCGCCCGGATCAAGACAAGATGAGCAGCCGCGCCGGATCCCTGCGCCCTGGACCTCCTTGGCATCGCTTGGTCCTGTCTCACCGCCGTGCCCTGCATCCTGGGATCTAGCCACGCCTCAAGCTCCTGCGTCCTCGTCACTGCGCCAAGTCCGACCGCCTCCTCCTCTGCTTCTGGTTCAAGCAGGAGGTCAACACCCTACCTGGAGCCACGACCGTCCGTCGCCTGGATGCGTTGACCACGCGCAGGCCCAGCGCCTCACCTCTGCTGCCTGTGCGCGTGGACCAGCCCAACGCGCCTTCAAGGCCGGCCCAAACCGCTTCGCCGCCCAGTTGGGCTTGGCCCATGGGTGAGCTGCCCTGCGACCCTCCTTTTTTTCCCTCCTGCTGGGCTAGCCTCGCTGTTTCGGCCCGTGTAGTTTTTTTCAGCGTCTGCGATTTTTTTCTATTTATCCTAGACATCAGTTTTGCGGTTTAGCCCCTAAACTTCATGCATATAATAACTCATTAACCATGCATCGTATTAAAATGTTTCATATATGTAAAATTCTTAGAATTTTGTCTAGTTTCATAATATCCAACTTTCATGCATGTTTAAAATGTTAAAAATGTTCTTTGATTAAATTTGCTCATATGCCATGCTAAAATGATTTGTTTCATAACTAAATAACCATAGCTCCAAACTTAATAAACTTTATATGTTAATGGGGTAGAAAAATTCCTAGTTTAACATGGTGTACTTACTTTGCATGTTTAATAACTCTAAAATATGGTTTAGGGCAGAACAGTACCAAATCTAAAATATGCACATGAGGATTTTTCTGGACTTGTTGCTTGTCGTTCTGGCCTCATTTAAACTTGCCTAGATTGGTAGTTTTATTATGCTTCACCTCTTGACATGTTTAACAACATTTAATATTGTTGGGTACATAAACAAGAGTGAACTAAATGTTTGAATGTGGTGTTTCGTCAATATGCAACTCGTTGCATATTGAGCTCCACTTAATTTGTAGTATAGTGTGTGCACTTTGCCATGCCATGCCTCATTAAACCGGACATGCATCATACTTGATTGTGCATCATGCCATGTTTATGTGATGGTTGTTTACTATGTTGCTTGCTTCTTTCCGGGTTGCTTCTCTCGTTAGCTTCGGTTTCAATCCGGAGTTGTGACGATCCGTTCGACTACATCTGTTTGTCTTCTTCATGGACTCATTCTTCTTCCTTGTGGGATCTCATGCAAGATGACCATACCCTCGAAATCAATTATATCTTTGCTTGCTAGTTGTTCATTCTATCGCTATGTCGCGCTGCCTACCACTTGTTATATCATGCCTCCCATATTGCCATGTCAAGCCTCTAACCCACTTTTCCTAGCAAACTGTTGTTTGGCTAAGTTACCGTGTTTGCTCAGCCCCTCTTATAGCATTGTTAGTTGCAGGTGAAGCTGAAGTTTGTATCATGTTGGAACATGGATATGTTGGGATATCACAATATCTCTTATTTAATTAATGCATCTATATACTTGGTAAAGGGTGGAAGGCTCGGCCTTATGCCTGGTGTTTTGTTCCACTCTTGCCGCCCTAGTTTCCGTCATACCAGTGTTATGTTCCTTGATTTTGTGTTCCTTACGCGGTTGGGTGTTATGGGAACCCGTTGACGGTTTGCTTTGAATAAAACTCCTCCAGCAAGGCCCAACCTTGGTTTTACCATTTGCCTCACCACCACCTATACTTCTCCCTTGGGAGTCACGCTCCCGAGGGTGTTCTTTATTTTAACCCCCCGGGCCAGTGCTTCTCTAAGGGTTGGTCCGAACCGGGCAGCCTGCGGGGCCACCTCGGGGAAACTTGAGGGTTGGTTTTACTCGTAGCTTGACCTATACGGTGTTGGCCTAAGAACGAGATATGTGCAGCTCCTATCTGGATTGTCAGCACATCGGGTGGCTTTGCTAGTCTTGTTTTACCATTGTCGAAATGTCTTGTAACCGGGATTCCGAGACTGATCGGGTCTTCCCAGGAGAAGGAATATCCTTCGTTGACCATGAGAGCTTGTGATGGGCTAAGTTGGGACACCCCTGCAGGGTATAAACTTTCGAAAGCCATGCCCGTGGTTATGTGGTAGATGGGAATTTGTTAATATCCGATTGTAGAGAACTTGACACTTAACTTAATTAAAATAAATCAACCGTGTGTGTAGCCGTGATGGTCTCTTCTCGTCGAAGTCCGGGAAGTTAACATGGTTCTTGTGTTATGGTTGTGCGTAAGTAGCTTTTCAGTATCACTTCTTGATCACTTCTAGTTCACGATTGTTGCGTTGCTTCTCTTCTCGCTCTTATTTGCGTATGTTGGCCACCACATATGCTTAGTGCTTGCTGCAGCTCCACCTCATTACCTTATCCTACCCATGAGCTTAAATAGTCTTGATCTCGCGGGTGTGAGATTGCTGAGTCTTCGTGACTCATAGATACTTCCAAACAGTTGCAGGTGCCAATGATACCAGTGCAGGTGACACAACCCAGCTCAAGTGGGAGCTCGATGAAGATCTTGATCGTTGTTTTATTTCATTTCCGGAGGATCAGTAGTGGTACCCAGTTGGGACGATCAGGGATCTAGCATTTGGGGTTGTCTTCTTTTAGTTTGGTTCTGTAGTCGGACCTTGATTGTATTCTGGATGATGTATGTTTAACTTGTATTTGTGTGAAGTGGTGATTGCAAGCCAACTCTTTATCCCTTCTTATTCAGTACATGGGATGTGTGAAGATTGCCCCTCTTGCGACAAGCCTACCATGCGGCTATGCCTCTAAGTCATGCCCCGACACGTGGGAGATATAGCCGCATTGTGGGTGTTACATGGCTGTAGCATGAACTCCAAGAAAATTGGTGTCAGATGGGACTCGTGTGGGTGGCGTGTGCCGTACTGCTAGATGTGAATGCTAGTTATGTCCCATGCCACCCCACTATATCGAGGTGCTGGTTACGTAGAGCGAACACATTACCTCCCCCGGAGTACAGTACACCACTAGTACTAGTCACATTGTCGTGAAATTTCCTGGAGTTCGTGCTCAGCCCTCCTCTCTCTCTCTCTCTCTCTCTCTCTCTCTCTCTCTCTCTCTCTCTCTCTCTCTCTCTTCTCAGCCAGCCAGCAGATGCGCGGAGCCCATCATCTATTTGCTCACATGCGGTCCCACATGTCAGTGAAAATGCAAGAGGATCCACTGAACCTGCACATCTTTCACCTCGACGTGCTGGTGATGAAAAACAAATCCAATAAAGATCTTTGTTGGCCTCTTTTGGAGTTACTCAAGAGTAAGATTCTATATATAGTTTAACCCAAGATGCACATCGCGTGGCTTCAAGTAGCACTCCATTTTCTTGCATGACACGACCTGGATGCTGGATGTCCCACGTGTCGGCAAAAGGAGGAAGAACTCAACCAAGTCTTCTCCACATTTAGACCGGAGGAGTAGGAAACACGGCAAGCCCTATGCCTACATCATACTACGTACATGCCAACCTCATGCAGTCATGCTATCACCATATTTCTCGGCCTCCGTGTGACACCTAGCTCTAGTTGATCTAACAAGAACTAACTATTGTGATAGCATACTCCAGTATTAGGTTGGTTCTATTTGATGTGGCAACTTCATATAACTGGATGCTAGCTATACTACTACGGTACTCACGCTCCAAGAAGTGAGTTGAAAACCATTCATAAATTGAGTTTATGAAATGCATATGCGAATGTACCATTCATTATATACAACAACTCATCAACACAGAACGACAATGAGGATACATGTTGGATTATAGATTAGTTCCAATAAAACATTCTAGTAAATATGAAAGTTTTCATCAAACAACAAATAACAAGCAATGAAATGAACTTCAGCTCAACCAATCCACGATGTTGGAAACGCTTGCTTTGAACCATAGGAAAGCATCTGGGAAGGGCCAGCTATTGTCAATCTTGATACCAACGCGGGACTGGTCATCCAGGCTGAAGCGGACTATATTAGGACGCATATTGTGATAGCTATGGTAGGGAACCATAGCAATGTCCAAGGTATATATACAATTTCTTCTAATAAATGGTAGTAACATTGTGCCAACAGTAGCTGGATTGCCTTTCACCATCATTGGATAATTTTGTCCTAGGAAGAGCGAATTTCCTCCAAGACTATCAATACTGAACCTAGGAGAAGGTGTTGGCACTACCACACTAGTATCCATCCCGAATACCCTATAATAGATGTTGGAATAGGTCCGAAGAGTGCGACCATGCGAGACAACACCTGCTTCCGTAGTAACATCAGCAGTACCCCATATATAGACAAGAAGAGGTGATCCATCGGAATAAGTTGCCAGGCGCCACTGAATATATGGGTCCTGGTCGTCCTCATGCTCATGATCATCAGCATCGTCATCTCCCCTTTGGATATAAATTTTTTCAAGTATAGGTGGTGGAATGTTCACAGGACCTTGGAAACAAAAGAAGGTTAATTAGTAAAGGGAAACTAGCCAACCCACATGCATGTGGATGAAACAATTATATTTACGGTGGAAGACAAACATACCAAAAGCATCAGGATTCCATGCAAAAATAGTTCCACGAGTGGTGGCAGCAAACACAAGAGGCTCGTATTGAATTGCATCACAATACTCATCTGTGTACAAAAATTGATTTTTGAGCAATATCCATCAAGGCATGGAAGTAAGGATGGCAACAAGCTTGTGGAAGATAGCAACAACTTCATAGTTTGTGTAATACCAAGAGCGGTTGGGAACTCGACAAATTGCCATCTTCCGTAGACGACAGTCACCATGATCGTATTTGAGCATACATAGATCATCTGTGTGCTCAACCTCAGGGCAGTCTGAGTCTTTTGGAAGTGGAACCCGGTGATGAGTATACACATTCACAAGTTCACACTCACAGTTGTACCCAATATAAATAACCCAATCTCCATTTGCGCCTCCCCAGGCCTTACCCTTAAGCGATGGCATCTTAACATCACATGTATCATTATCAAGCGGCATCAACTTGCACAAGGCGAGGCTTCCGTCATCTGTGCACCAGCGAGCAGGGTCATGGCGAAGAAGATAGGGGAGATCAAGCCGATCTTGGACCCTTGGGTTCTTTGTAATGATGTTATTAGTTGAGTCGAGAATGGTCTTGAATGAACCTGCCATGCTAGCAGAGGTGATGACGTTGCACCGATCAATGAGTTCCTCCACCACGTCATCTTTCAGATCGCGGCAAGAATAACGGGGTCATTTCTGGCCTGTTCCCTCCATGGAGAATAAGATCGAACAATGGCAGAAGGAAGGGTGAAGGCAAATGGAGGAGGGAGGAAGGGCGTGCAACAACAGTTCCAAATCGAGAGGGAAAGGTGAAGAGGTGGTGGGCTATTGCCATGGTACACGAAGAGGAGATTGCGGAGCAGACGGTTGCCACAGAGGTCAGACACTAACGACAAGGCCGTCCTGTCAGACGTAGCGTGCACGCGGGATGGCCTCCGTTCCCCACACGAGCGAAGCCACTTCGCACTCCCACACGGTTGTTCCGCCACGCCGCTAGGGAAACGCGTGCTTTATTGCATCTTCACTTAGGCCAACTCCAGCGCGTGTAGCTCAGACGCGCGCTCGCCCAGCCCCGAGCTACCCAACCACGACTACCTTTTTTGCGCACCCGGCGGCCGGATTTGGAGCGGATCCAGTCGGGATTGAGCTCGTCGGGCTGTGGGAGGCCGCACCGCGCCATGGACTGGCCGGGCACCGGGTCGGAAGGCCCCGGCAAGGCCGCATGAAGGTACTGATTTGTCCTCTAGCCGCTCGGATCTACACCGTCGGCAATCCGCTGGGAGATAGATGAATGGCTGTTGGCCGGGCTTGGTGCTGGCCCAAAAGCTCATTGGCGCACCGTAGCCACTCATTACGTGCGACGACTGCCCAAAGAAGGTCTTGTGCCGCGTGTCTACAATGCCGGAACATCCCGGATGGGTGTTCTTCAAGTGCTCAACCGATGACGTATGTGCTACTTTAGCTTCGGTTGTGCTCCCGGATTTGACTTGTTGTGCTAACTTAAAATTTTATTATGTAGAATGGATGCAAATTTTGGTATTGGGAAGAATAGTCCATCGATATATTGATAGAGTGCAATTTAGTAGATGTTCTAGCACTTTTAGCTAGCATAGAGGCTAGAGATGAGACTAGTCCACTTGTTGATAGAATAGAGGCTAGACATGAGACTAGATGCGAGGAAGCAACGTATACTTCGTTACACTCGAAGGAGAAAGAAGCACGCAAGATTGAGCCTCCGTAGATCAACAATGAATGCATCGAGAAGGCACTCATCCAAATTACAGGAGCAGTTATGGAAGTTGGATATCTTCTAAAATGTATTCTTGTGGTTCTTGTTTTCTTTGGTCTTGCTTTTCTAGTCAAAATTTGGTGATGTATTTCCATGTACCAAAAATCAATGATGAGAAAAAGATATGTGTTTGCAAAGAAAAATGTACGTGGACAGGATGCGGCCGGGATGAGTCCGCGCGTTTGTCGCACGGCCACCACACCCGAGAAATGGCCTGGACACGACCCCATTGCCCTACCCAAACGGACAAAATCTGGGCAAAACAGACGTCCGTTTGGGGTCATATGCTGGAGTTGGCCTTACAAGTGGGACCGCAATCAAGGAAACCAACCATTGGCAAACCCCCCACCTCGCCCGCCGCGCAATGGCTAAGTTATAGAAACGAGGAGGTTGAAGAGATAGCTATAGCACGGACTCAAAGAAATATGGTGTCATATGGAAGTCATGTTGGTGGCGTGTGCCGTACTCATGGATGCGAATGCTTGTTCTGGCACATGCCACCCTACTATATATCGAGGATTCGATGTGCTGATTACGTACAGCGAACACATTAACATATGGCCCACCTCACACTGTGGCCAAATTTTCTAGAGTCTGTGCTAGGTTAAAACGTGTTCTTTGTGAGGGTGGATGGCTGGTCTCAATTTTAAAACTTGTTATATTACATATACGTAGACTTAGAGATAGTGCAGTAGTTTTGAAAGTTTGAACCCAAACATCAGAATGCAATTTCTACAGTTGATTAGACTCATCCGAGGACCTAGGATGATGGGATTCGCAGCTACAGTAAAAAAACACCCGCCCGAGGTGCGAAGCATGTGAAGCTAGTACAAATAGTAGTACTCCACTATTGTTGATTGGATTCATCCGATAACATGTTGCAATGCACGTACAATTATGTATTCGGAAAATATGTATTGCCTCGTCGTAGAACCCACTTTGATAAGCGACTCGAAAGCCATTCATAAATTTAGTAAGTTTGTCACAGGCATATCATTTAGCATTACATACAACGGGTCATCCACCCACAACGACAATGAGGATACATTATAAATACTAAAGTATTCATCACACAACAAAGAATAAGCAATGAAATGAACTTCAACCCAACCAATCCTCGGTGTTGGAAACACTTTCTTTGAACCAGAAGAGATTCTCTAGGAAGGGCCAGCTATTGTCAATCTCGAGACCAACGCAGGACTGATCATCCGAGCTGAAGCGGACTATATGACGACCCATATTGTGATAGCCATGGTAGGGAACCATAGCAATGTCCGAGGTATAGATACAGTTGCTTCTCATAAATGGTATTAACGTTGTGTCAACAACAGTTGGATTGCCTTTCACCATCATTGGATAGTTTGTCCAAGGAAGAGCGAGTTTCCTCCAAGACTATCAATACTGAACCAGGGAGAAGGTGTTGGCTCTAGCACGCTAGTATCCATCCCGAATACCCTGCAAAGGATGCTGGAATAGGTCCGGAGAGTGCGACCATGCGAGACTACACATGCTTCCTTAGTAACATCAGTAGTTCTCTGTATATAGACAAGAAGAGGTGATCCATCTTAATAAGTTGCCAGGCGCCACTGAGTACATGGGTCCTGCTCGTCCTCATGCTCATGATGATCACCATCGTCATCTCCCCCTTGGTTATAAAATATTTCAAGTATAGGTGGTGGAATGTTCACAGGACCTTGGAAACACAAGAAGGTTAATTAGTAAAGTAAAACTAGCTAACCCGCATGCATGTGGATGAAATAGTTATAATTATGGTGGAAGACAAACGTACCGAAACACGAGGATTCCATGCAAAAACAGTGCCACGAGTGGTGGCAGCAAACACAAGACCCTCGTATTGAATTGCATCATAGTACACATCCGTGTATAGAAACTGATTTTTAAGCAATATCCATCGAGTCGAAGTATGAATGACGACAATAAGCTTGTCGAAGATAGTGACAACATAAGTATTCCTATAACCCCAAGAGCGGTCAGGAACATGACAAATTGGTATCTTCTATAGACGACAGTCACCATGATCGTAGTTGAAAGTATGTAGAATACCGGTGTGCTCAACCTCTGGGCAGTCTGAGATTTTTGGAAGTGGAACCTGGTGACAAGTATACACATTCACAAGTTCCCACTCATAGTTGTACCCAATATAAACAACCCAATCTCCATTTGCGCCTGCCCAAGCCTTACCCTCAAACGATGGCATCTTAACATCAGACGTATCATTATCAAGCGGCATCAACTTGCACAAGGTGAGGCTTCTGTCTTCTGTGCCGTTGATCAGAGTCACGGCGAAGAAGATTGGGGAGATCATGCCGCTCCTGGACCCTTGGGTTCTTTGTGATGATATTATTAGTTGAGTCAAGAATGGTGTTGAAGGAACCTGCCATGCTAGCCGAGGTGATGACCTTGCACCGATCAATGAGTTCCTCCGCCACGTCATCTTTCAGATCGGGGCAAGAATAACGGGGTCATTTCTGGCCTGTTCCCTCCATGGAGAAGACGATCGAACAATGGCAGAAGGAAGGGCGAAGGCCAATGGAGGAGGGAGGAAGAGCGTGCGACAACAATTACAAATTGAGAGGGAAAGGCGAAGAGGTGGTGGGCTGTTGCCATGGTACACGAAGAGGTGCCCCGGCCTACATAGACGTCTGTTCGGAAATTTTACAAAAGGACTCGCTGTCGTCTCACTGACATATTGGAACGGGACCATATGTTAACAAAACATGGTGTGTCATTTTCTCATGCAAAGTGCAATCTGGCCGCGTTGGCCCGAGGTGCCGCATTATTTCTCGACTTTATTTTTTAATGGCGTGCTATTCAGTTTTGAAGCACAACTAACTGGTATGGTATGCGGCGAAAATATAAACTACTCTACCACTACTCCAACTCTAGTACTAGTATCAAAAAAGATATATAGGCTGGAGCTTCAGTGCTTGCTTGCTAAGGGCTGCCCACTTGCTTCTAACACTATCACCCTCTCTCCAGATCTAAACAAGATGACCTCTCTCTCCCTCCTCACCAGTGGTCACAGATCTGCTGGGAAAGAAAAGGACATGCAATGTTGACGCACTCGTCGTCGGCAAGCGAGGTCATGCACCGACGACAAGACGGTCCTATCAGACCTAGCGCCCTCGTGGGATGGCCTCCATCCCCAAGCTTGCTGCCGTAGTGTGTGCGGAGGACGACGACCACGAGCGAAGCCACTTCTCGCTGTCCCTCAGGTATGCTACCTCTTTTCGAACCATACCCTTGTTCTATTACCCCATCTACCACGTCGCTGCATGTGGATCTTTTTCCACTCTACCATCTTCCCAATTTGCTATCTTCTGCTCTGCTGGTCACGTAGATGAAAACCTTAATTTGCACTATTAAAGGAAACCCTACATCATACAGACTAATCCATGTCTAGGTTGAATAAGGAAAGGAAGGGAGAAAGTATTGCCGAAGAGACTAGGCATCGAACCCGCATCTAGGTTGAAAAGGGGAAAATCAATAGCTAAGGAATGAGTCCTGTGTCTCCTAGTTGAAAAATGGTGAAAAAGGGTAGAAAGGCATGACAACACAATAGAGAATGACTAGGTCGATCGGTTTCTTGTCCTCGCATAGGAAAAAGGTGGCTAAAGAAAACAAAAATGGGATGTAATCCACATATGCTTCCTGGATATTTCTTGCTCTAGGCAACCATGCCTCCCTCACCACTCTATGTGTCGCGGGATATCCACGGCCACCTATGGGATCGGGCGGCCCCTTGCTGGTTCGACGGGGGATGTCGTGTTGCACAAAGAGCAGACCAGTGCGCGGCAGCACGGCAGAGAGCACACAAGCAATTTACCCAGGTTCTGGCCACCATGAGGCATAAGACCCTACTCCTGTTTTGGTGGATTGATGGTGGAAATGAATGTGGTGGTGCATGGTACACTTGCCTGGCAAGGTCTGCCTCAGGGCTACGGTAACCACAAGCGTATGGTGGCTTGGGTTTGTCAAGTTTCCAACCCTCCAACCCCCTCCTACGATTGTTGTGGGCCTCCTTTAATAGATAAAGGCATAACCACAATGGCAAAACTGTCATTACCCACTGATATGATAGTAAACAGTGTTATCATACCTAACTCTGCGGGCTGGCAGGGTGCATTAAATGCACCGCTCAGTGTCACATCACTAGCTGCCCGACAAAGCCTGTCGGGCTTATCTTTCCAGCTCTACATCTATCCTCTTGACACGTCACTGGACGGGTGTCACCTGTGGGTTTCTTCTGTAGGAGATGGCTACCATGTGGCAAATACTGCCACTTAATCACCTTGCGGCTTAACACTGCACTGATTGACGACGTGGGTCATACTTGCGCGGTTGGCGGGGTGGTTCAGGCCTCGCAAGCCCCAACAGGCGCTGCCGGGGAGTCTTGGTTGCTTGCTTCTGGTGGTGGCATGGCCCTTTGCCGGGCTCGCCTGGCCAGCGAGGGAGGCTCTTTCCTCGTAGATATCTTGTTCTCTGACCCGTCCATGGTCCTCCTTGGTTGTATATAGGCTCTTCAAATCTCTTGGGCCTTCAATCCCTGTCTTGCCCTTGTCTTGTCCATGCACGAGTCATGGGAAAATGCCTACCCATGTATATTTTCCCTGACATAAGCCCTCGAGCCTGAGCCATACGTGTCACGTGGTATGTTGGGTTAGGCCCCAAGCAGTGCGTGGGATGTGGCAGGAGCGGGCTGTGCGCGGCGGTTCGCCACAATGAACAGTCAATCCAACATCCACGTTCTCATAATTATTGCGCGTCGTGGAGTCGTGGGACTATTGCAGTTAAGGTAAAGCGGTAGCATTCTGAAGTGTCGTGCTTCTGTCCCACCTCCCCCTCTCTTAAGAGCATGGAAAATTGGAGCGGCGTGATTCATCTGCCTCTCGCCCTGCTCTACCATCTTCCTCCGCAAGCCAAGCGCCAGTTCTCATCTTGCCCCTCCTTTCGCCGCCACCCAACGAATCCCTCCCCCCTCCTCCGCGTTGCCGGGGCAATGGGGCAGAAAATAGTGAAGAAGTCGACGACCGCGATCAAAGAGACCGCCGCTGAAGAGAACAAGAGATCAGCGTAGTTGAACAAAAGCGGAGTGGGGGCGTCGTCTTCATCCCGTCCAACTTGTGCAGCCCCGTCCTTCAGGCAATGTACTGGTACCTGTGGGGGCGACCCGTCGAGAAGGGACACGGGGCTCCCATAGTTTTCGAGGTAGGTGAGGTGGACCACCCTAACTCTTATCGGTTCTTTGACGCTTATTTCATCTGCGGGTTGTGCCCTCCTTTTTCTGAGTTCTTTGAAGAAATCATGAACATCTACGGGTTCCACCTCCTTGATTTCACACCAAATGCAATGGCGACCATTGCCATCTTTGCGCATTTGTGCGATAATTTTGCCGGGGTGAAGCCCAATGTGGATCTATTCCATCACTAGTTCGTCCCGTGGGTGGAGAGAAAGGTGATTCGCTCTGGGATTATCAGCTGGATACCTCGGTCGAAGAAGAACTACCTCCCGGGGCATTTACGCGAGAGATGTGATGAATGAAGAGGGGATTGGTGTTGGATTCAAGATGAGAAAGCCCCTGAGTTTTGTGAACCGTGGCAAGAGTGCGTTGAGAACAGCAAGGATTGGAGCGCCAAGGGTCTCTCTGATGACAGGTTGCGCCCGACAATCAATAGGATCATCCTCCTAGCGGCTGCCGGGTTAACCGTCAAGCTTGTGGGGGCAGACTTCCTTCTCCGCGACATCTGACCGCTGTAGGACAGGGACATGCCTGCGTGGCAATACAGCGGTGATGCAGATAGGATGAGGCTGTTACCAGGGTTGGCCAACAATTTGTCAGTTTATGGCTATGCTTGGTTGTGCGACCAACTGTTCGGCCATTCTGAGATGTTCAAGCTCCCAGCAGTCGTTGTTCCCCTGAATATCAACTCTGCCTGGGATCAAATATTGAAGTGGATGCCGGACTGCAATGTTGAGGTTGTGTCGGGCACTTGGCAGCTCCATATGTCTCCAACGTATCTATAAGTTTTGATTGTTCCATGCTATTATATTATCTGTTTTGGATGTTTAATGGGATTTAATATACCTTTTTATATTATTTTTGGGACCAACCTATTAACCGAAAGCCCAGTGCAAATTGCTGTTTTTTTGCCTATTTCAGTGTTCTACAAAAAAGGAATATCAAATGGAATGAAACCTTCTCGAGGATCATTTTTGGAACAAATGAAATCTAGGAGAGTTGGAGTGGACGTTAGGGAAGCACCGAGGATGCCACGAGGCAGGAGGGCGCGCCCCAGGGGGGTGGGCATGCCCCCACCTTTGTGGGCCCCTCGTAGCTCCACCGACCTACTTCTTTCGCTTATATATACTCTTATACCCTGAAACCTTCGGGGAGAGCCACGAAACAACTTTTCCACCACCGCAACCTTCTATACCCGTGAGGTCCCATCTTGGGGCCTTTTTCGGCGATCTGCTGAAGGGGGATTCGATCACGGAGGGCTTCTACATAAACACCATAGCCTCTCCAATGATGTGTGAGTAGTTTACCACAGACCTTCGGGTCCATAGTTATTAGCTAGATGGCTTCTTCTCTCTCTTTTATGGTAATCACTTTGGGAGAAGCTACTAAACTCCTTGATAATATTATGGTTAATTATTCTCAATGGCACACCAAAAGATCTACTAGTAAAAAGGTTCATGCGATAGAAGAGATTAATGTTTTGAGTGGAAAGATGGATGAAATTATGAAATTGTTTGCTAATAGGAGTGTTTCTTCTGATCCTAATGATACACCTTTGTCTACTTTGATTGAAAATAATAATGAATCTATGGATGTGAATTTTGTTGGTAGGAACAATCTTGGTAACAACGCGTATAGATGAAACTTTAATTTTAGGCCGTTCCCTAATAATTCCTCTAATAATTATGGTAATTCCTACAACAACTCTTATGGAAATTTTAATAAGATGCCCTCTGATTTTGAGACTAGTGTTAAATAATTTATGAATTTGCAAAAGAATTTCAATGCTTTGCTTGAAGAAAAATTGCTTAAGATTGATGAGTTGGCTAGGAACGTGGATAGAATTTCTCTTGATGTTGATTCTTTGAAACATAGATCTATTCCACCTAAGCATGATATCAGTGAGTCTCTCAAAGCCATGACAATTTCCATTGATGAGTGCAAAGAAAGAACCGCTAGGATGCGTGCTAAAAAAGATAGCTATGTAAAAGTGTGTTCTTCTAGTTTTCATGATAATAATGATGAAGATCTAAAAGTGATTGGTGTGTCTCCTATTAAGTCTTTGTTTGCCAATATGAATCTTGATAAAGATGGGACTGGATATGAGTCAACTTTAGTTAGAAGGCATCCCAATGATTCAGAGTTTTTAGATCTTAATGCAAAAATTGGTAAAAGTGGGATTGAAGAGGTCAAAACATTACATAGCAATGAACCCACTATTTTGGATTTCAAGGAATTTAATTATGATAATTTCTCTTTAATAGATTGTATTTCCTTGTTGCAATCCGTGCTAAATTCTCCTCATGCTTACAGTCAAAATAAAGCTTTTACCAAACATATCATTGATGCTTTATTGCAATCCTATGAAGAAAAGCTTGAACTAGAAGTTTCTAACCCTAGAAAACTTTATGATGGGCGGGAACCTACTATTAAAATTAATATCAAAAATCATGAATGTTATGCTTTATGTGACTTGGGTGCTAGTGTTTCCATGATTCCAAAAACTTTGTGTGATGTGTTAGGTTTCCGTGAATTTGATGATTGTTCTTTAAATTTGCATCTTGAAGATTCCACCATTAAGAAACCTATGGGAAGGATTAATGATGTTCTTATGGTTTCAAATAGGAATTATGTGCCCGTATATTTCATTGTTCTTGATATATATTACAATCCTACATGTCCTATTATTCTTCATAGACCTTTCCTTAGAACGATTGGTGAATTATTGACATGAAAGAGGGAAATATTAGATTCCAATTTCCATTAAGGAAAGGCATGGAACACTTTCCTAGGAAGAAAATTAAATTACTTTATTAATCTATTATGAGATCCACTTATAGATATCGTACCAAAGATGAAAATACCTAGATCTATTCTTACCTTTATGCCTAGGTAGGGGCGTTAAACGTTAGCGCTTGTTGGGAGGCAACCCAATTTTATTTTCGCTCCTTGCTTTTTGTTCCTGTTTAGTAATAAATAAATCATCTATCCTATGTTATGATTGTGTTTTTTATGTTTTAGTTAGTGTTTGTGCCAAGTAAAGCCTTTAGGATCTTCTTGGATGATTGTTGTTTGATCTTGCTAGAAAAAACAGAAAGTATGCGCTCACGAGAATAATTTTCGTTTTTTACTAGAGAGCGATAAAATACCAATTCCAACTGAAGTAGAATAATATACAAATTACCCTAGTCTTCCTAATTTTGTAGAAGTTTTGGAGTTACATAAAGTATTCAAAACCTACAGATTGCTACAGACTGTTCTGTTTTTGACAGATTCTGTTTTTTCGTGTGTTGTTTGCTTATTTTGATGAATCCATGGCTAGTATTTGGGGGTATGAACCATGGATAAGTTGGAATACAGTAGGTTTAACACCAATATAAATAAAGAATGAGTTCATTACAGTACCTTAAGGAGGTAGTTTGTTTTCTTATACTAACGGAGCTCATGAGATTTTCTGTTGAGTTTTGTGTTGTGAAGTTTTCAAATTTTTGGGTAAAGATTTGATGGATTATGGAATAAGGAGTGGCAAGAGGCTAGGCTTGGGGATTCCCAAGGCACCCCAAGGTAAAATTCAAGGACAACCAAAATCCTAAGTGTGGGGATGCCCCGGAAGGCATCCCCTCTTTCGTCTTCGTCTATCGGTAACTTTACTTGAGGCTATATTTTTATTCACCACATGATATGTGTTTTGCTTGGAGAGTCTTGTATGATTTGAGTCTTTGCTTTTTAGTTTACCACAATCATACTTGCTCTAGACACCTTTTGGGAGAGACACACATGAATCAGAATTTATTAGAATACTCTATGTACTTCACTTATATCTCTTGAGCTAGATAATTTTGCTCTAGTGCTTCACTTATATTTTTTAGACCGCGGTGGTGGTTTTATTTTGTAGAAATTATTGATCTCTCATGCTTCACTTATATTATTTTGAGAGTCTTTTAGAACAGGATGGCAATTTGCTCTGGCTATAAAACTAGTCCTAATATGATAGGCATTCAAGATGGGTATGATAAAAACTTTCTTATAGAGTGCATTGAATACTATGATTCTTGATATATGTTTTGACATATAAAGGTGGTAATGTTAGAGTCGTGCTAGTTGGGCAATTGTGAAATTGAGAAATACTTTTGTTAAAGTTGGCAAGTCCCGTAGCATGCATGTATGGTAAACATTGTCTCACAAATTTGAAGCATGGGGTGTTCTTTGAGTGCTTTCCTTATGAGTGGCGGTCGGGGACGAGCGATGGTATTTTCCTACCAGTCTATCCCTCTAGGGGCAT
Source organism: Triticum dicoccoides (assembly GCF_002162155.2). Taxonomy (NCBI): domain Eukaryota; kingdom Viridiplantae; phylum Streptophyta; class Magnoliopsida; order Poales; family Poaceae; genus Triticum; species Triticum dicoccoides. The sequence continues at coordinate 334,117,752 of NC_041392.1, read as the reverse complement.
GAGTAGTAGTACTTTGCTTCGAGGGCTAATAAACTTTTGCAATAAGTATATGAGTTCTTTATGACTAACGTGAGTCCATGGATCATACATACTCCTACCTTTCCGCAATTTGCTAGCCTCTACGGTACCGTGCATTGCCCTTTCTCACCTCGAGAGTTGGTGCAAACTTCGCCGGTGCATCCAAACCCCGTGATACGATACGCTCTATCACACATAAGCCTCCTTATATCTTCCTCAAAACAGCCACCATACCTACCTATTATGGCATTTCCATAGCCATTCCGAGATATATTGCCATGCAACATTCCGCTGTTCTGTTTATTATGACATGCTCCATCATTGTCATATCGCTTTGCATGATCATGTAGTTGACATCGTATTTGTGGCAAAGCCACTTTCATAATTCTTTCATACATGTTGCTCTTGATTCATCGCATATCCCGGTACACCACCGGTGGCATTCACATAGAGTCATATTTTTTTGTTCTAGTATCGAGTTGTAACATTGAGTTCTGAGTAAATAAAAGTGTGATCATCATCATTATTAGAGTATTGTCCCATGTGAGGTGAAAAAAGGAGGCCAAAGAAGCCCAAACAAAAAAGGGGCCAAAGAAGACCAAACAAAAAATGAGAGAAAAAGAGAGAAGAGACAATGTTACTATCCTTTTTCCACACTTGTGCTTCAAAATAGCACCCTGGTCTTCATGATAGAGAGTTTCTTATTTTGTCACATTCATATAATAGTGAGAATTTTTCATTATAGAACTTGGCTTGTATATTCCAATGACGGGCTTCCTCAAAATTCCCTAGGTCTTCATGAGCAAGCAAGTTGGATGCACACCCACTTAGTTTATTTTGATGAGCTTTCATACACTTATAGCTCTAGTGCATCCATTGCATGGAAATCCCTACTCCTCGCATTGACATCAATTGACGGGCATCTCCATAGCCTGTTGATTAGCCACGTCAATGTGAGACTTTCTCCTTTTTTGTCTTCTCACATAACCCCCGTATCATATGCTATTCCACCTATAGTGCTATATCCATGGCTTGCGCTCATGTATTGTGTAAGGTTTGAAAAGGCTGACGCACGTTAAAAAGTATGAACCAATTGCGCGGCTTGTCATCAGCGTTATGTATGAGGGGAGCATTTTGCGTGACGAAAATGAAGCATGGCCAAACTATATGATTTTGTAGGGATAAGCTTTCTTTGGCCATGTTATTTTGATATGACATAATTGCTTGGTTAGCATGCTTGAGGTATTACTATTTTTATGTCAATATTAAACTTTTATCTTGATTCTTTTGGATCTAAACATTCATGCCACAATAATGAGAATTACTTTGAAAATTATGTTAGGGAGCATTCCACGTCAAAAATTATATTCTTATCATTTACCTACTCGAGGACGAGCAGAAATTAAGCTTGGGGATGCTTGATACGTTTCCAACGTATCTATAATTTTTTATTGTTGCATATTATTATATTATCTGTTTTGGATGTTTAATGGGCTTTAATATACCTTTTTATATTATTTTTGGGACTAACCTATTAACTCAAAGCCCAGTGCAAATTGCTGTTTTCTGCCTATTTTTGTGTTTCGTAGAAAAGGAATATCAAATAGAATGAAACCTTCACGAAGATCGTTTTTGGAACAAACACAATCCAGGAGACTTGGAGTGGACGTCAAGGAAGCAGCAAGGAAGCCACGAGGCAGGAGGGCGCGCCCCACCCTTGTGGGCCCCTCGCAGCTCCACCGACCTACTCCTCCCCTATATATACTCTTATACCCTGAAACCTTCGGGGAGAGCCACGAAATACCTTTTCCACCGCCGCAACCTTCTGTACCCGTGAGATCCCATCTTGGGGCCTTTTCCGGCGACCTGCCGCAGGGGGATTCGATCACGAAGGGCTTCTACATCAACACCATAGCCTCTCCGATGATGTGTGTGTGTAGTTTACCAAAGACCTTCAGGTCCATAGTTATTAGCTAGATGGCTTCTTCTCTCTCTTTGGATCTCAATACAAAGTTCTCCTTGATCTTCTTGGAGATCTATTCGATGTAACTCTTTTTGCGGTGTGTTTGCCGAGGTCCGATGAATTGTTGGTTTATGAACTTGATTATCTATGAATATTATTTGATTCTTCTATGAATTCTTATATGCATGATTTGATATCTTTGCAAGTCTCTTCGAATTATCAGTTTAGTTTGGACTACTAGATTGATCTTTCTTGTAATGGGAGAAGTGCTTAGATTTGGGTTCTATCTTGCGGTGCTCGATCCCAGTGACAGAAAGGGAAATTACACGTATTGTATTGTTGCCATCGAGGATAAAAAGATGGGGTTTATATCATATTGCTTGAGTTTATCCCTCTACATCATGTCATCTTGCGTAATGCGTTACTCCGTTCTTATGAACTTAATACTCTAGATGCATGCTGGATAGCGGTCGATGTGTGGAGTAATAGTAGTAGATGCAGAGTCGTTTCGGTCTACTTGTCATGGACATGATGCCTATATTCATGATCATTGCCTTAGATATCATCATAATTATGCGCTTTTATATCAATTGCTCGGCAGTAATTTGTTCACCCATTGTAATACATGCTATCTTGAGATAAGCCACTAGTGAAACCTATGGCCCCCGTGTCTATTTTACATCTTATAAGTTTCAAATCTACATTTATAGTTTATTATTTATTTTGCAATCTTTATTTTCCAATCTATACCACAAAAATACCAAAAATATTTATCTTATTATCTTTATCAGATATCAGTTTTGCAAGTGGCCGTGAAGGGATTGACAACCCCTTTATCGCGTTGGTTGCAAGGTTCTTGTTTGTTTGTGCAGGTACTACGCGATTTGCATGTAGTCTCCTACTGGATTGATACCTTCGTTCTAAAAAACAGAGGGAAATACTTATGCTACTTTGCTACATCACCCTTTCCTATTCAAGGGAAAACCAACGCATGCTCAAGAGGTAGCACAGTTCCCTTCTCTTGACGAAGAGCTCCAATGGTCGAGCACTTTGGTGGAAAAGGTGTCACAGCCCTAGCTTAGACCTTGTCTGTCTTTGCATAAGCATCCATGCATCATGTTTAAATTTTATGAAATTTGAAATGGGGAATGATCAAACCCTAGCATCAATTAAATTCAAATAGGTTCAACTAAAAATTAAATATATTTTCAGGATCCCAAATGGCCTTCAAAAATGTTCATCATTTTTGGAAAATGCTGGAAAGAGTAACCAAAGATGATGCACATTTTTCCATGGCATTTTGGATTTTGAATTAATTCAAACATACTTGAATTGGAGCTATTTAAATGCTATATATATTTTAGATGCTCCAAAAATGTTGGAAATTTTTAAGGGTCACTGGAATAATTCATACAACACCCATAATTATTTCCAGGATTTTATGAAATGGTTTAGTATTTATTTTAAACCAGAATATAAAAACAGGAAATAGAAAAAGGAAACAGAAAGGGGAAAACCCTTACCTGGGCTTTCTTACCTGGTGCTCCTGTAGAGCAACATTGTGCATAGCCGACCCAGCCCATCTCCACCTCCCCTGTCGTCTTCCTCCTTTTGCCAGGAAGACGAAGGGCACGTGCCCGGCGTGCGAGACCACACGCCGGCCACCTCCTGCTTACCTGCTCGCCGCTGGAGGCACCCGAGGGCACCACGCACTCCCCTCGACCCCTTGCACCTCTCCCCTCTCTCCCAGGACTCCCTCTCCCTCCTCTGCTCGATTCCGCAGCGCAACCGAACGCTGCCGTCGACACCGCTCACCACCACCACGGCCACCGGCCTCCACACGTCCCTCTGACGTGCCAAGAAGCTTCGACATGGACCTCTACGCCGTCTCCGCCAAGCCACGCGAGCGGACGTGCCCTACAGCGGCTCCCCCGACCTCTTCTTCACCGTCGGCTGCCGCGGATCTCCACCGTCGACTTGGCACCGTCTGAGCTTCCCCGAGCACGCTAGCCATCCCCACGGCGCCGTTGTGAGCCCCCAAGCATTTTCCCCTATCCCCGCGGTCAACCCCCTCCCCTAGCCCGCCTAGCCACCGCAGCCGAGAGCTCCGTGTCGCCGGCCATGGTGCCGCCGTGGCCAGAGCCCGAACCAGCTGCCCCCGCATGCATCATCGTTCTCTTCGCCTCTCCAGGAGCCCATAGCCACCACCAGCTCCTCCTCCCGTACACCACAATGCCGTCCCGGCCAACTCCGTGCGGGCGCCGCCGTGGATGTGCTCATCGCCGTCAGCTCCGGCGACTACGCGACCAACCAGTGGCACCGTTGGACGCGGCGCATCCCTAGGGTCCCTTAGAATCCACCGCGCGACGAATGGTCGCCGGATCAGAGATTCCGGCGTGCCTCCGCCGTCAGTTGAGGTCGCCGGCGGCCTAATCCTGGCCGGCTGACGTGTCAAATTAGGCTCAAACTAATTAGGTCACTAACTACCCTCCCTAGTCACTGACATGTGGGCCCATGCCCCACTGACACTTTTAGTTAGGATTAAATTAGCACTAACAACCTTTGTTAATTAGCCTAGTCACTGACCTGTGGGTCCTAGTGTCACGTTTGACCTGGGCTGACGCTGTTGACCTGATGACATCAGGTAGACGCAATAATGCTTTTCTGGGATTTTAAATAAATCATTAATGGTTAAAACTTCTAAAAATCATAGAAATTAAACCTTAACTCCAAATGAAATAATTTATGTATGAAAAATGATCAGAAAAATATGAAGGATCTGTTTATGCCTTGTTGATGCATGTTTGAGCAAGTTAACATCACCAACTAGGACAATTCATGATTATGGAATATATGGTATGTAGTTTTGGAGTTGGAATTTGCTATATGTTTGAATTCCACTTCAATTAATATGCTAACTATTGCATTAGGTGAATTCAGTACCTTAACATGCCATGATCATACATCATGTTTGTTGCATTGCATTGATTGTGTTCTCTCCTGCTTGCCGGTGTTGTTCCCTCTCGGTAGACGTTGTTCCGACGATGTGATCGATGACACCGATGAAGAACTATACAATCTTCAGAAGTGCCAGGCAAGCAAAACCCCCTTGTTCATTTCGATAGAATCCCACTCTCTCGCTCCTGCTCTCTTTTAATGCATTAGGACAACAACGTTTCAACTGTTACGTGATGTGGTAGTTGAACCCCTTTCCTCTGCATGACCTATCATTGCCACAGTAAATAGATGAAACCCACTACCATGAGTAGGAGTTGTTTGAGCCTTGATGTGCCTACTCATTCATGCTTGTCTGTCATGCCTGGTACTGCTTAGAGTTGAGTCAGGTCTGATTCATCAGGGAGGAATTGGTATGTAGTGAACATGTCCTACTGTTGAGAGCTAAGTGTGTGAACACGATTTGGTAAAGGTAGAGGTGAGAGGCCATGTAGGAGTACATGGTGGGTTGTCTCATTGCAGCCGTCCTCAGGAACTGAGTTCTCTGTTTGTGATCCATGAATAGTTACTACCACGCATTGGAATGCTTAAGTGCCCCTCTCGACTTATTAATCAACCTGATCTCTGTCCAGGAGTTGCCACTAGTTTCTGGTGTTTGTAGGTTGTGTTAGTAGTCTACCAAGTGGCACCCGATACAAGTGGGCTTGGGACAGACTATGCACCGTGGCACGGTGTACCAAGGGTAGATCCATCCGTCGAGGTGGGCTTGGGAACCCTGCACACATCGTTCGGTGCCATGAGCGATTCCTTGGCCGAATCTCCTTGCGGATGGAACCCGAATAGGCGATAAACCTGGACTAGAGACATGCGTGGTTAGTCAGGTCGTGGCCGACACCCTCGACAGGCTTCCGCTTGAAGGTTGCCGAGATACACGATGTGTACATGGTGGTAAGTGGTGAGAGCGTGTGTGAAGAAGTACACCCCTACAGGGTTAACATGGTCTATTCGAATAGCCGTGTCCGCGGTAAAGGACTTCTGGGTTGCCTCTTCAGTTCATAGACAAGTGAAAGTGGATACTCTAAAATGCGCAAGATAAGCGTGAGTGCTATGGATGGCGTTCTCGTAGGGAGATGGGAGCAGATCCATAGTGGTGTATTGATATGGTGAATATGTCGACTCATGTGCGCTAGCTCAAAAGAGTTAATTGCAGTCGTAGTTTAGGATAGCCACCGAGTGAAAGCTGGCTTGCTGCAGTTAAACTCCACCATCCCCTTTGTTGATACCGATGCATATGTAGCTAGTTCTGATGTAAGTCTTGCTGGGTACATTTGTACTCACGTTTTCTCAATTTATGTTTTGTAGAGAGACTTCAGTCTCGCTAGTTGTTCCGCGTGGACTTCGACGTTTAGCTTGTTACCTCAGCTACGATCTTGTGCCCTCGATAGGTTCTTGTAGATAGTCAGGCTTCTCAGCCTTTTTCTTTTATAGATGTCTGTACTCAGACAAGTTAAGCTTCCGCTTATTCTTGTTGCTTGTATGCTCTGTATGTTGGGTCATGAGACCCATGTTTGTAATACTTGGCTCCTCGGAGCCTAATGATAAATACTTTGAGGATTAGAGTTTTGTTGTGATGCCATGTTGTATTTACACATATCAGGCATATTGTGTGTATGATTGAAATGCTTGGTATGTGTGGGATCCGACAACCTAGTTGTTTATCCTTGCTAGCCTCTCTTATGGGGAAATGTAGTCTAGTGCTTCCACTGAGCCATGGTAGTCTGCTACAGCCCGGTTTACCAGAGTCCTGCTAGCCCAGTTACTACTACTCCGGAACACTTAGACTGGCCGTCATGTGATCCACTTCGTTCATGTGTCTGTCTCTTCGGGGAAATGTCACGCGGTGTCTTCCGGAGTCCTGCTAGCCTGCTACAGCCCAGGTTCCTGGAGTCCTGTTAGCCCAGTTGCTACAGCACGGATTCACACGGTGATAACCGACAGTTTGATGCTGGTTCATGTATGCCTGTCCCCGTAAGTTAGCGCCACTTTGGGTTCATGACTAGTCATGTAGGCCCAGGTTCTCTGTCATATGGATACTGGCAGCACTATCATATACGTGAGCCAAAAGGCGCAAACGGTCCCGGGCTAGGTAAGGTGGCACCCGTGGGAATACCGTGCATGAGGCCACAAAGTGATATGATGTGTTACATGCTAGATCAGTGTGATTTATAATCAGGGTGCTGACAAAAGGCCACAAGGGCTGAGGGAGAAATGTATAAACGCACATCTGCTGCGAAGGTGGTGTATATTCTGAAGAGAGTCATGGAGGACAAAGCTGCCCGCCGCGCATAAATGGAGAAGGCCGCAAAGGCCGGGAAGGGCAAGGGGAAAGCTGGAGACGGGAGCTCTTCCCAGGTGGCAGCGAGGCAGAAGCCACAGAAGATTCTTCCCAGGAAGAGTTTGCCGGGGATAGCTTTGCCAGGCTAGATGCTCTGGCCATGGCAGCAAAGGAGCTCCAGGAGGGAGAGAAGACTGAGAGGGAGGGGAGCGCGGTAGTGGCCCCTGAGGAGGAGGAGTGGCTTGCAGCAGGACCACAAGCTCCCGCACCGGATCCAGATTTGTGTACCCGCAGGCGCGCTGCGGCTTGGGGACCAGCGTCCTCCAACCCAATGCCACCCGCCAAGAAGGTGAAGAAGACCTCCACCAAGATCAATAAGGCCAAGGGGGCATGCCGTCAATCCCCCCATCTTGCTCGGGCCAGGGCACCTTCTGCCAAACGACCGGTGTCTTCAGAAGAGGAGTCCAGCACCCGCTCCGGCTCGAGGTCTTCGCAGTGCTTGCCTTCCCCGGAGATCCTGGCATCACGGCAGGCACCGAGGCTGTCGGGAAGTTCCACCCTTCCATCTCTGAAGAGAAGACGGGAGTCCCCTCCTCCCATGGAGTTCAATTTGAACTCCATGCTTATGGAGGAAGAGTAAGGGTGATTTTTCTTTGTGTTGGATATCTTCCTAAGTTGATTTAAATGTTTTCTGTCGACTGACCTCTTGTCCTTGTCATTGCTTGCAGGGAAGTGGAGGAGGAGGAGGAGACCTTTGTCCACCACTCCTGAAAAAGGCTCTAGCGCCTCGGCTCGCTGAAGGGCATGGAGGGCTCAACTTCGGTAGGGAGGGATGAAGAGGATCCCGTGCCAAGCCCCCAGCTTAGCTCCCAGCTTGGGAGCAGAGACTTGACCCCGCTCACCAAAGATGATGGAGGCAGCCTCTCCGCCCCTTCGCATGGAGGAGAAGGCGACGCCACACAGAGCGAGTCGCCCCTTAAAGAGCACGGCTCCCCTGTCGTCCAAACCGAAGAAGTGGCCATGTAATCCTCAGTGGCAGAGATAGCGCGGATTGCTGCTGAGTCTGCCCCGACAGAGGAAGAAGTTTGCGACCCGGCAATGACTGTTGTCGGGGGAGCAGTGACCCCTGCCCGGCAGACGTCTTCGGGTACATAACTTGACTCTTATTTTACTTTTATACTCTGGCTCTATCTGTTGTCTTCTTCCCACCTCCTTTTTTGTGTCGGCTTGCCGGCCCCTCTCATCTGCAGATCCCCAAGCCGAGGAACCAGATTTGTTGGAGGTGGTGGCGAATATTGGGAGGTCCACCATAGATGAAGCCGTGAGGGTCGTGGCTGCCGAGGGGCAAGATCTTGTTGCCGGGGGAACACAACCACTGGTACGTGTCGGTCCTAAACAAACGGTTTTAACCCCTTTCCGTGGCGGCATTTGGAACCGTCGCCAAGTGAGTGTGGGTGATAGGGGGGTCCTTCCCACACGACCCGGAAACCGTCGAGGATATGCCCTCCTGGCACACACGTTTGGCAAAATGAGGTCGTGTGCGACCGGCGAGCACTCAAATACGGAAATACGTACAGTAGAGCTAAAAATATAATTATACGACGAAATTGTTTCCGGTCGCAAGTACATACCACACAATCAGTCCCCGCTAAACGTTTCCGTTTGTATGCACATCCCACACATTCGCTACAAGGAAAACGTTTCCGTTCACAGGTACATCACACACAATTTTTCCCGTTAAATCGTTTGCATTATTGAATGTATCACACATGGTCCATAGAAGAAACTGTGTGGCGAAGGCTGTCCGTCACACACAGTTTTTATGTGGTAAACAATTGCGCAAGGTGCCCTGACGCAAACAGTTTTCAAGAGAAAGTCATGTGTGATTGTTCATTGATCCAACACGGTTTATTCCTAGAAACTGTGTGCGTTGCCTGAGGTCATCGCCCACAGTATTTTTTCAACAACCGTTTGCAATAGCAAAACACAATTAGCAGGATAATTATCCGATTATTCATAATCCATTTATTAATCTAATTGACATTTCATATTAAGCACACAATATATTTCATTTCCATATTGAGGAAGCAGAATTTCATAATTGAAATACATCAGAGTACAACATGATATAGCTTCAGCACTCAGCTACCCCATTACACAACTGTACCAGTAGCAAGTTCCACATGCAACATGTAGAACCTTTCGAAATTAGCATCACAGACGGTATATAGACAGATGCATCTCATCTAGAAAACTGCTGAAGCGGAAGGCGAATATTGAGCCTTCATTCATATTTAAGGTCTATGCAACTTTAGGCCAATGCCTGTGGATGATTGACCGTCCATCCTTCGTCCTCTTTAGGAACACTTCAATATTGAACCGTGGGTGTTGTATGAAAACCTTCCTCACCTCCTGACCATAGAGGTGGTTTGAGAGGTAATCATCGGTGAACTACTTTTGAAAGGCCTGAAAACAAGGATGTGCATAAATATCTTCTCTATATTAGAAATTGGGCAAAGGAATAAAAAAAGGCAAGGTATAATAGTTAGTACCATCTTGTAGTGAACTGATGTCTTCTTCATTGTGCAGACAAAGATCTTGTTGTTTTTTGTCGCTAATTTCTTTATCCTAACAATCTTTCTGAATTTCTTGATTTGATTGATATTCATGGACAACTCATTTCCCCATATGCAAAAAGGGTCGAACAGTGGGTCAAAACCTCTGATAGCAGGACCTACATGTGCAAGACCAAATTGTTAAAAACCAAAATATTAGAATGGTTCCTGCAATTGCACAATAATGTGCTATTAGACAATTGACGATGCACGTGCTAACCTCGATTGTAAACCTCAGTACTTCCCATTGTTTCACTGCAACACATATAAGGTAGTTAGTCATCAGGTTAAGTAAGGGTTCGAATGGTATCAGTAAAATATGTTGATGAAAAATAAGCACATTGCAGATTCATTCGATTAATTGAAGCCACACAGAAAACCCATTTACCCAAACCAAGCATGATTAAGAACTAGGAAATATAGCACTTGTATATGTTTCTCATGTATTAAGTGCAACCAAATTCGATTTATTCCTCACATGCACAACAATACAAAATTCTACCCATGACAATTGGACATCGCATTGCAGAATTGAACCAGGCAGTTAACTAAACACCACAACGAATGAGCCAAACATTAACTGAGAACCACATTGCACAATATAACATACTCCTAATAGAAGATCAGAGAGTTAACCAAACAGTTAACTACAACCAATTGTAGCAATTGTATTTGTTTTTCATGTATTTACTACAGCCAAATTCAATTTATTCCTCACATGGTATACACTAACAGAATGCACCCACAATTTTTTAAAGATAAATTCGATTTATTTCTCACATGGAAGACAATACAAAATTACAGCCTGAAGAATTGAACATCATATTTGTAGAATTGAACCAAACAGTTAACTGAAGACGACAACTAATTAACAAAACAGTTAATAAGTGAGCACCACACTGCACGACATATAGAACATATACACTAGAGAAACAGATTGCATGGTGAAATTAGATAGCACAATTCACTAGAATTTGTGAAGGAAAGGCAGGAGTAGCACACGCAATGGGTAAACCGAGCATGCTTAACCGGCATAGCTAGCAATTGGCAATGTGCTCCTTCAAGATCTGGGGTCGGCACTAATGGCAGCCATCGTGACCTCATCCGCGCATGCGGCCGCGATTTGCTTCTCCGCTGCCAAATTCTCCTTGAGGTCCTAGCTATACTGCATGCACCATGGCTTAGGCCGACGCTCTTTTGGTTGAGGGGTCGGTGATTTGGGTGGAAGGTGTCGCGCTCGCGCCAGTGGTCGGGGCATGTGGGATGTGGTAGGAGGAGGAGGATGGGGGTCGGGTGTGGATTACCTGCCTGGATAGAGGAGGCCGAGCAGCGTGAAGGAGGGTCGCCGGTGAGGAGGCAGCGGCGCTGCAAGCGAGGAGTGAAGGTTTCAACATGGAAAGGAAGGCGGAAAGAGGGGAAATGTGGCTTTTGGTAAGGGTGGCGGAGAGGTAGATATTTCCGCGGAAGCCGAAAATTTGGAATCGCTTCAGCCAAAAAACTAGCGCGCAAAGTGTCATCAGACACGGTCCCTTATTAAGAACTATGTACGATATGTGGACATCACAAACGATTCAGATAGTTTAACCCGTGTGTGATGAGTTTGAACGTCAAAAGTTTTGGTTCAAATTTCCATGGTCACAGTGGTTATCCACGTCATTGCATAATTTGGGTACACAAAGGAGACTACAGCACACCCACACTTCTTAACTGAGCAAGTTCAGCAATTAAACAGAGCTAGCTGACCTAGACATTACTCTAACGAATTAAAGACCGACACTCCTAATTAAACAAAAAAAAGTGTACTACAACAGTTGGTGCTCGTCGATCTCCTCCGCTGCCTCCATGTCCAGCTCCCGCCCGATGGTCTCCTGGGGAAGGGGCTCCATGGCATCCATCGCACCATACTCAGCAAGCATCTCGCCATCCGCGTCCGCCGTCTCTTTGGAAAAGGCTGCCACAAGCTGGGCGTGGGCGGACGCGATCTGGGCTTGGACGGGCTCCGTCGTCGCAAGCGACGGAGGTACGGACGGCTATTCGCACACTCTCAGTGATTGCCAGCTCTTCGGCCGTGGGTTGCTCACCGTTGTCGGAGAAGCTTCGTTTGATTTTTGCGGTGACCACGAGGAGCTGGGCATGCACGGCCTCGACATGGTCATGGGAGGCCCCCATCAGGGCTAAGGCGGCCGCTACGGAACGGACAACTGTTGTGCCGCTCTCGCCAGTTGTTATCCCCGAGGCAGATGTTGCTGCCGCCACATGAGAAGCAACATCGGCCGTTTGGGCTGCCTTTGCCGCCCGGTTACAAATTGCGGCCGTGCTCATCCACCTTATTAGCATGCGCATGGCGGCTGCGGCCTCGCTCTCGCCGGAGTGGGTCACCGAAGTTTCCCTCACGACGTGGGTCCATGTGCCCATCTTTCATCGGCGACGATTGAAAGTTAAATGATATTTGGGGAGCGAGCTAGTGTGCTTGAGACGCTGGTTTTGGACTGTTGCCGACACACCTTCTCGCATAAGCCATAGGCATACTATACACCGACGGTGCTCCAAGATATTTTGTACTACATCTCACACGGTTGCTGATAATGAACTGTGTGCGATCTACTTGATTTTTCATCTTGGTCTGAATTACATAATGGGGTCACAACGGCAATGGACGGTGTTTGAATTGCTAGAACTTTTATCTGGAGTGAACATGCAACTATATGTGTGACGTAAAAGGATTGGAATTATTCAGTGTTCGTTTGAACATTTTATACATTAAATTGGTTTTCAATCCATTTTATGTGCATAATTCAAATTTGAACTACATGCTTAGGTCCCATGGGTGCATGCTTAGGTCCCATGCAAGAAATGGGAATGAATTTCAAACACTACGACACCGTTGATTGCTGGCAAAACATCGAGATGCCTGGTTTTTAAATTCTAGTAAATCCAAAATTCGTCTGAAATTCATGAAACTTGGCATGCTATCATGGAGCGGCATCAACATGCCATGGTTTAAATTTTTTTTCCCATTTGGGGAAGGTTTGGGTATATGCTTCTCACAAACTGGAGCTTCTCACAACAAGCATGATGGTTTTCGGTAGGGAACGTCCCACCTTTGGGGACGAAACAATATCCATTGCCTCTTATTGCTTTCAAAAATTTTTCTTGTGTCAACATAGAACGATAGGAGTGTTGTGTGATTTTTTGTGATTTTTTAGGGTTCATTTGGACATTTTTATGCATTAACTGAGTTTTCAATGCATTTATGTGCATAATTCAAATTTGATCTACATGCACATGCTCCAGTGCATATAAATTGGTTGAAAAATCAAATATGTGTGCTTGGGTGCATGCTTAGGTCCCATGCAAGAAATGGGAATGAATTTCAAACACCAGGGCACCGTTGATTGCCCACAAAACATTGAGATGCTTCGTATTTAAAATCTAGTAAATCCAAAACTGGTCTGAAATTTATGAAACTTGGCATGCTACCATGGAGTGGCATCAACATGCTGTGGTACAAATTTTATCCCATTTGGGGTAGGTTTGGGTATATGCTTCTCACAAACCGGAGCTTCTCACAATAAGCACGATGGTTTTCGGTAGGGAACGTCCCACCTTTGGGGACGAAACGATATCCATTGCCTCTTATTGCTTTCAATTTTTTTCCTCGTGTCAACATAGAACAACAGGAGTGTTGTGTGAATTTTTGTGATTTTTCAGGGTTCGTTTGGATATTTTTATGCATTAACTGAGTTTTCAATGCATTTATGTGCATAATTCAAATTTTAACTACATGCACATGCTCTAGTGCATATAACTTGGTTGAAAAATTAAATATGTGTCCTTGGGTGCAAGCTTAGGTCCCATGCAAGAAATGGAATGAATTCCAAACACCATTGCACCGTTGATTGCCGGTAAAACATTGACATGCCTAGTTTTTAAATTCTAGTAGTGCAAAACTCGTCTGAAATTCATGAAACTTGGCATGCTATCATGGAGCGACATCAACATGCCGTGGTACAAATTTTGTCCCATTTGGGGAAGGTTTGTGTATAGGTTTCTCACAAACCGGAGCTTCTACAACAAGCATGATGGTTTTTGGTAGGGAACGTCCCATCTTTGGGGACGAAACGATATCCATTGCCTCTTATTACTTTCAATTTTTTTCTCATGTCAACATAGAGCAACAGGAGTTTTGTGTGAATTTTTGTGATTCTTCGGGGTTCGTTTGGACATTTTTATGCATTAACTGAGTTTTCAATGCATTTATGTGCATAATTCAAATTTGATCTACATGCACATGCTCCAGTGCATATAAATTGGTTGAAAAATCAAATATGTGTCCTTGGGTGTATGCTTAGGTCCCATGCAAGAAATGGGAATGAATTTCAAACACTAGGGCACCGTTGATTGCCAGCAAAACATTGATATGCTTAGTTTTTAAATTCTAGTAAATCCAAAACTCGTCTGAAATTCATGAAACTTGCCATGCTATCATAGAGCGGCATCAACATGCCGTGGTACAAATTTTGTCCCATTTGGGGCAGGTTTGGGTATATGCTTCTCACAAACCGGAACTTCTCACAACATGCATGATGGTTTTTGGTAGGGAACGTCCCACCTTTGGGGCCGAAACAATATGCACTGCCTCTTGTTGCTTTCAATTTTTTTCTCGTGTCAACATAGAACAACAGGAGTGTTGTATGATTTTGGTGATTTTTTGGGGTTTGTTTGGACATTTTTATGCATTAACTGAGTTTTCAATGCATTTATGTGCATAATTCAAATTTGAACTACATGCACATGCTCCAGTGCATATAAATTGGTTGAAAAATCAAATATGTGTCCTTGGGTGGATGCTTAGGTCCCATGCAAGAAATGCGAATGAATTTCAAACACTAGGGCACCGTTGATTGCTGGCAAAACATTGAGATGCCTGGTTTTTAAATTCTAGTAAATCCAAAGTTCGTCTGAAATTCATGAAACTTGGCATGCTATCATGGAGCGGCATCAACATGTCGTGGTACAAATTTTGACCCATTTGGGGCAGGTTTGGGTATATGGTTCTCACAAACTGGAGCTTCTCACAACAAGCATGATGGTTTTCGGTAGGGAACATCCCACCTTTTGGGACGAAACAATATCCATTGCTTCTTATTGCTTTCAAATTTTTTTCTCATGTCAACATAGAATAACAGGAGTGTTGTGTGAATTTTTGTGATTTTTCGGGGTTCCTTTGGACATTTAGATGCATTAACTGATTTTTAATGCATTTATGTGCATAATTCAAATTTGAACTACATGCACATGCTCCAGTGCATATAAATTGGTTGAAAAATCAAATATGTGTCCTTGGGTGCATGCTTAGGTCCCATGAAAGAAATGGGAATGAATTTCAAACAACAGGGCACCGTTGATTGCCAGCAAAACATTGAGATGCCTGGTTTTTAAATTCTAGTAAATCCAAAATTCTGTTAACCATTCACGTGACTCCACGTGTCTTGGTTTTAATGGTTGTAGGAGGTGCCATGCGGACAGCTGCTTGACCTTGACTGAATGGGAGGCATGCGAGCACCGTCTGGTGCGCAAGCTGACCGAGAGGCGTGCAAGCTGTCCTCGAGTGCGTAGGCTCACCGGAAGCATGCGAGTTGTAAACTGCGCAGGCTCACTAGGAACAGAGCCCTTTGACTTCCATGGCCGCCTGCCTTGCTCGCATCCTCTCCATTAATGGCGCCCAAACCGCAGTTTAATTCGCTTTTTAAATATAAAACACTCATCGCAAACGTTTTAGATAGAACACCCGTATGCAAACCGACAGCTTCCCCAAGAAGCTAAGAGAAAATGTGCCGAGGAGGATTTCTGCAGCTCTTGATCACAAACGTTTTAGATAGAACACCCATATGCAAAGTGAGAGCAGCAGAGGATTTGTGCATCCCTTCAACGCAAACGGTTGTTTTGGATGACCCATGTGCAACCATGTACAAACAATTTGGTAAGATTTTTCAATCGTTGTAACACTGCGATTTGTCAAAATATGGAGCTAAAAATTACTAGCAGTATCTAATTTTTGCAACTAAAATTCACTAATTAAGCATAGATTTCATTCATAGATTAAGCAGTCGTTCTTAATTTATACAAATTGTTCAAATCGACAGCTGAACTGACCAAACTTTTCCCCAATTGTTGCCAACCACGTACTGAAATAGCTAGTTCAACTATATATACTAGCTAATTTTAAGTACGTTGTATAGTTCCACCACATCTATAGTCAGATGAACTGAACAAAATATCCACTAAATACTACTACTACTGCGGAGGGGCTTTGTACTACTTCCGGCTGCCTCTCCTCTGCCGAGCGCGCTAAGTAAGAGGCGGAGGAGGAGGAGCCTACCGATGAGCTGGGCAACCGTAATGTGGTGCCTGCCCTAATGCAGCTTCAACAACGCTCACCTGGAACACCCTCTGCCGCTCCAAAGGACCCCTCTCGAAGCGGTGGTTCTCCTCGTAGATCTCATGATTCCTCGCCTCTAAGGCGGAGTGTGCCGCGGCCAGTGCGGCGGTAAGGCTCTTTGCGTGCTCGACGAGGCGCTCCTCCTACTCCCGCAGGAACTTGGTTTAGCGCACAAGGTTGTAGTCGCACGTGCGGGCATCCACCTCTGCCTCCCGCCTTCGAGCGACAGGGGCGGAGCGGGTGATGATCCCGACGGTCGACGGTGGGCTGGCGGCCACAGCGGCCGACAACAGGGTGGCGGCCACGACCACCACCTCCCGCCTTCGGGCCGCGGTGGCGGAGCGGTGATGACCACAGTGGCCGGCAGTGGGGTGGCGGCCACGACGGCCATCTCCCACCTTTGGGCCGCGGCGGCGGAGTGGGCGATGGCCTTGGCTTTCGACGGTGGTGTGGCGGCAACAGTGGCCGGCAACAGCTGCCGACGGGCACCGGTGGCGGAGCGTGTGGTGGGTGCTCCGCGCACACCCAACAGGGACGCCACACGCACTACACTACGCCGGGGACTGCGCCGCCGCAGCGGTGTAGCCTCCCAGCTGGAGCAATCCTCTGACGACGGCGGAGTGGCTCAGTGACGACGATTGTCCGGGGCCATTGGCGAATGTGGGAGAAGCAGACGAGATAAGCTACAGGGATGGAGGGGAAAATATGATGCAGGACTCGCCGGCCCTGAGGGTTTTTATAGCAGGCCAGTATGTATTGGGATTTTGGGGGATTCACCGAGTCGGGCGGGAAGCTTATGCGGGAACCTGCGAGGTTGCACATGAACGGGCTCACCGACGATTCATTGGCGCCACTGTCTGGCAAAAAGAACGCCCTCGCACGTTGCGCAAGCTTGCGCTGTAAGTCGTCTGCGGTAGCAGGGTGACAAGACGTGCGAGAGGTGGATGAAAGGCCACGTCCACATACGGTTAATAAAAAAACGTTTGCAATTTAATTACCTACTATACCACCGTCCTGGTTTATGAGTATGATTTAACTAATAAAATACGAATGCATGTCGCCAAAGATTATATAGTTGGATTTGTATTTGAACACAGTTTCCAATTATATGATTTTTAAAACATGCATTAACATTTTGTTGGTTAAATTTGAGGGCAAAGTATGGCACGGAATATAAAAGGAGACCGTATACTAGACGAAGGTGGTACCACATGGCCGCTCTCTACGCAGCGATGCAACTATCGGCCGACTTGTAGGCAACCATTTCTGTGTGTTCAACTGCTCTATGTGTGTGGTTGCTTGCGGTTCAGGTGTCCGCGGCGCACTCTGCTCGTGTCCCGCCGCACGCGCTCTGCTCTCGCGTCCCTCTGGGTGCTCTGCCCTCGACCCTCCACGCGCGCTGCTAGTGTTTTGGGCTGGCAAACTGATAACCCACAAGTATAGGGGATCAATTGTAGCCTCTTTCGATAAGTAAGAGTGTCGAACCCAACGAGGAGCTAAAGGTGTAACAAATATTCCCTCAAGTTTTATCGACCACCGATACAACTCTACGCACGCTTAATGTTCACTTTACCTAGAACAAGTATGAAACTAGAATACTTTGTAGGTGTTGTTGGTTAGGTTTGCAAGAATATAAAGAGCACGTAAATAAAAACTAGGGGCTGTTTTAGGTAAAGAAGAAATAAAGTTAGTATAGCGAGTGTGGAAAAGTGGTGGTAGGAGTTGTGAAATTGTCCCTAAGCAATTGACTACTTTACTAGACCGTTAGCAAGTTTTATGTGGGAGAGGCCACTGCTAGCATGTCATACCTGACTTGGAATTCTATGCACTTATGATTGGAACTATTAGCAAGCATCCTCAAATACTAACATTCATTAAGGTAAAACCCAACCATAGCATTAAGATATATTGGTCCCCCTTCAATCTCGTATGCATCAATTTCTATGCCAGGTTGAAGCTTCTATCACTCTTGCACTCCAATACATACTCCTATCAACATACAACTAACGCTATGGTGTGATCCACGTGCGCGCTCATATGATGGGCACCAAAGGATAGCAACATAACCACAAGGAAATTAAACCAATCATAGCAATTCACCAATTACCGATTGGGCAACAAAAATCTACTCAGACATCATAGGATGGCAACACATCATTGGATAATAATATGAAGCATAAAGCACCATTTTCAAGTAGAGGGTACAGCGGGTTGCGGGAGAGTGGACCGTTGTAGATAGATGGGGGAAGGTGATGAATATGTTGGTGAAGATGATGGAGGTGTTGGTGTAGATCGCCGTCACACGATGATGGCCCCGGCGGCGTTCCGGCGCCACCGGGAGAGAGGGGGAGAGAGCCCCTTCTTCTTCTTCTTCTTATTCTTCCTTGACCTTCTCCCTAGATGGGAGAAGGGTTTCCCCTCTGGTTCATGGCCTCCATGGCGGTGGAGGGGCGAGAGCCCCCCCCGAGATTGGATATGTCTCTGTATCTCTCTCTGTTTCTGCTTTCCTGATTCTGCCCTTTCACCGTTTCTTAAATTCCCGGAGATCCGTAACTCCGATTGGGCTGAACTTTGGACACAATTTTTATCCGGATATTGGCTTTCTTGCGGCGAACGAAGGGCACCAACCACCTTACGGGGTGGCCACGAGGGCCCAGGGCGCGCCTGACCCCCTAGGGCACGCCCCCTGCCTTGTGGCCCCCTCGGGCATTGTCTCGCGTTGATTCTTCTTCCTAAAATTCACATATATTCCAAAAAAAATCCTCGTCAGTTTTTATCCCGTTTGGACTCCGTTTGATATGGATTTTCTGCAAAATAAAAAACATGCAACAAATAGGAACTGGCATGGGCACTGGATCAATATGTTAGTCCTAAAAATAGTATAAAAAGTTACCAAAAGTATATGAAAAATGTAGAATCTTGGCATGGAACAATGAAAAATTATAGATACGACGGAGACGTATCAGCATCCCCAAGCTCAATTCCTGCTCGTCCTTGAGTAGGTAAATGATAAAAAAGATAATTTTTGATGTGGAATGCTACCTAGCATAATCTTGATCATGTAATCTAATAATGGCATGAATAGTAAGACACGAGTGATTCAAAGCAATAGTCTATCATTTGACATTAAGATAATAAAACTTCAAGCATACTAATAAAGCAATCATGTCTTTTGAAAATAACATGGCCAAAGAAAGTTATCCCTACAAAATCATATGGTCTGGCTATGCTCCATCTTCACCACACAAAGCGTTCAAATCATGCACAACTCCGATGACAAGCCAAGCAATTGTTTCATACTTTTGATGTTCTCAAACATTTTCAACTTTCACGCAATACATGAGCGTGAGCCATGGATATAGCACTATAGGTGGAATAGAATATGATGGTGGAGGTTGTGTGGAGAAGACAAAAAGGGAGGAAGTCTCACATCAATGCGGCTAATTAACGGGCTATGGAGATGCCCATCAATTGATGTCAATGCGAGGAGTAGGGATTGCCATGCAACAGATGCACTAAGATCTATAAGTGTATGAAAGCTAAAACTGGAAACTAAGTGGGTGTGCATCCAACTTGCTTTCTCATGAAGACCTCGGGCATTTGAGGAATCCCATCATCGGAATATACAAGACAAGTTCTATAATGAAAATTCCCACTAGTATATGAAAGTGATAACTCAAGAGACTCTCTATATGAAGAACATGGTGCTACTCTGAAGCACAAGTGTGGTAAAAGGATAGTAACATTGTCCCTTCTCTCTTTTCTCCCATTTTTTTTATTTTTTTTCTCTCTTTTTTCTCTTTATTTTTCTTTTTTTTGTAGGCTTCTTTGGCCTCTCTCTTCTTTTGGGGGGCTTCTTTGGACACTTTTATTTTGATAACCTCACATGGGACAATGTTCTAATAATGATGATCATCACACTTTCACTTACTTACAACTCAATGTTACAACTCGATACTAGAACAAAATATGACTCTATATGAATGCCTCCGGCAGTGTACCGGGATGTGCAATGATCTAGCGTAACAATGACATCAAAAAATGGACAAGCCATGAAAACATCATGCTAGCTATCTTACGATCATGCAAAGCAATATGACAATAAATGCTCAAGTCATGTATATGATGATGATGGAAGTTGCAGGGCAATATATCTCAGGATAGCTATTGAAATGCCATCATAGGTATGTATGGTGGCTGTTTTGCAAAAGATATAAGGAGGCTTATGTGTGATAGAGCATATCGTATCATGGGGTTTGGATGCACCGGCGAAATTTGCACCAACTCTCGAGGTGAGAAAGGGCAATGCACGGTACCGAAGAGGCTAGCAATGATGGAAGGGTGAGAGTGCGTATAATCCATGGACTCAATAGAAGTCATAAAGAACTCACATACTTATTGCAAAAATCTATTAGTCATCAAAAGAAAGTACTATGCGCATGCTCCTAGGGGGATAGATTGGTAGGAAAAGACCATCGCTCGTCCCCGACCGCCACTCATAAGGAAGACAATCAATAAATACCTCATGCTCCAACTTCGTTACATAACGTTTCACCATACATGCATGCTATGGGAATCACAAACTTCAACACAAGTATTTCTAAAATCCACAACTACCCATCTTTGTATCACAAAACTATTGCAAGGAATCAAACATATCGTATTTAGTGATCCACATGTTTTATGTAGTATTTTATGACTAACCATGTGAACGACTAATTCCTGTCATCTCTCTAAATAGATATAAGTGAAGCAAGAGAGTTAAATTATTTCTAAAAAAGATATGCCCACGATCTAACAAATATAAGTGAAGCAAAAGAGCATTCTACAAATGGCGGTTTTCTATGTGTAGGGAAACATGCAATCCAAACTTCAAATGATATAAGCGAAGCACATGAAGCATTCTATAAAGCCATACTCAAAAGATATAAGTGAAGTGCAAAGAGCATTCTATATATCAACCATGGAATATCTCATACCAGCATGGTGCATCAAAGAAAAGTGAAAAATAAATTCAAAAGACGCTCCATGATTTGCACATATCACATGAACGAAACGAATCCGAAAACATACTGATACTTGTTCAAGGAAGATGGGATGCCTTCCGAGGCATCCCCAAGATTATACGCTTGAGTCTCCTTGAATATTTACTTGGGGCGCCTTGGGAATCCCCAAGCTTGAGATCTTACCTGTCCTCCTTCTCCTCACATCGAGACCTCCTCGATCTTCGAACACTTCATCCACACAAAACTCAACAGAAAGCTCGGTAAGATCCGTTAGTATAATAAAGCAAATCAGTACTCTAAGTACTATTTCAAACAAATCCATATTTTGTTTTTGCATTTTATCTACTGTAATATAACCTCCATGGCTTAATCCACTGATAGAAATCGATAGTTTCATCAAAACAAGCAAACTATGCATCAAAAACAGAATTTGTCTTAAACAGGATAGTCTGTAGTAATCTGAACATTCTCCATACTTCTGATACTCCAAAAATTCTAAAACAATTAGGAAAAATAAACAATTTGTATATCAAGGCAGTGCGAAAAGTTTCAGAACCGTTTGTTGTTCCAGTAAAAAATGTAAAATCGCGCACTACAGCCAAAGTTTCTGTCTTGCACCGTGCAAACCAACAAGCAATGTAAACATCCTAAAGGCAAATTTTGGCAAATTATTCTTGTTTTTAAAATTTATAAATGCACACAACATAAATAAACGACTCTCTAAAACTTCCGGGTTGTCTCCTTGGCAGCGCTTTCTTTAAAACCATTAAGCTAGGCATATAGTGCTCAAGTAATGGATCCACCCGGATCCCGAGGTATATCAAAGCCAATTTTAATAAACAATTATTTGTGATTTAGTAGTGAGCACAAAGTAACATATATCATGCAACAACGAAGTCTAACTCTCTTCCTATGCATTGACATGTCATAAAAGAACAATTCATGCACACATAGTAAAGGCCAATGCATAGTATAAACAGTTTCTTGTAATTTTATCATATTGGAAACATGGAGAGGTAGAGATATAGTTCCTCTCTCATAATAATTGCAAGTAGGAGCAGAAAGCACATGAATATTATATCTATCAAAATCATCATGTGTAGTAGTAGAACACAACCTATCAATATAATCCTTAATAAGGGCAAACTTCTCCGATATAGTGTAGTTGGGAGAATTCAAAAAGATAATCGGACTATCATGCATGGGTGCAATAGCAAAAATTTCATGTTTAACATAAGGAACTATAGCAAGTTCATCTCCATAAGCATAATTCATATTGGCATCTTGGCCACAAGCATA
Source organism: Triticum dicoccoides (assembly GCF_002162155.2). NCBI lineage: Eukaryota > Viridiplantae > Streptophyta > Magnoliopsida > Poales > Poaceae > Triticum > Triticum dicoccoides. Next base: position 334,095,119 of record NC_041392.1, on the reverse strand, counting down.
GCAAGCATCATCAAAAATGGATATTTCAAAAGAATCAACGGGATCATAGCAATTATCATGGCATTCATCCTTCGGAAAGAACGAAGAGACAATAAATAATGTATGAGTTGAAGACTTACTCTCATTAGAAGGTGGGCACGGGTAGCTAATCTGCTCTTCCTCCTTTTGTTCTTCGCTCTCTTCATCATCTTTTTCATCCAATGAGCCCACAGTTTCATCAATTCCTTCTTCCATAGACCCCTGCAAAATATTAGTCTCATCTTGGACAGCGGAGGAGTCCTCAATACATGGTTCAACATAGGTACTAGAAGCATAATTATCATCACAATATTTAAGTATGGCAAAAAATTTAGATTTGTAAAGAGTAGCAGGATACATTCCAATCAAAGAAGCAATTTCGTAAGCACCCTTAAAAGCAACAAATTCTTCAATTTGTTGAACATCATAGTAATTATAAACACCCTTAGCATAAGAAGATATGATTCCATTATCACTAAACTCACATCGGTAGGGAAGGTGCATCTTAGGGTTTTCAGAACAACAAGTAACATCATATATTTCACATAAATTCCAAGCATAGCACTGCAAACGATGAATTTGATGCAATAAAAGTTTCCCTTTTTCAGATATGCGCTATCGCACATAACAAGCATGCACATCTAAAGATTTGCCCTCAACTAAGGTAGTTGGGGTTTCAGCACGAGCACATAGGGATCGAAGATCATCCAAGTAAAAAGCTTCAGGAGTGTGATAGATTTTGAGTGGTTCTTCAACCATTGGTGTAGTAGGTACAACTATTTTTTTTGGTATTTTGTGTTTACTACCCATAACTAAAGATAGAGAACAACTTAGAACATCAAATAAAAATTACTTAGTGATAAAGCAAACAAGCACACACGAGAATATTCACCCCACTATAACTCCCCGGCAACGGTGCCAAAAAAGGTCTTGATAACCCACAAGTATAGGGGATCAATTGTAGCCTCTTTCGATAAGTAAGAGTGTCGAACCCAATGAGGAGCTAAAGGTGGAACAAATATTCCCTCAAGTTTTATCGACCACTGATACAACTCTACGCACGCTTAACGTTCGCTTTACCTAGAACAAGTATGAAACTAGAAGTACTTTGTAGGTGTTGTTGGATAGGTTTGCAAGAATATAAAGAGCACATAAATAAAAACTAGGGGCTTTTTTAGGTAAAGAAGCAATAAAGTTAGTATAGCGAGTGTGGAAAAGTGGTGGTAGGAGTTGCGAAATTGTCCCTAAGCAATTGACTACATTACTAGACCGATAGCAAGTTTTATGTGCGAGAGGCCACTGCTAGCATGTCATACCTGACTTGGAATTTTATGCACTTATGATTGGAACTATTAGAAAGAATCCACAAATACTAACATTCATTAAGGTAAAACCCAACCATAGCATTAAAATATATTTGTCCCCCTTCAATCCCGTATGCATCAATTTCTATGCTTGGTTGAAGCTTCTGTTACTCTTGCCCTCCAATACATAGTCCTATCAACATACAACTAACCCTATGGTGTGATCCACACATGCGCTCATATGATGGGCACCAAAGGACAGCAACATAACCACACGAGAATTAAACCAATCATAGCAATTCACCAATTACCTATAGGACAACGAAAATCTACTCAAACAACGTAGGATGGCAACACATCATTGGATAATAATATGAAGCATAAAGCACCATGTTCAAGTAGAGGGTACAACGGGTTGTGGGAGAGTGTACTATTGTATATAGATGGGGGAAGGTGATGAATATGTTGGTGAAGATGACGGAGGTGTTGGTGTAGATCGCCGTCACACGATGATAGCCCCGGCGGTATTCCGGCGCCACCGGGAGAGAGGGGGAGAGAGACCCCCTTCTTCTTCTACTTCTTCCTTGACCTTATCCCTAGATGGGAAAAGGGTTTCCCCTCTGGTCCATGGCCTCCATGGCGCTAGAGTGGCGAGAGCCCCTCCGAGATTGGACATGATTTTTATCCGGATATTGGCTTTCTTGCGGCGAAAGAAGGGCACCAACCGCCTTATGGGGTGGCCACGAGGGCCCAGGGCGCGCCCCCTGCCTCATGGCCCCCTCAGGCATCGTCTCGTGTTGATTCTTCTTCTGAAAAATCACATATATTCCAAAAAAAATCTCCATCAGTTTTCATCCCGTTTGGACTCCGTTTGATATGTATTTTTTGTGAAACAAAAAACATGCAACAAACAGGAACTAGCACTGGGCACTGGATCAATATGTTTGTCCCAAAAATAGTATAAAAAGTTTCCAAAAGTATATGAAAGATGTAGAATATTGGCATGGATCAATAAAAATTATTAGATATGACGGAGACGTATCACACACGATCATGCACGTTCGTGTGCAAGCGTTTGCGCCGGGCGCGGAGCGACGATGAAGTTACCCGCTGCAAAAACTGCCATGCGGACGAGCCGAGAATCCACGCCGCCTGGCCCCCTTTTATTCCTGTGGCCATTTACCTTCATCTCTCGTCTCACATGACACAATAAGCACACCCACGAGCACACATACAGAGAGGACATCCAGTGGTTCCAATGGTGCTCTCTGTGGCTCCAATGGCGCTCCCAGCGGCCGACGATGACAACGGCGGGCAGTTCACCATGCATCACATAGTGGACACCCACGTGAGGGGAGAGGCCCTCTCAGTGTTGTACACGAACGATCTGGTCTTGGTGGAGAGCTCCATCCAAACTACGGAGTAGTTCCTTGCCGAGGAAAAGTACCGAGTGGACGGCTTCGACCTCGAGTACACCATCGGTCATGCCAGGCACGATCAGAAGGTTGCCGTCGCCCTAGTTGTGTGTGCGACATGACGTCCTCGTCTATCACTTCCATGTTGCCACAAGGCCTTGTGAGTGTCTCTCCAGGTTTATCAACAACTTCGACTATAGTTTCACTACGGTGGACACCACCAACAATCTAAAAGCGCTCAAGGTTTAGGACTTGAAATGCCCGAATCTTGTCGACATCCAGCACCATGACAAGGTCTGGGGCAGTGACAAAAGCAAACTAAACTCCTTGGTTGACCTTGCCTCGGCCATCATCGACCCCTACTACGCGAAGATGAAGCAAGAGAGCAATAAGGACAAGAACGCCTGGCATAGTGTGTGGCATAAGAGACTGGATGAACAACATGTCAAGTACGCGGCCATGGACGCGTACACAAGCTACGAGATGAACATGCGGATCGTTGACATGAGGAACTGTCTTCTTCCTGACCCAGATGAGGGATCGAGCCACATAGCAGTGGAGGGAGCGTCACAAGAAGTAGATGACTAGAAGATCATTTCTCCTACTTTAGAATGCATGCAATTGTTTATTGAGGTGTGTGCGAATGATCTGTATAGTCACTTATGTAATTGGATGTTTATTTCAGTTATATATATACATGTTATTCTACTATAGACAGAGCAATTCACATGGCTTATTAGCAGCAACCGTCTGTGTTATTATTGGTCTTCGCACACATTTCAGATTACGGACCCATTTGCCGTGTATCACACACATATTGTTCAGTTGAATCGTTTCCATTGTGTTGCCTAATCACACATAGTTCATCCCAGTGAACCGTATGTTGTATATCGCACACGCCTTCATTTGGCTGTCCATTTCTTTTGTGCCTCCTCATCCCAAACAGTTAATTGAGCTGAACCGTTTGCCCTGCATCGCACACACAACTAAATTCTGAACCGTGTTTGATGCATTTGTCATTGCAAACATTTTGCACCTTTTTGACGGTTTTTTACACCACCGTTTGCGATTATGGCATCACACATAGTTTCGTCTAAGGGACCATCCTGCAGTAGTGAGGGTTCCTTGGAAGTGGGAGGGCATTCTCTGGAGAGCACCCCAATTGAGGGAGTGGTTATGGAGGCGAAGATTCCTATTCAAACCATGGGCCCTCTTCCTTCTCCCAGGAGTGCTGCTGATGCCCCACTGTCCTCCTTGAACGTGTTGGTTGTGGTGTCACAATTGCCCAATATCGAAGCCCCCGGTCTGTCCCTGTCAGACGTAGATCTTAACGAAGAGTTGCAGCGTCTTCTGGCGTCACTGCATCTAGGAGGCGAGGAGGCCGATGATTCTATAGTCGTCACCATGGACTTGTCCTTTATGGAATCCATGGTGGCAGGAGTGAACGAAATGCAGGCTCGACATTGCCAAAAGTGGCAGGAGCTCAAGACATGGCATGAATCCACTGATAAAGTGGACCACAGGCTGAAGGGCAACTGTCAGGAGCTGAGCGAATGGCATGACAAGCAATTCAAGGTGCTCATGAGGCAGCAAGAGACTCTTTAGATGATGAGGGGAGGATGTCGTGGCTCGGGAGAGGCATCTGGCGGATCACAAAGCATCTTTGGACACAAGGGAGTAAGAAATGTCCCTTCGGGAGGAGAATCTTGAAGCCACCCTCCTTGCCAAGGATGAGAGATTGGATACCTTGGTGCAGCATCGCACCAAAGAACTGAAGGATGAGCACGGGGCTGCTCTGGACACCCTTTCTACTGATCATGCTGCCCAACTGAAGAAGCTTGTTGATGATCTGGATGCCACATCCTCTGCCAAGGCTGAGCTCGAGCGGCATGTGCTCAAACTGGATGAAGACCTTGCCGGGAGTGCCAAGGAGGTGGAGGCACTCAAAGAAGAGGCACGACAAGCAGAGCTCCATCTGGCTAATGTGTAGTCATAGCTCTCCTCCAAGACCCAAGCGCTTGATGCCGCCAACAGCAATATCTCTGATATGACAGCAAGGATTGGCTCGTTGGAGCAGTCGGCAGAGTCCCTTGAGTCTCGGCAGCAGCTGCTATCTAAAGAGTTGGTAAACACCGAGCGCCTCCAACAAGATGCAGAAGACAAGCTAAAGAATCGGGTCGACATGAGCAACCTCTGGATCAAGAGCCTAGTTGATGTTGCCGAACTCCTTGGTGCCCAAGCTGTGGCGATGGGTATGGATGGCCCAGTCTATTCAGCCAGTGAGCAGGAGGTCCCAAGTGTCAAGCTGGGGATCTTCTTCAATGAGTTGATCGACAAGCTGAAGGTGCATGAAGAGGGGAGGGGCAAGCGCTTCGCAACTGAACCGCGGAGGCATGCTCGCAACGCACTCTTCATGGTCTTGCGCAACATCGCCCGCCGCCACCCTGAGCTCGATCTTGACGATGGCTTCAGGAAGCCACCATTGGGTGCCGACGTTGTGGCCGCTGAGCATAAGGCTGCTCCTCGTGCTGACAGGGTTCTCCGTGTCTAAGTTATTCCGTCTGGTCCTATAATGAAACATGACACATACTTTGTGTTTAGTCGCTTTATCTCTAGTGTTTGTGCAAAACTGATATTCCTAGCTGGATCTTTAAATGCATGTTTATCCCTATGAACTCTATACGTTTGTCTTCGTATGATCAATTCCTATGTATCCTCTGGATGCCTACCGATATCATATTGCCGCGATTGTCGTAAGGGTCTGGCCCTTAACAGTCATCTTGGCGTGGATGCGTCTCGGCAGGTTTTTCCTAGGTAGCTCTCGATGCAGCCTCTCGTCCTGTGAGCGTGGCTCTGGACATCATGAGGGTGCGATTAAATAAACTAGCCGAGCTTCCATTCGCATGAGGGCTTTCACAATACGAACACTCACTAGAGCCAAGGGATAAACGACAGCAAAAATCTGAAACGCATCAACAAGAAGCGATAGCATGGACTTAGCTTTCGTTTTGAGCTTCTTTTCTGCCCGTCGGGTCACGTGCATTCGACGCATCCTCGGCGCCCGGAGGCGTAGAGGGTAATCAGGTGGCTTCTTTGCTCCCGGCAAGGGCCGGCAAGCATTTCTTGTCACTGGCGGTCATAGGGGCACTGTGGTGAGCTTCCCTGATCCTCTTCTCTTTTGCTTCCCTCCCCTTGAGTCAGTATGATGGCCACTATCGCACAGATCGTGCCGATGCAGGCAGCCTCGCCGAAGTGTGCTTGTCGGGGAATCAATTGACGGACTCATACCAGCATTTTGCTCAGGATTACCCACGGCGGAGGGGAATACTTGACCAAGTGTCGCGTGGTAATCGTTGACGTCGGTGATGCCGATGCTAAAGCAGTTTGACTGCTGATGAGGTGCAGGGATAGGAGGGAGGGAGCTCATTCCCACGTACCTTGTGCCCCTTTCCTCCGGACGATGCTCGGATGGTGATAATGCCATACGAGCCACCCAATTTAATATATCGCCATCGGTGGTGGCCTTGGTCACAACCTTCACCACGGTGAATCCTGGGGAGTGAGAACGCGGTGCTAGAGTGGATCTTCCCCCTGTTTCACTTCTGCGTCATCGCAGGCGCCACGGTCGATGGCGCTGTCGAAGATGGAGATGGTGCTGAAGATGACGCATTGCGCATGCTTTCAGGTTCGCACAAGAGAGCCCCCTACCTGGCGCGCCAAAGATGTCGCGGGATATCCGCGGCCACCTATCGGACTGGGTGGCCCCTTGATGGTTCGGCAGGGGACATCGCGTTGCACAAAGAACAGACCAGCGCGTGGTAGCACGACAGAGAACACACAAGCAATTTACCCAAGTTCGGGCTGCCACGAGGCGTAAGACCCTACTCATGCTTTTGTGGATTGATGGTGGAAATGAACCTGGTGGTGCATGGTACACTTGCCCGGCAAGGCCTGTGTCAGGGCTGCGGTAAACACAAGCGTATGGTGGCTTGGGTTTTTCAAGTTTCCAACCCTCCAAGCCCCTCCTACGATTTCCATGGGCCTCCTTTTATAGATAAATGGGTCACCACAGTGGCAAAATAGTCATTACCCACTGATATGATAGTAAATAGTGCTAACATACCTAACTCTGCAGGGTGGCGGGGTGCATTAAATCCACCACTCAGTGTCATCACTAGCTGCCCGGCAAGGCCTATCGGGCTTATCTTGTCAGCTCCACATCTGTCCTCTTGAGACGTCGCTAGACGGGTGTCACCTATGGGTTTCTTCTGTAGGAGATGGCTGCCATGGGGCAAATGCTGCCACTTAATCACCTTGCGGCTTAACACCGCACTAGTTGATGGTGTAGGTCGTACTTGGGCGGTTGGTGGGATGGTTCAGGCCTCGCAAGCCCCGGCAGGCACTGCCGGGGAGTCTTGGTTGCTTGCTTCTGGTGGTGGCCTGGCCCCTTGCCAGGCTCGCCTACCCGGCGAGGGAGGCTCTTTCCTCGTATATATCTTGTTCTATGACCCGCCCTTGGTCCTCCTTGGTTGTATATAGGCTCTTCAAATCTCTTGGGCCTTCAATCCATGTCTTGCCCTCGTCTTGTCCGTGCATGAGTCAGCGGAAAATGCCCGCCCCTGTATATATTCCCCAACACTATGCATCTGTGGAGGTACATCGTACTGGTGCACCCACTGTCCGAATGGGTGTCCCATGTTCTTATTGCCACTTTTTGGCTGTTAGTATAACGCCAACGGTAAAGTCAGACAATGCTACTGCTAAAGGGATGCCACATTTAACTAATTCCGCACTCAGTCTAATGCCACCGATAAATTTAAGAAATGCCATTTAATGGCACTTGATTATTTCAGGGTGAGCTGTTGATTGTGGATGTATTGAAGATTTTTCAGCTAAGGCATTCTAATGTTGTTGCACACCCAGTATACGAACGATGAAACTTGTTACTACCTTCAGATTTTTGCACTGTTAATGCTTATAGATTACATACCTCACTTTCATGAGATAAGTCAATTTTTTTGTACTGTGTCACCAAAATGCCAAGGTGCTGATGTCACTTTATTTTGGTTAAACTGCACAAAAAATTATGAAGAGAAGAGGAAAGGTCAAGAGTGGGCACCTCCTCCTCCGGCTGTTCTCTTGATCCGTTCGATCAAGTTCTTATGTTTGATCGATTGTCAAGATTGGGATAGCAAGTTTTCAAGTCCCCTCGAGTTCGAAATGATATTTACCTTGAAGGTTCATGGTTTGCAATTTTTTATACTATCAGTAGTTAATAATGCTAGTTACCTTCAGACTTTGTAGTTGGTTTAATGCTCTTGCACAACTAGTATACTGATGCTGAAACTTGTTACCTTTACATTGTTTATTGTTAATGCTTATAGAAATCTTTGAGTGCTAGCTTACGGAAATCTATTCAGAAAAACCATTGTACTATACCCCGTAATAAAAAATTACTCTAATGTTGCACTAGCCACTAGATTATTGTATATTCATACTATTCGAATGATGTTGCATTAGCATATGGACATGTATAAAGTGTGGCAAGCTTTCCCAGATATGTTCTCAAGAAAACTACTACCTATTTTTCTAAATACTAGATGTTTGGGTACTTTAAATTGAACTGTGAAAACGTCTTATATTAAGGAACAGAGGGTGTAGAGTTCACTCAAACTATCCTGGTAAAGCTAGTCACACCTTTGTTAAAATTAATGTTCATTATGTTATTAGAGGAGGTCTATATGTTTGTCTCTAATGCCTGTCAATTATATACCTGACATCATGATGTAATGTTAAGTCATTTCTTTTTGTATAGTGTCAATGAATTGTCAAGGCAGTGATAGCATTTTATGTCGGCGTTCTGGGAACGGGGGTACCCAGACTTGCCTGCCTGTGGCCCACGGCGTGGCTTCATCAACGGCCTGGTACGGCCCACCTTCAGCATCGATGACTCAAGACCCTCACGAGCGGCCGAGCATCGCGAGGCGGACGACACCAAGGAGCGGAGATTTCTATGCAGGCTTCACCACATGAGGTTCAGATGACGTGAGCCATGACGACCAAGGCCAGGCGGGCGCTAAGGAGGCAAGCACATACGCGGAGTCCCAAGGAATCAGCCAAAGGTTTCCATTCCGGTGTAACAAGACCAAGACCACCAGGACGAAAGGACGGAGATCATCGCCAAGCCCACCGTAGCGTGACGACCAGAGGCTTTTTCTAGCGAAGACTACTTTTGTCAGGATAGCATGTACTAGTTGTCTCCCTTCGAATTTGGCCGTTGTGGGGTCCTCCCTTCCCGCCTTCATTTGGGAAGAGGACCAAGGCCACTATAAATAGTAGCTTAGCCACCACCATAGAGGGGAGACTAGATCGGATCCATTCCATTGTCACACTCACTAGCTCACTCGAGCCCAAGAACACTCCTCCTCCCGAGGTGGTTCTCCCACTGTACTGGTTCATCCTCAGCCCCTCGAGGCCAATCCACCACAAAGTAGGAGTAGGGTTTTACACCGCAAGGTGGCCTGGACTTGGGTAAACTACTATGTCTCATTTCCTTCGTGTTCATCGAGCTAGGCCGAGAGATCGGTGAGTAGGCAGATTGGGAAGGTTGAGTTCTTCGCACGCACCCTAGAGTTTGAACCTGTCAAGGGTCTGTGGAACCCGGAATCCGACATTTGGCGTGCCAGGTAGGGATGCGTCGGAGCCTCTCTAACTCCAGTCAATTCGCCATTGTTTCTCCGTCCCCATGGTTGATGCTCATCGAGTTCGTGCTGAGTGTCGGGCCGCCCTCGCCGCCCACATCGTCCAGACTGGACCCGCTCGTGACGGTGCTCCCCTCGTTCCCAGTCACCTGCGGCCAATGCTGCCACTGGCCTAGCGGCCCACGAGCAGTAGGCTTCATAGATGCAGCCCTCCGTGCTGCATGATGGACGCGCTGTCACTCCGTCGTTGACCCCGGCAGCCACTTCGTCATCTCATGCTTGTCGCGGACCGGCGAACGCGTAGGCCACGCTGCTCATGGTAGGCGAGCTCCTGCGCTACCGCCCCATCGACGACCTCTACGAGGACTGGCTGGACCGCATAGCTGAGCTCATCAGCACCACCGGAGAGTCTCCTGCACCATCCCGCTCACTGCCTCACCCGCCACCTGCTGTGGGTGACGTTGATCACGGAGCACCTCCTCCACCTCCTAGGAAGGGCGCCATCATCGAGCCAAGGCGTGAGGCTCCATGGCGTGACCTGCCGCGCAAGGCGCCGGCGTGTGATGAGGAAAGCTGCCAGGTGGTGCAGTGGCCGCAAGGAGAGGCGCATGCGCTCCCAGCACCGCCACGTCAAGACCGCGTGCCGGCTGCGGTGATGGCACATGAGCGCCAAGATCAGGCTCCACCTCCACGGCGGGATCCCATGACCATAGTTGGATGCCGCGCGTTCACACCAAAACTGCGCAGCGTCGTCTGGCCAGGGAAGTTCAAGCCCGACTTGCTTCCATGCTGCGACGGCACCCCCGACCCTGCTAAGTTCCTGCAGCTCTATGAGCTGAGCATCGAGGTGGCCAATGGTGATGAGAAGGTTATGGCGAACTGGTTTCCCATGGCCCTCAAATACGGCGCATTCTCATGGCTCCGGAACCTCCCCGCGGGATCGATCTCTTCCTGGGACAAGATGCGAGAGCGTTTCGTCGCCAACTTCTAGAGCACTAGCAAAAGCCCGCCGACTGCGGGTGACCTGCGGTGCATCAAGCAGCAGCTAGGAGAAACCTTGCAGAAGTACATCCAGCGCTTCAACAGTGTTCGCCTCAAGATCCCCAAGGTGTTGGACGAGGCCATCATCTTGGCATTCTCCGATGGTGTCCACGATGTCAAGATGAAGGAGGAGCTCACCATACATCAAGACATGTGCACGGCCCTGGAGATGTTCAACATGGAAACCAAGTGTGCGAGAGCTGAGGAGGGACACCTCTCCCTCCTCGAGCTCCCTGAGGCTGACCCAGAAGACAAGAAGAGTATGGCCAAGGACGTGAAGCGCAAGGGGCCGGCTGTACTTGTGGCCGAGCCAGAAATAAAGCGAAGCTATGACCACCCAGAGTCATCCAAGGGTAGCTGCCCGTTCTGTGTCTTCCATAACATTGTCGGCGTTCTGGGAACGGGGGTCCCCAGACTTGCCTGCCTGCGGCCTGCGGCGTAGCTCAAGCGGGGCCCAGCACGACCCATCTTCATTAGCTCAAGCTCAAAGACCCTCGCGAGGGGCCAAGCCTCGCGGGGCGGATGACAGGAAGCTTCCTCAGAGGCAGCCTCATCAGGCAGGCTCGCGAGTAGGCGGAAAGATCAAGGCAAGGGTACCTCGCGAGGAGCCCGTGACGCAAGCCATGACGATCGAGACTAGGCGAGCGTCGGCCTGCACAGTGTCCTTGTTTCCCCTTTGGTGCAAAGGGGGCAAGCACAGGCCAAGGCATTAGGCAAAGGTTACCATTCCGGTGCAATGAGACCAAGACCAGCCGGACGGCAGGACGGAGGTCAACGTGGAGCCCAAGACGGCGTCATCGCCAGTGCTTTTGGTAGCCGAAGACCACCTTTGGTCAGGATAACTTGTACTAGATGTTCCCCTTCGAAATGGCCAATTGTTGGCGCCCTTCCCGCTCATTATTTGGGGAGAGGCCCAGGGCCTCTATAAATAGAGCTAGCCACCATAGAGTAGAGACATCCAGCCATCTAGACACCCCCCGAAGAGATCTGGTAGAGCCCCAACAGAGAGAGAGAGAGAGAGGCGACTGAACTCACCCTAGCAGTTCATCTCACCAGCTCAAGAACACCTCTCGTGAGGCTGTTCTTCCCTTGTACTGTCCATCATCAGCCCAGAGGCAATCCACCACACCACACATTGGAGTAGGGTATTACACCACAACGGTGGCCCGAACCAGTATAAACATCGTGTCTCTTGTGTTGTTCATCATTTTCATCTTAGTTCGCACAAGAGGATCAGACGTAGATCAGTAGGGGAGAGATCTCCGCGCGCACCCCGGTGTTCGAACCTCGAGGGTCTGCTAGAACCCGAAAGCTGACATTTGGCGCGCCAGGTAGGGGGGCGCCGGAATCTTCCTTCCGCTGTTCGCGTGTGATCTTCCGTCGTGTCCATGGCTGACGCACATCGGGCTCGAGCTGAGCGCCGGGCTGCTCACGCCGCTCGCGTCGCCCAGACGGCGCTCGTCGGCAGCCCCCCTCGTCGTTCCCCGTCGCCAGCCGCCAACGCCGCCACCAGCCTGGCGGGGAACGAGTAGCATGCCTCGTCCCAGCACCCCTCGGTGCGGCGGGATGGCCGCACCGCCACCACGTCGCTGACTCTAGCTGGCTCACCGTCCCACGCCCGTCGCGCACCCATGGACGCGCATGCCTCACTACTCTTGGCGCGGGAGCTCTTGCACTATCGCCCCGTCGACGACCTCTACGAGGACTGGCTCACCCGCATCACCGAGCTCGTCAGTGCCGCAGGGGGCTCCCCCTTGCGGTCCTTCTCGCTGCCTCGCCCTCCATCCCGTGCAGGGGGTGAGGATTAGGAGGCGCCTCCGCCACCTCCTCCCCAAGAAGGTGCCTTGGCTCCAAGGTGCGCAGCCCCTGGGCGAGACCCTCCACGTCCGGCGCCAGCGCAGCAAGAAGGGAGCTTCCAGGAGATCCCACATCCCCGGGAAGGTGCTCGCGCGCTCCCAGCGCCGGCGTGCCAAGATCGCGCCCCAACGCCACCACGACAAAACCCCGCGCTGCTCCCAGTGGCGGCGCGTGGTGACCCGCAAGAACGAGTCCAACACCAGCAAAGGGCGCCGGTGGCCACGGCGGGCTGCCTCGCCTTCACCCCCGAGCTACGCGGTGTCACATGGCCGGGCAAGTTCAAGCCTGACCTCCCTCCCCGCTACGATGGCACAACGGACCCCGCGGAGTTCCTGCAGCTCTACGAGCTGGGCATCATAGCCACCAACGGAGACAAGAAGGTCATGGCGAATTGGTTCCCATGGCGCTCAAGGACGGCGCCTGCACCTAGCTCCTGAACCTGGCTCCCGGCACGATCTCCTCCTGGAGCGAGATGCGCACCCGCTTCAACGCCAACTTCCAGGGCACTCGCGACCGGCCCCCGGCCGTGAGCGACCTGCGCCGCATCAAGCAACAACCAGGAGAAACACTACAGAAGTACATCCACCGCTTCAATTACGCTCGCCTCAAGATCCCCAAGGTGACTGAAGAAGCCATCATCTCAGCCTTCTCCGACGGCGTGCGTGACGTCAAGATGAAGGAAGAGCTAGCAATCCATGAAGACCTGTGCACATCCCTGGAGCTGTTCAACTTGGCGACCAAGTGCGCCAGGGCTGAGGAAGGGCGTCTCTCCCTTCTCGAGCTCCCGGCAGCCGACCCGAAAGAAAATAAGCTCAAGACCAAGGACGTGAAGCGCAAGGGGGCTGCCGTGCTAGCAGTGGAACCGGACACCAAGCAAGGCAGGGATCAGCCTGAGTCATCTAAGGGCGGACGGTACTGCGTGTACCATGACCTCCACACCCACAACACCAACGAATGTCAAGAGCTCAGAGCTGTGCGAGATGGGCGAATCGGTCAACGCCCAGAGCGCAACGACAGGGGCTATGGCCGAGGAGGAGGAAGAGGCGGTGGACGATGGGAAGACCGTGGCCTTCGCCAGGGATGGCGTGACCGCCCTCGCGAGGACCACTGGCAGGACCAGCCTCGCGAGGGAGGCTGGAGGGACCAGCCTCGTGAGGACCGTCCCCACGGCAACGCAGGCCTCCCTCCTCTGCCGCCTCCACCGAGGAGGAACGAAGACCAACACCAAGATGATGGGGCTGGGGGCTTCCAAGAGCCGCTTGCAATTGCTTGCATCCTGGGCGGCGCCCAGGCCCCAGCCTCACAGCGCATCTTCAAGCAGTTTGCTCGCGAGGTGAATGCAGTCCTTCCCAAGCTTGAGGCCACGCACCCTCTCAGGTGGTCTTCATGCACGATCACATTCAGTTCCGCAGACCAGCTCAAGTGTGCGGCAACGGCTGGAGTCCTCCCGATGCTTTGCTTCCCAGTCATCAGCAACGTGCAGGTCACCAGGACCCTCATCGATGGCGGAGCAGGACTCAGCGTCCGTTGAGACATTCGACAATCTCCAAGTGCCATACGACCAGCTTCAGCCGACCAAGCCTTTCTCAGGAGTCACCGATGGTTCCACTGTTCCAATTGGGTAGGTTCGCCTTCCGGTCACCTTCGGGCAACGCAACAACTACCGCACCGAGCTCATCGACTTCGACGTCCCTCACATCCGCCTGCCGTAAACGCCATCCTTGGGTACCCAGCTCTAGCCAAGTTTATGGCAGCGACTCACCATCATTACAATGTCCTCAAGATGCCAGGAAGCGGTGGAGTCATCACTGTACCCTGTGAAGAGAGGGACGCAGTGTGCTCGCTCGAGCGTGCGTTCCAAGCCGCAGCAATCGAAGACCCAGATCGCAGGAGCGGGAGGCCTCCTGATGCGACCCTCAAGAAGAAGAAGACCTCACCTGGCCAGAGCCACAAGGAAGCAGACACCTCCTGAGGTATTGCGTCAGGATTCGCGCCCGATCAGGGAGCGCCGCCGTCTCGCGCATAGGAAGGCGCGCTCGGCGCCCTCCTCAGGCAGGGCTCGGGGGCTCTCTCTTGGAGAGCTACTTACCTTGCCAAGGTCACGGGGGAGGCGCTCGGGCACCACTTGGAGGGGTGCTTTCAGGAACGCTTCCCTCAAAAAGGTACAAGTCAAAGGAGACAAAACCCCAGGAGTTCATCGCAAGGAACACCCAAGAGCTACAAGAGTCCAGAGTCATGCGCGGCAGCCGCCGCTTGCCTGCCGTGGCCCCACATCCAGGCGAGGATGGAGGACTGCGCGTCTACATCGATGTACCAGGGCTCAACCGAGCTGCGTCCTAGGAGCGCCTATGGCCTTCAGCCATAGGGCGCTGCGTGGGACCACCCCATAGCTACGTTCGCATGCCCTTCGGCCTGCCGAGCGCGGTCGCTGCACATTAGCGCCTGTTGAGGAGCATTCTGGAGGCTCAGGAGGTCAGGCATCGCGCAGTCCTGGCGGAGGTGGCGATGATCCCCGAAGACCTGCACGTGCCACCAGAGCCTCCTGAGGCCCCTGGGCCTGGGGGCTCATGAGGGTTGACATCTTCACCGCGCATCGCTCACTTCCTCAGCATAACTTCATCTTCAACAGCACCAGGTGACATTTTTCAGAGTTCTACTTTTAGCTGGGAGCACCCACAGGGCTGCACCATTCCCAAGCCATGTGGGTCCGTCCCCGCGGCATGTATCCATTTTGTTTATGCTCTTTATTTACCTTGTTGGGGGCGCCCCTCGGGCTGCATCATCCCCATGCCGCTCGGGCCCGACCCAGTGGCGGTTGCTTTTACCTGCGCTTGCTTCAAATTGGATTTCCTCCTATGTGCTTAACATACCTGACCTAATCACCTGCTCGATCGACGCCTATTTGAAGAGCCGCTTGCTCTGGCACGGCGCGTGCGCATGGGTCCGTCCCTGCAGCGTTGATAAACCTGAGTGGTCGAGCTCTGGCCGCGGCAGCCCCGCACGGCGCCACCTCACCAGGCCCTCAGTGCCTTGACCGCTCCCTCGGAGTGACCATAGGTTGGCCGGCGACCGTAATGACAGGCCTTGTTTCTCCTCATGATTGGTGTGCAGGACCTACTCCAGGAGCAACATTGGGGGCATCGCGAGCTCTCTCTCCCTCTCTTCGGCACGAATCGCTTGCACGTTAAAAGGGGGGTACCTGAACATCGCGACTCATGGGCTCCTACTGGCTCTCCAGCCCTCACCCCTTGGCCTTGACCCACGGCATCGCGACCTGTCATACCAGCGGCGGCTGAGCTTGCTCGAGGGCCGGGACTTGAGGACGTAGAGCGTTAAGGAAAGTGCAGGGGAGTGGGACGAAGCTTGCGAGGGCCTAACCAAGTAGTGCCTCGACCACCGCCTCTCGGGCCAGGCGCCTCTCTGAGGAACTACGTCAGACACACAAGATAAGTCTCACTGTCACAAAAGCTAGACCAACGCAGTGCTAAATCCCCGCCCAGTGAAACTCTGTCACGGCGATGCTACCTTCCTTTCTCGCCGAGAAAGGATTGTTTGAGCGCTAAAGGGGACCTCCCGAGCATCGCGACTAGGGAGCTCTTACCGGATCTCGGGCCGCTCACCTCCTGGCCTTGACCACGGCATCGCGGCCTGGCATACCAGCGACGGCTGAAGCTTGCCTGGGGACTGGGACCTATAGCGTAGAGCACCAAGTCCTCGTGAGGATAGAAAGGGGGAGCTTAGCCGGAACAGAACGGACACCTCATGCTTATTCATATTAAGGATATAGTAATTACAAAAGCACGGCAGACGCCTTACATACCCCTGCGGGGTGTTGCTTTAATTCCCTGCAGGGAACAAAAGGTGCTAACCCTAAGGAACGCTACTTGCTAGCACCTCCCCAGGCGACGCCATCATCAACAGTGGGCTACCCAGCGCCGACGCCAACCCCATCCAGATCAGTGGCGTCGGCGGCCCGAGGCAGCTGCCTCACTACGAGCGCGGCGCGAGCTTGGAGGCTCGTAGCTGTCGTCGCTCGTCTCCGGGGTCACGAGGAGTTTGGGGGAGCCGCTGAAGCCCGCAGTCCCTCCGCTGCTGCCTGAGGAGCTGCAGGAGGACCAACGGGCGGGGCTGGTCCTCGCCAGTTCGTCACCACTGCCGCCTCCCTTAGGGCAGCATTCCAGCCGGCGTCCTTCTGCATCGAAGACCTTGAAGAACATCAAGGAGGCGCCGTCGTATTCAAGATGGATCACCAAGGCGCCGTCCGCACGATAGACCCGGGCAATCTCACCCCAGCCCCGGGTCATGAAGACCTTGCCCGGAGCGACGACCGTGACCTCCGCTCCGGTTGCAGCTGTGCCACAGTCGGCGTGCTGCAGCCAGAGCTCTAGGGCCCCGCTCGGCAGCATCTCGAAGGCGAAGGAGGGAGGAAGGCAGATCCACAAAGTTGGACGCATGGCGGCGTGAAGCACAAGCTCGCGAGAGGAGCGCTCCGCGTGGACTCCAGGGGGGACGACGCGCACCACCGTGACTTGCCGGCATCGGCGGCGACGCTGTTGGTGTTGCTCGGCGCCCTCCCCCCTGGGGCCTATGACGCAGGCGTGCAAGGGCAGCGGAAACCTAGGCGGCGGCCGCTCGTACCATGGCCTCGACACCACCTTCCAGTCTCCTTCGTCCCGGTGACAAAGGATTGGCCGCTTCTTCGGCGGGAGGGGGCCACGACCCTCTCTGGGGGCCTTTCCCTTCTCCTCAGCTGAAAACCAGCGGATCGGTGCCATTGGCGCAAGAGGAAGCATGGATAAGGAAGAAGAAGAGGAGGAGTGACGGAAAGGGATGACCGGCGAAGCTCACGCGGCCCCGTCCTTATAGCCGGGGAAGGCCAACCGC
The DNA here is from genome assembly GCF_002162155.2 of Triticum dicoccoides. Taxonomy (NCBI): domain Eukaryota; kingdom Viridiplantae; phylum Streptophyta; class Magnoliopsida; order Poales; family Poaceae; genus Triticum; species Triticum dicoccoides. The sequence goes on along the minus strand of NC_041392.1, from coordinate 334,077,899 downwards.
CAGGCATCATGACCTCAGGTAATCGTGACCCATATCTTTGCACGCAGGGACCTGTCAAGTCGTGCAGTTGCTGAGGCGTCGTGGGAAGTGCAGACGCCCACGCCCAATCAACCGCCACACGGCGCCCAAGGCCGCAGGTTGTAAGGGCCCGCGGCGCTTTGCGCTTGCCCCTTCGCTTCTCTGCTAAGCCAAGCCCGCGCGCGCCTTGGGCCCGGGGGCTACTATCGGCGTTCTGGGAACGGGGGTCCCCAGACTTGCTTACCTGCGGCCTGCGGTGTGGCTCAAGCGGGGCCCAGCACGGCCCATCTTCATCAGCTCAAGCTCAAAGACCCTCGCGAGGGGCCAAGCCTCGCGGGGCGGACAACATGAAGCTTCCTCAGAGGCAGCCTCATCAAGCAGGCTCGCGAGGAGGCGGAACGATCAAGGCAGGCGTACCTCGCGAGGAACCCGTGACGCAAGCCATGAGGATCGAGACCAGGTGGGCGCCAGGCGGGTGCCGGCCTGCGCAGTGTCCTTATTTCCCCTTTGGTGCAAAGGGGCCAAGCACAGGCCAAGGCATCAGGCAAAGGTTACCATTCCGGTGCAACGAGACCAAGACCAGCCGGACGGCAAGATGGAGGTCACCGTGGATCCCAAGACAGCGTCATCGCCAGTGCTTTTGGCAGCCGAAGACCACCTTTGGTCAGGATAACTTGTACTAGATGTTCCCCTTTGAAATGGCCAATTGTTGGCACCCTTCCCGCTCATTATTTGGGGAGAAGCCCAGGGCCTCTATAAATAGAGCTAGCCACCACAGAGTAGAGACATATAGACATCTAGACACCCCCCGGAGAGATCTAGTACAACCCCAGCAGAGAGAGAGAGAGGCGACTGAACTCACCCTAGCAGTTCATCGCACCAGCTCAAGAACACCACACCATCTCATGAGGCTGTTCTTCCCTTGTACTGTCCATCATCATCCCCAGAGGCAATCCACCACACCACACACTAGAGTAGGGTATCACACCACAATGGTGGCCCGAACCAGTATAAACATCGTGTCTCTTGTGTTGTTCATCATTTTCATCTTAGTTCGCATGAGAGGATCGGACGTAGATCGGTAGGGGAGAGATCTCCGCGACCACCCTAGTGTTCGAACCTCAAGGGCCTGCAGGAACCCGAAACCTGACAAACATGCACAACCACAACACCAACAATTGTCAAGAGCTCAGGGCCATCTGCGATGGGCACTTCGGCCGTCGCCCAGAGCGCAATGATCAAGGCTACGGCCGTAGAGGAGGCCGAAGGGAGGACACTAGGACAATCACGACCCTCGCCAGGAATGGCGCGACCAGCCTCATGAGGACTGCTGGCAAGGCCAGCCTCATGAGGGTGCCTGGAGAGATCAGCCTCACGAGGACCGTCCTTAGGGCAACGCTGGATTTCCCCCGCTTCCGCCACCACCAAGAAGGAACGACGACCATCACCAGGACAAGGGGGCTGGGGGCTTCCAGGAGCCTCGTGCCATCGCTTGCATCCTAGGCGCCGCTCAGGCCCCAGCCTCTTATTGCATCTTCAAGCAGTTCGCACATGAGGTGAACGCGGCCCTCCCCAAGCTCGAGGCAACCTGTCCACTTAGGTGGTAAAAGTACACCATCACCTTCAGCTCTTCTGACCAGCTCAACTGTGCGGCAACTAACAGTGCCCTCCCAATGCTCTTCTCGCCTACCATAAGCAATGTGCTCGTCACCAAGACGCTCATTGATGGTGGTGTGAGGCTCAATGTACTCTCCATCGAGACGTTCGATCGCCTTCAAGTGCCCTACGACCAGTTGCAGCCCACCAAGCCGTTCTTAGGAGTGACCGACGACTCCACCACCCCGATAGGGAAGATCCGCCTCCCTGTCACCTTTGGTGCCCGTGACAACTACAGCACTGAGCTCATCAACTTTGAGGTCACCTACATTCGCCTCCCGTACAACGCTATCCTCGGGTATCGAGCCCTAGCAAAGTTCATGGCGGTGACCCACCATGGCTACAATGTCCTCAAGATGCCACGAAGCTGCGACATCATCACGGTCGCCCGTGAGGAGAAGGATGCGGTGTCCTCTCTTGAGCGCGCCTACCAGGCTACGGCGGTCGAGGAACCGGACAACGAGGGCATCGTCTACCCTCCCGAGGCTGTCCCTAAGAAGAAGAAGCAACTGCTCTGCCATGGACATCAGGAGGGCGGGGCGCCCGGCGGTGCTGCCTCAAGCTCTGTGCCCACTGAAGGGGCGCCTTCCCCTCTCGCATAGGATGGCATGCCCAGCGCCCCTCTCAGGCTGCGCTCGTGGGATCTCCTATGGAGGGCCTCTGATCTCACCAGTTTCACGAGGGAGGTGTTCGAGCCCCACATGGAGGCGTACTTCAACGCGTGCTTCCATGAGGAAAGCGCAGGGCACGAGGCACTAGGTGCTTAGGAGTTCATGACCAAGGCAACTGAGGAGCTTCAGGAGGCAATAGCTATGCAAGGCGACTATCGCCCGACACCCAGCGCAGCTCCCTGCCCCGGCGAGGACAATGAGCCGCGCGCGTGCGTCAACATTCCTGGGCTCAACAGGGCCGCTTCTCAGGAGCTTTTCTGGCCCTCCCGCGTTGGCCGATGTGAGGGCCCACCTCATAGCTATGTTTGCATGCCGTTCGACTTGTTGAACAGGACTGCCACACATTAGCGCCACATGTTGGGCGTCCTGGCAGCTCATGATGCCAGGCACCAGGTGATCCTAATGGAGATGGCGATGGATCCTTGCGAGCCCCTCGGGCCTCCAGAGCCTCCCGAGGTTTAGGACCTGGGCGGCTCATGAGGAGCGACTTCTGCAACACACGTCTTCAGGCTACTCCAACATCTCTTCAACAACGGTGCCAGGTGACATCTATTAGTTTGTCCCGTTGGGGGTGCCCCTCGGGCTGCATTATCCCCAAGCCACGTGGGTCCATCCCTGCGGCATGTATCCTTCTAGCATCTATCAGAACAAGCTTTACTTTCGATCCTGAGTTGCTTTATGATTATCATCTGTCTGTCCGGTGCTTCATCGCCATGAACGTCGTACGCCCTTGCAAGCCCACCCATGACCGCCTCATGATTAAGGACTGGCACGACATCTGTGCTCGGGTTCGTCCCTGCAGCGTTGCTAAATCCAAGTGGCTGAGCTCTAGCTCATGGGCCAGCTCTCTTGCATGTCACCTCCCATGGTTCTTGGTGCCTTGTTCTCGCATCAGCTAATCGCGGGCGGATGAGTGGGGGCGCGTGACCCGGTGCCTCGTCACCATGGGAGCTGCGCGCCGGTTGTCTTTCTCCAGGACCTTTGCATGAGAAGACAGGGCACAGCGTCTGTGCTCAGGTCCGTCCCTGCAGCGTCGATAAACACAGCGACTGAGCTCTGTCTGGCAAGCTGGTCCCGTTCACTTCACCTCCTGGGGTCGTTGGTGTTTGGACTTCTCATGTGATAACCTCAGGAGATTCACTCGGCACAGGTTGCCTGACCATCTCGCAAGATTATCGCAATTGTTTGATGCCAAATTCAGGCGCAACCCGCCTTGAGGTAGGGCCTCGTGAATCCCGCGCTGGCTCATAAGTGCCCATACACACCTCCTCAAGCCCTGTCGTGCAAGCCACATGTCAGGGCGGGGTGGTACACGCCCCAAAGTCTCCCCTTAGAGGGAACTCCCACCTACGTACCAGTGGAAGCACCATGCTCCGCGCTGGCAGTCGACACGGTCGAGGAGCGGCTATACCCGTGCAAGAGCGGAAGCGCCATGCTCCTTGCTGGTGATAAACAACTAAGGGTGGCCTCACGGCTGCATTAACCTCAGGCGAGCCACCAGGCTCGGTGCTCAGCCTCCCCGCACCGCTTTCCCCTCAGGAGAGTTGTGCGAGGGGGCTGGGCATGGGGGCTATGCTCAGGTCAAGCCTGGCATACACCACCTCGCCAGGTCCCTCGGACTTGGTCTTCACGCACCCCTCTCAAGCGAGAGCCTGGCGAGGAAAGGTATGGAGGTTTGTTCATACGCCAAGGGGGACTCTTGAGCATCGCGGCTCATGAGCCTAACTAGTCACGTAGCCCCTCACCCCTTGGTCCCGTCCTGGTGATCCGGATGGTTCAACGGCGGCTGAGGTATGCACGGGGCCGGGTGCTACCTCTTGAGCACTGCGTTGGATTTCCCCGAAGAGGAAGGGATGATGCAACAAAGTAGCGTAAGTATTTCCCTCAGTTTTTGAGAACCAAGGTATCAATCCAGTAGGAGGCTACGCGCGAGTCCCTCGTACAACCACAAAAACAATAGCTCAACGCAACCGACGCGCTTAGGGGTTGTCAATCCCTTCACGGTCACTTACGAAAGTGAGATATGATAGAGATGCTAAATACTATTTTTGGTATTTTTGGTATAGAGATGAAAAGTAAAAAGTAAAAGGCAAAGTAAAAGCAAAGCAATAATAAAGTGATGGAGATTGATATGATGAGAAAGAGACCCGGGGGCCATAGGTTTCACTAGTGGCTTCTATCAAGAGCATAAGTATTCTATGGTGGGTGAACAAATTACTGTTGAGCAATTGACAGAATTGAGCATAGTCATGAGAATATGTAGGTATGATCATGTATATAGGCATCACGTCCGAGACAAGTAGACCGACTCCTGCCTGCATCTACTACTATTACTCCACTCATCGACCGCTATCCAGCATGCATCTAGAGTACTAAGTTAAAAACAGAGTAACGCCTTAAGCAAGATGACATGATGTAGAGGGATAGTTTCATGCAATATGATAAAAACCCCATCTTGTTATCCTCGATGGCAATGATACAATACGTGCCTTGCTGCCCCTTCTGTCACTAGGAAAGGACACCGCAAGATCGAACCCAAAGCTAAGCACATCTCCCACGGCAAGAACAACCAATCTAGTAGGCCAAACCAAGCTGATAATTCGAAGAGACTTGCAAAGATAACCAATCATACATAAAAGAATTCAGAGAAGATTCAATATTATTCATAGATAGACTTGATCATAAACCCACAATTCATAGGTCTCAACAAACACACCGCAAAAATAAGATTACATCGAATAGATGTCCACGAGAGAGGGGGAGAACATTGTATTGAGATCCAAAAAGAGAGAAGAAGCCATCTAGCTACTAAAATATTGACCCGTAGGTCTGAAGTAAACTACTCACACTTCATCGGATGGGCTTGGATGATGATGTAGAAGCCCTCCGTGATCGATGCCCCCTCCGGCGGAGCTCTGGAACAGGCCCCAAGATGGGATCTCGTGGATACAGAAAGTTGCGGTGGTGGAATTAGGTTTTTGGCTCTGTCCCAGATCGTTTGCGGGTACGTAGATATATATAGGAGGAAGAAGTACGTTGGTGGAGCTTCGAGGGGCCCACGAGGTAGGGGGCACGCCCTAGGGGGGGCCCTCCACCCTCGTCACCGCCTCGTGGCTTTCTTGACGGAGGGTCCAAGTCTCCTGGATCTTATCTGATGAGAAAATCACGTTTTTGAAGGTGTCATTCCGTTTGGACTCTGTTTGATATTCCTTTTCTTTGAAACCCTAAAACAGGCAAAAAAAACAGCAATTCTGGGCCGGGCCTCCCGTTAATAGGTTAGTCCCAAAAATAATATAAAAGTGGATAATAAAGCGCAATAATGTCTAAAACAGTAGATAATATAGCATGGAGCAATCAAAAATTATAAATACGTTGGAGACGTATCACCGGGCCCTACTGATGTAGAACACTAAAGCAAACAGAAAGGAAACCGCAGAACCCTAGAAAATTATTACAAAACATATTATCTCTTAAAAGTTCCAAGCATTAAGTTCTTACTCCTCCATGAGGCACGATACATGTTGCGGGACTTAAACAGAGGGGAGAGCCGCCATTGAGCCTCTTCTTCAGCCATGGGCACTGCCATTTCCCACTTGGGGAGCCCCGTCGCCGACAATGTCGCCGCCATCCTTGCCGCCAGCCATGGTCACAGGGTCGACGGTGAGGAACTTCCGCAGCAGGGCATCGACCTGATGCTTCACGGCCTCGGCAGCGGCGGTATAGGACTTAGTGTCCACGGGCTCGAGAAAGGCGCCAAGGTCGAAGCCGGTTCCCGGAGATAGAGGTGGCTGAAGACGCATGTCACGACCAAGGTGGAAAGCACGTAGGCGTCCCCCTCCACCATGGGGCCCACTCCGACGACGATGCCCTCGAGCGCCGCGGCGAGCTTGAGGAGTAGCTCGGCGGGGCCTTGCTCCGACGTCACCAGCGGGTCCTTGTACCCGCTCCCATAGAGATCCTACAGCGTCTTGCAGGACCTCAACTCAAGAGAGTCGAAGGCAGCGCACCCCATGGCGTCTGTCTTCTCAGCAGCAGCGAGGAGCTTCTCACTGGTCTCCAACCGAGATTTCTCCTCGGAGACAAGCTTGGCATGCGACGCCTGCGCCGCCTCCACCTCCTCCTTCAACTTATCCAGGCGACCGTGCTCCGTGGCCTGTTCCCGGGCTACATGCTCTAGCTCGGCATCATGGTCGGTGACCGCAGCCTCGCGGGCCTTTAGGTCCTCATCCTGCACCTCGAGCTAGCAGACCTGGGCGGCCTGCTTATCGCGTAGGTCCTTCAGCTCGGCCTCCACCGAACGGCAGTGCTCTTCAGCGGCCTTGGTGTCCTTCACCGCCACGTCGCAGGCGGCTATGGCTAGGCCGGCCACCTTCCGGCCCTCCTCAGAAGCCGCCACGGCCTGAGCCCAGGCCGCCCTAACGGATGCGTCAGCCCGGAGCCACCTTGAGACCAGCTTCCAGGCGGCCCGAAGGTCGTCCCAGAGCTGTTCCAGTGCGGAGAAGGCCTCCTCCAGGGCACCGGGCACGGCAGAAGAACCATGGCCCGTCAGCATGATGGCTGGGGGAGGAGATGGCGCTGGCGTCAAGACCGGGGAAGCAGCAGCAGTGGTGAGGGCCAGGGGCTCTGGAGCCCTCTGGTCCTTGGCAGACTAACTGAGGGCGAGCGCCTCCGGAGTCGGCTTGGCCGCAGGGACCATCTTCTCCTGAGGCTGGGTCCCAGAGCCTCGGGGTGGGGGGGGGGGTGTAACCCTGCCGCAGGAGCATGAGAGACAGCCTCGCCCTTCTGCGCTAGAGTTGTTGCGACCACAGCGAATCGTTTAGCCTCAGCGGCTCTGGTGTCCTCTAGCTTCCTCTTTGCCGTTGACGTCAGCCTGGCTTCAAGATGGAGACATTGAGTACTGCGTCAAGATCAAGTGCAAGGGCAAGGAGATACAATTACTAATCCTCGATGACGTAATCCCACTTCCTGCCCAGGAGCGCAAGCTTCCCAGGCACGGGCGCTGTCGCGCTCTCAGGAGCGGACGAGCGCGCAGCCGTCTCTGCGATGGTGGTGGCCGGCGACGAGATGGTGCCTCTACCTTGGGGAATCAGTGCCAACCTATCTTTCTTTCGGATCCCCTGCCTTAGCCTCTTCCTGGGGTGCCACCGGACCTCGTGGTGAATCCGGTGGAGACCGGTGACTCCCTGACTGGGTGCTCGCCGGTGTCGTCGTCATCAGAGAAGCCCCGGAGGAGCTCGCTCTGCCGCGGGGGAGAGGTCTCTTCCACCTCCTCCAAGGTTGCTCCAGGTCTTCCTGCTCCTCCTCCTCGGTCTCACCAGAGGACACCGGCATCGGGGAGCCCAAGGGCTGGGAGGGCTTCAGCGGCACGAGCCCTTCCTCATTGAAGACAGGCATGGCGGCGGCCACCTCCTCCCTGCCCTCACGACGGCACAGCGGGAGATGGGCTTCAGGTGGGCTGCCCTGGTCCTTCCCCAGCAAGGTACGCATGAGTTTGTTTAGCTCCTCGTTGGACAAGGCATCCGGGCACAACTGGAGGTCGTCTTCTGCGCCCTTGAAGCTCCACAAGGGGCACCAATGCGCCTGGAGCGGAGCCAGGCGTTGCGTCAGGAACTCCTTGATGATCATTGCCCCCGTCAGCTGTTCTGCGTCCAGGTCAGCCGTCATCTGCTGCAGGAACTGCTCCGCAAGGGGGTCGGTGAGCTTCTCATGAGTCCACCGGTCCAACTTCACCGGGAAGGTGGTCGGCAGCTCTAGCCGAGCGTGGGAGCACTTGGCTTCCATGAAGATCCACTTGTTATGGAAGTCCTCCACCTTCTTCCCAGCCCTCGAGATCGCGTTTCTACCATGTGCCATGATAAAACAGGCGCATCCAGAGCACTTGCGGCTGTTCAGCTGGAGGTAGAAGAAGTGGCGGAACAAGGCGACGGGGGGCATCACCCCACGAATGCCTCGCAGTAGAAGGCGAAGATTGACAGGGGGAGGATGGAGTTGGGATGAATATGGAGGGCGTGGAGCCCGTACTAGCGAAGGATGGCGTAGAAGAAGCCGGAGAAATGGGGACTGACCCAGCAAGGACGCTGTGCAGGAAGATGGGGTAAAAGGTGTCACCCAAGGCTACCAGCGGCAGAGCCGACCCAGAGCGCCGGCTCTCCCCCCTCATTGCCATCGCCCACCGTTAGTGGGAGCATGGTGGCGAGGTGCTTCTCTTTGGCGATGGTGGACACGCTTAGGGACAGCTCGAACCAAGATGTCGGGCGCGTAGCCGGAGCCGAAGATTTCGCCTTGTCGGTGGCCATCAGCGACAAGTTTAGGGGAAGGATTCAGCAGATCTGGAGGTGCTCGAAGCAGAGGAAGAAATGGATCTAGAGCAAGACGAAGCAAAGACAATTAAGGGTCCGCACCAAGCACCAGCCTTTTGTCAGCCTGGGACAGTTGCCGAAGCCATGTGGGGAAGCGGAGACGCACACGTCCCATCAATCGCCACACGTCGGCCATGTTCGAGCGTGCCTTGGGTCCGGGGGCTACTGTCGGCGTTCTCGAAACGGGGGTACCCAGACTTGCCTGCCTGCGGCCCATGGCATGGCTTCATCGACGGGCCTAGTACGGCTCGCCTTCAGCATCAACGACTCAAGACCCTCGCGAGGGGCCGAGCCTCGTGAGGCAGACGACACCAAGACCTCCACAGGTAGCGGCCTCCTCAGGCTGGCTCCCGAGGAGCGGAGATTTCTATGCAGGCTTCACCTCATGAGGTTCCGATGACGTGAGCCAGGACGACCAAGGCCAGGTGGGCGCCAACGGGCGTAGTGTACCAGTTTCCTCTTTGGTGCTAAGGAGGCAAGCGCAGACGTAGAGTCCCAAGGAATCAGCCAAAGGTTTCCATTCCAGTGCAACAAGACCAAGACCAGTAGGATAGCAGGATGGAGATCGTCGCCGAGTCCACCGCAGCGTCACGATCTGAGGCTTTCGCAGGCGAAGACTACTTTTGTCAGGATATCATGTACTAGTTGTCTCCCTTCGAATTTGGCCATTGTGGGATGCCTTCCCATCTTCATTTGGGAAGAGGACCAAGGCCACTATAAATAGGACTTAGCCACCACCAGAGAGGGGAGACCGGATCGGATCCATTCCATCCTCACACTCACCAGCTCACTCGAGCCCAAGAACACTCCTCCTCCTGAGGTGGTTCTCCCACTATACTAGTTCATCCTCAACCCCTCGAGGCCAATCCACCACAAAGAAGGAGTAGGGTTTTACACTGCAAGGTGGCCCGAACCTGGGTAAACCGTTGTGTCTCGTTTCCTTCCTGTTCATCAAGCTAGGCCAAGAGATTGGCGAGTAGGCAGACTGGGGAGGTTGATTTCTTCGCACGCACCCTAGAGTTCGAACCTCTCAAGGGTCTGCGGAACCCGAAATCTGACATTTTATTTTAGTTCAACTACACCAAATATGCTTAAAAGAAGAGGAAAGGTCAGGAATGGTTCAGTTTTTAAGAAACTACTATGTATGCCTTCCTGAAATCATCTGTTGTTGCCTTATTTATCCCATTAAGAAACAGTCTTGCTACCGTTTCCCATTAAGAAATTGGAATGCTTATATTTGTGAGTCTATGCTTCAACTAGTGCCACTTTTATAGTAATCACACTTTCAATATCTATGCAAACAGGGATGCTCGATTTTAGTGGAACTGCACAAAAAGTCCAAATGGTTCAACATTAGGAGCATGCTTTCTTCCAAACCTTTATATCCAATTGGTGGCACTATGAGCTGTTAATTACGAAGGTACATGGTTTGCTACTATCTTGCTACTATTTTTGTCCTGTCATTAGATACTAATATTAGTGGTTTGCATGTGAACCTATTGGCAGGGTGGACCTACATTGGAGGTGCAGGACATGATTGAATGATTGGATGCTCAATTTCTGTTGCATCGATTTCACCTCTTCCGTCATTACAAACATGGATATCCTTGGTCTGATGAAGAATAGGTGCTATATTTCTGCTCTGAACTAGTAAATCAATTCAGTACGAAATTGTCCAGGGCAAAACATGACAACATGAAATTCTCCAGTGCATAACATGGCAGATGCTAAGTGGAAGAGACGTGTTTAAACCGAAAATACAAGGTGGGGTATATGTTTACTGGCTGCTTGATATTTGTGCAGACAGATGTCTACCCGTTGCTATTTGGCAAACAAACAAAGTGCCCGCAATTTTGGTTGAACTTCACAAGAGAATAGTATAGTCACTACATACAGTGCCATTTGAAAATAGACACAGAAAGATTGGATAGTCACTTCATGGACTGCACAAAAGTAGTACTGTACTATTTATTAGCCAACACTAGCTGCTTCATTGCTTTGGTCTAATTATAAAATGGGCATCATTTTGCCTAAGTTAAAAGTTTTTATTCCGAAAATAGTCTCACCGTGTGATTGAGAGAAGACCAAATCATATTGAAGTGGTTGTTCCTCCATCATTTGTGGTTCATTCTCATGGTTCCAGCTGTTGGTGAAACCACGTACGTTTGCAAAAGGAATTGTAGACTTCACAAACAAATTTGTCTTTCACTCTGTACTGAATGTTGGCCAAGAGAAGCATCCATGTTAGTAGGAAGAACAAATATTTTTTCTACATCTTTGCTTTTGGAGCTACATATTTGTATATGATCTATGAATCATTGACATGATTAACATGTTGATCTTATGTATGGGAATCGTACTAGTTGGTTATGAATTTGGGCTACTAACATGAACATATTACAATGCCAGGCATGTGAGTCTCGTGTGAATATTTTGAACGGTCGGCTCTTACTACTGTGCACAACATGATCCTTATTTCTGTGTTCTTAGTGTTTACAAGTTACTAACAGTTCCTCATTTCTGTTCGCTCAGTGTTTACAAGTTACTGATCGATCAGTAACTAGCCTACTAATGCGCTCCTGGCAGTTTTAGTTGCGATGAAAGATTCAAAGTGGAAGTTTTTTGAATAAAAATGCCTACCTCTGAAGAAACTAGCATGCTTATCTAAAGAAAATGCCATGCGAATCTAAAGAAACTGCCAGCAAAAAGTTCGCAAATGCTTTATCTCTCAGCGAACGTGCATCCGCTATTGCGATCCTACTCATACACTATCCGACGAAGTTGATCCTACGTGAATACCCAGTGGATCACACACGTTCCACATTTGGATGAATGGAGTGCACTCGTTTGACCGTCATGCTGACGTGCGACCCAGCATGGACGGGACGCACCACTGACGGGATGACATAGTCATAATTTCAGTTTTTCTAGTTTTCCAGGACAAGCTGGGTTGCTAAGCCATGCCTCCTTATGCATTGAATTCCGATGACCGTGATGACTGTCGCATTTCCCGCGACACGCTGGTTCACCTACATTCCGCCTATAATTACTGGTTCCCGGCGTTCTCCGGTGGGACCATCACCCTACTCGCCCTATCCTCATAACCCCCCACTGGCCCGACGTCGCTTGCCACTTATCATCTCTCTCGACATGTCTATCATGCCCCCGCCCGTCCACAATAGGCGATGCCAGAGGCGGTCACCACCGGAACTAGTGTTCGGTTTTTCACCGGAAGGCAGACGGAGGGAGGAGGCATTCTATTGGTCTATAGATGGCAATGCGGAGTATGAGGACTTGTTGGAGCATGACCACCTAGCGGAGGAGCAGCGTATCGCCGATTGGCGCCGCTAGTGGGACATGGAGGAGTAGCGCACCGATGCTCGGAGTCGCGAGCAGAGCACCCGCAACTAGGCCGACTACATGGAGGACGGCGCCTGGCAAATAGCCCTGGAGGCTGTCGGGCACGCACACATTCACGACACCGAATTTTACTACGAGATCGTCAAGTGGGTTTCCCTCTTAGAGGCCAAAGCTTTGGTGGACCAGCCGGCATGGAAGGGGCCGACGCGTGTGAGCAACGCGCCCTATTGCACCTCTGGAAAGTCCGAGGCGAGGTAGAGGACGTTGGTGCCGGCGTTTAGCATTTATCGCAGATGTCTGATACGTCTCCATTGTATCTACTTTTCCAAACACTTTTGACCTTGTTTTGGACTCTAACTTGCATGATTTGAATGGAACTAACCCGGACTGACGCTGTTTTCAGCAGAATTGCCATGGTGTTATTGTTGTGCAGAAATAGAAGTTCTCAAAATGACCTGAAACTTCATGGAGAATATTCTTGGAATTTATAAAAAATACCGGCGAAGGAATCAACACCAGGGTGGCCACACCCTGTCCACGAGGGTGCGGGAGCGTCCCCTATTTGGGGGGCCCTGAGGCTCCACCGACCTCAACTCCAACTCTATATATTCACGTTCGGGGAGAAAAAATGAGGGGGAAGGATTCATCACGTTTTATGATACGGAGCCGCCGCCAAGCCCTAATCTCTCTTGGGAGGGCTGATTTGGAGTCCGTTCGGGTCTCCGAAGAGGGGAATCTGTCGCCATCGTCATCATCAACCTTCCTCCATCACCAATTTCATGATGCTCACCACCGTGCGTGAGTAATTCCATCGTAGGCTTGCTGGACAGTGATGGGTTGGATGAGATTTATCATGTAATTGAGTTAGTTTTGTTAGGGTTTGATCCCTAGTATCCATTATGTTCTAAAATTGATGTTGCTATGACTTTGCTATGCTTAATGCTTGTCACTAGGGACCGAGTGCCATGATTTCAGATCTAAACCTATTATGTTTTCATGAATATATGTGAGTTCTTGATCCTATTTTGCAAGTCAATAGTCACCTACTATGTGTTATGATCCGGTAACCCCGAAGTGACAATAATCGGGACCACTCCCGGTGATGACTATAGTTCGAGGAGTTCATGTATTCACTAAGTGTTAATGCTTTGGTCCGGTACTCTATTAAAAGGAGGCCTTAATATCCCTTAGTTTCCAATAGGACCCTGCTGCCATGGGTGGGTAGGACAAAAGATGGCATGCAAGTTCTTTTCCATAAGCCCGTATGACTATATTCGGAATACATGCCTACATTCCATTGATGAACTAGAGCTAGTTCTGTGTCACCCTATGTTATAACTATTGCATGAGGAATCACATCCGACATAATTATCCATCACTGATCCAATGCCTACGAGCTTTTCACATATTGATCTCTGCTTAGTTACTTTTCCGGTGCCACTGTTACAATCACTACAAAACTATTACTGCTAATTTTTCCACCGTTACCGTTACTTACATATTACTTTGCTACTAAATACTCTGCTGCAGATATTAAGTCCTTCAGGTGTAGTTGAATTGACAACTCAAATGTTAATACTTGAGACTATTCTTTCGCTCCCCTTGTGTCGAATCAATAAATTTGGGTTGAATACTCTACCCTCGAAAACTGTTGCGATCCCCTATACTTGTGGGTTATCAATGGAGGCCGGCATCGTCTAGTTAGCTAAGAGTAAGTTAGTACTTGTACACTTCTAGTATATTAGTGGGAGTAGATAGTTAACTTGACTATCATGGTTCTCAACGGGGAAGTTTAGTACTCTATACCTGATTTAGACCTGTTACTTTGCTCTGAATGTCGAACTTTCTGTTTGAACGTATGGAATGGGCTGTTATTTTTTTAAATGATTTGTATTTGTTCGCCACGGGTTTAGAGGCTGACTTGTGCGCCTACCAGGTTGACCTGTACACAATAAGGAGATGATGGTACGTGGAGAGGATGACAGCAGGGACCCACCAAGGTCATGCCTGTACGCAAGCAAGTGCCTCCTTATTTCAAGCCAAAAAATGGTTCCTCCAAATGGATTTCTGACATCTGGGTCCCATCCCATTGTCAACGTAGTCAATAAACAAGAGAATTGCACAACGAGCGGCTGACACCAGGGACCCAGCAGCTCGCCCAGTTATTTTTGTTGTGACGAAACCAGGGTGTCAACTAGGCTATGCGGGGCACTCTGGCCTGTTTAGATAGCCTTGTGTTTTGAGCTTATCTCAAGACCAGCCCAGTAGTTTTTTTCTTTCTGAAAATGGCTAGCGCAGTTTTCTATGCTTTGTCAAGTAGGTCACTTTGTCAGCCCTGTTGGGCTGTAAATCTTTCAAGATGAGGAGAGCTTCATTCGGCTGGCCCAGAAAATGGGCTATCAGTAATGAGAAATGGGTTGTACATTTTTAAAACACAACAAACCGGCAATTAGTTTCAAATTTCTTTTTTTTCTCATTGACATTTTAAATTCCATTGATTTTTATGCATGGACAATTTGTTGGATTTCATATTGATATACATTTATTTTTAAAATTAGTTTGAATGTGACTCGAAATTTTGGGATTAAAAATAGTTCGGACCGCATCGAAATATGCAAAATTTCATATAATTTTTTAACCGTGGCCACAATATGGGCTATAATGCCAACAAAAAGAATATGGGCTCCAAAAAAACCTTAAGAATTAGCAAATGGGTTGTAAATTATTAGAAATAATGGCAGATGGGTTGCATGCTGTTTTCCACATATTTGAGGCTGACTAGTGCACCTACTATAGGTTGACGCGTACGCTTTCCTAGAAAAGGTTGGCGCACACACAACACCGTGTCAACTTAGTCAACACACGAGAGCAGTGACTGTTGGATGTCCATCCAACGACCGTTGTGCTTCTTCAATCTCTGTTCTTCCAGCTCCAGCCGCTCAAACAAGCACCGACGGGACTGCCTGCTCCCTCCTCTCGTGGCTGGCTGTGCTGCCGCGCAGGCCTCACGGCCCCACCCTACTCCCATCGTTCACCTGGCCATCCCTCTACTCACCCACACATGCTGTTATTCTTCAGCGAAAACAGAAGAACCAGTAAACCCTCATACTTCCCTCCGCGTGGGAAACAACTGCCGAGTCTTCCCTGGATCTATGTCGTTCCCTTCCTAGGCCTCGCCGTCGTCCACCGCCCTGGTGCTCTTTGCGTGGTGTGGTCAACGAACGACATCCATCGGAACAGGACTGTACGTGGAGAGGCCGGCAGTTGGGTCCATGACCGCACGCAAGGAAATGCCTCCTTACTATGCGCAAAATAATGATTCCTCCACCTGACAGCTGGGACCCACCGGAAGGTCCTCTGTATTTTGCAAAAAAAAACATTCCTCCCGCTGACAGGTCGGACCCACCAGCTATATCTTCGCACGCAAGGAAGTGCCTCCTTATTACCCACAAAAAAATGAATACTCCCCCTGCTAGCTGGGACCCATCGTAGTTGGAGGCTGACTTGTGGGCCTACTGACTTGGACGGAGGGCTTTGTCAACTTATTTAATATGTACGATTCTAGCTCCGATCACCGTACAGTGTCGATCCAACGGTCGTGGTGCTTATTCAACCTCTAGTCTTCTTGCTCTAGCTGCCCAAACCAACCGCCGGTCATGCAGCCTGCTCCTGCCTCCCGTGGTCGGCTGTGCTGCTGCGGAGGCCTCACCGCCCCCTACTACTCCCACCGCTGGCCGGGCCATCCCTCTACTAACCCACACCCCCTATTATTCTGCGGTGACGGCAGCCTCACACTGCAGCGGAACTAGTCAACTCTCGTACTCCCCTCCACGTGGGCATCCGCTGTGGAGGCTTTCCCGGCTCAGAGTTGTCCCCTTCCCAGGCCTCACCGTCGTCCACCGCCTTGGTATTCACGGCATGCGTGGTCAATGTGGTCAAGGAACAGACTTCCATCGGAAGAGTACTGAACGTGGAGAGGCTGACAGCTGGATCCACGGCCGCAGCAAGGAAGTGCCTCCTTATTACGCGCAAAATAATGATTCCTCCACTTGACAGCAGGGACCCACCGGACGGTCCACTGTATTTCACGAGAAAAATGTTTTCCCCTTGAATGCTGGGACCCACCAGCTAAATCTTCGCATGCAAGGAAGTGCCTCCTTATCCTCCCTGATAGTCGGGCCCCACCTGGTCGAAGCGTATGTAGCGTTGTCATTTTGGTCACGAACGTGTACATACATACTGGTCAATCCGTCTATCTGCAAGCTGCAGCGATGAAGCGTGACCGAGTAAGGAAGGGCACGTGCCGTAGTAGAGGTGTGCACGTAGCATGTACATGTACGTACAACCAGGGTGCAAGAAAGTAAATACGTCCACGTACATACATACGGGCGGGGTCTCGAATGCGTACTCACGCATACGTACGTCCAAGGCTCGTGTACATGGAGAGGCAGTGACGGCGTCCTGTTCATGGGCAGCCAACCGGCTGGGTCGAAACAAAGAAACTGCGTCATCGTGTTCATCGGGAGGCAATGGAATGCGTGCTATTCATCGGGAGCCAACCGGCTTGGATGGAATAGCCGATCGAAATGAGGCCTGGCTACCGCAGAATGGAGGAAGCGACCTTGTGTTCGACCTCCTACGATCGAAACAGGGTCCTGTTGATGTGGAGGGGTGTGGCGTATCGCAAAACGGAGGAAACAAACTTGTGTTGGAGTGCTACTGTCGAAACGGGGGTCCTGTTCATCGGGAGGGGTGTGGCGTACCGCAAAACGGTACTCCATGGGCTACTGTTTGTCTCCACCATCGACTGCCTCCACAGGCTATTGTTCATCCACCATCGACCTCCTCCAGCCTCCACTTGCGACTGTTCGTCCAGGGCGTCTCCCTCCTACCTCCACCAGCTACTGTTCATCCACGGGCTCCTTTTCATCCAGCCTCCACCGCTCCTCCACTGGCTACTGTCCAACCTGCCCTCTCCACGTGTTCCTGTTCAACCACCCCTCCACGGGCTACTATTCATCTAGCCCTCCACCGGCAACTGTTCAACCAGCCCTCCAGAGGGTCCTGTTCATCCACCCCAATCGGCTCGATCTGTGTCCTGTTCATCCAGCGACAATGGCCTCTACTACCACGGGTTCCTGTTCATCCAACCCCCCACCAGGAACTATTCATCCAACCCCCAACAATGCTCACTCTTCATCAAGAGGCAACATGTTCGATCGGCTTCAATAAGCAACAGTGGTGAAGGAATCACTCGATCGGGTTCAGTTAACAGCCAGATCGATCGATCGCTCGGGTTCAGTAACACGTAGCCTGCAGTGCAATCGCTTGGGTTCAGTAGGCGAGTGCCTCGCTCGGGTTCAGTTAGAGCCAAACACCTCGCACCCACACACGTATGTGTACGAGAGAAATGCGCATCGCTCGGCCCTCGACCACGCACCGTAACCGGGAACTCCCCGATATTTTCCTCGCCCTCGCTTCTCCCACAGTTTTTTCCCTCATGGACGGCCCAAAGAATGTCATGCAGCTTCGCCTCCGGCCCGCCCAGGACTAAAAATCCCATTTTCTGTCATGATTTTTTGTCATAAGAGTAGGAGCCCACCACATCTATGATGATGCCGGGTTTTGTCACAATTGTCGTCATAGAAGTGTCATAATCATGACAGTATTTTTTTTGTTCGGCCCAAAATGTCACCGATGTGTCTTTTTTTGTAGTGTACATGATTGCCTCTAGGGCATATCTCTGACAGTCTCCCACTTGCACTAGAGTCAATCAAGTAGACATCGAATGCCCATTGCTCTAGCATGCCCCTCATGCTTGGGTTGTGGAAGCGACTTAGTCAATGAATCTGTAACATTTGCATCTGTGTGAATTTTTCATAACTCAACATCACCATACTTTACGATCTTTTGTCTCAGGTGATATTTCCGATCTATGTTTCTGGTCTTGTGGTGATTCCTTGGCTCCTTGGCTTGTGTGATGGCACCAAAATTATCACAATAAAGGTCCAACGGTTTTACTGAGGCTGGGAAAATACCAAGATCATCCAGAAAGTTCCGGATCCAAACACCTTCCTTTGCAGCTTCACAAGCCGCAATGTATTCGGCTTCTGTGGTAGAATCAGCCACTTTATCTTTCTTGGAATTCATCCTGATCACTGCTCCTCCGTTCATGAAGTACACAAATCTGGACTGTGATCAAGAATCATCTCTGTTGATTTGGAAACTAGCATCGGGCTAACCACTTAGGACGAGCTCTTCCTCACCTCCATAAACTAGGAACATTTGTTTAGTCCTTTTCAGGTACTTCAAAATAGTCTTTACCATTGCCCAGTGACTCTCTCCTGGGTTGGCCTAGTATCTACTCGTTAGGCTTTTTGCAAAAGAAACATCAAGCCACAATGATGGATCCGATTGCCGAGGCATATAGAATCTGACTCGTCCTGCTTCGCTCATTAGATGTCAAAGGACTCTGAGTCTCGGTTAGCCTTATACCATGTGAGACAAGCAAGAACCCTTTCTTGGCCTCACTCATGTTGAAACGCTTCAACACTTTATCTATGTACGTGCTCTGGCTCAAGCCGAGCAGCCTCCTCGATCTATCTCTTTAGATCTTGATGCCTAAAATGTAAATGCCTCACCAAGGTCCTTCATTGAAAACTTGCCATTCAATGTCCTTGACTGAGTTCACCATCGAAACATCATTTGAGTAGTATGTCATTTGCATACAAGATCAAAAACAATATCAAGCTCCCACTTAACTTCTTGTATAAGCAAGCGTCCTCTTCGCTTTTGATGAAACTAGGGCCAGTGACGACCTCATCAAAGTGAATGTTTCAACTCCGAGATGATTGCATCAACCCATAAATGGATCTCTTGAGCTTGCATACCATACTAGCACTAGTCGGATTGACAAAACCCTCGGGTTGTATAATATACATGTCATCGGTTAAATTTCCATGATGGAAAGCCGTTTTGACATCCATCTGCCATATCTTATAATCGAAATATGCAGCTATAGCTAGTACGATCCACACCGACTTCAGCATCGCTACTGGCGAGTAAGTCTCGTCGTAGTCAATTCCTTGAACTTGTCCATAACCTTTAGCGACAAGCCGAGCTTTTTGGATTTGAACATTTCCATCCACATCAGTTTTCTTCAAAAAGACCCATTTGCAACCAATGGCCTTTACGCCAGGCGGCGGATCAACCAATTCCCAGACTTCATTCTTATACATGGACTTTAACTAGGATCTCATGGCCTCTAGCCATGCCCCTAAATCCGGTCTCATCATCCCTTTCGTATACGTGGCCGGCTCATCCCTTTCTAGCAACAATACATCACTCATCGTGCGCAATCTTTCTGACCTCCGTGGTTCCGGTGCCGCTTCCACTACAGGATCTCTGACTGACTTCGGTATGATCTCATCACCTGCCGAGCCATCCCTGAGTGGTGCTTGAATTTCTTCGAGTCAGATCGTCCTCCCACTGGCTTCCCGACTGAGAAACTCTTTGTCAAGGAAAACCCCGTTCCGAGCTACAAACACTTTGTTCTCTTCTTGGTTGGAGAAGCTATATCCCAAGGTTTCCCTCAGATATCCCACAAATATGCATTTATCCGACTTGGGTGTAAGCTTGCCTGACATAAGTTGCTTGACGAATGCTTCACAACCCCAAATCTTTTGAAAATACAAACTGGTACTCTTCCTGGTCCACATTTCATGTGGTGTCTTGTCTACGGATTTTGATGGTACCCTGCTATGTGTCAAAGCTATAGTTTCTAGAGCGTATCCCCAGAATGAGAAGGGTAAATCCGATTTGCTCATCATTGACCGGACCATGTCCAATAAGGTCCTATTCCTCCATCCCGACACACCGTTTCTTTGTGGCGTACCCGGAGATGTGAGCTGAGGTCCTATACCTCAGCTTTTCAGATGATCATCAAACTCCTAGCTCATGTACTCACCTCCACAATCTGATCATAGAAGCTTTATAGTCTTGCCGAGCTGATTTTCAACCTTGTTCTAAAACTCTTTGAACTTTTCAAAAGTTTCCAACTTGTGCCTCATCAAATAGACATATCCATATCTACTCAAGTCGTTCGTAAAAGTCACAAAGTACTGATAGCCGCCTCTGGCAGTTGTGCTCATTGGACCACAAACATCACTTTGTATAAGCTCCAACAGCTCGGACGCCCTCTCGCAACTCTTTGTAAAAGGAGACTTAGTCATCTTGCCGAGCAAGCATGATTCGCATGTCTCGAATGACCCAAAGTCATACGAAGTTAGGAGTCCATCATCATGGAGCTTCTTCATGCATTTTAGACTAATGTGTCCAAGCCGGAAATGCCAGAAGTATGTTGCATTTATCTCATTGGGCTTATGCCTCTTGACATTCACGTTATAGACCGGTTCCTTTCTAGATTCAATATAAATAGCCCATTAACAATGGGCGCATAGCCGTGGAACATACCATTGAAATAAAATGAACATCCATTGTCCTTTAAATTGAATTCATAACCCTGACTCATCAAGCAAGAGGCAGAAATAATGTTCCGACTAAGTGCAGGAATGCAATAACAATTATTCAATTCCAAAATAAATCCAGAAGAAAGTTGGAGCTACATCGTGCCGACCTCCAATGCAGCAACTCTTGCTTTGTTGTCGACCCTGATGTCAATCTCCCCTTGTGCCACACGCCTAGTTCTTACCAGCCTCTGCATTGAGTTCCAAATATGAACAACCGATCTGGTATCATATACCCAAGAGCTACTAGGTATGTCAGCAAGGTAAATGTCTATAACATATGTAACAAGTGTACCTTTGCCTGAAGCAGCATTCCCAGCCTTCTTTCCACGCTTTGCAAGCCACTTGCTACAGTTCCTCTTCCAGTGACTAGTGTCCTTGCAATGGTAGCAAATGGTCTTTGAGTCCGGGACGGACTTCGGCGCAGCGGCAGAGGTTACCATCTCTGTGCCCTTTTCCTTGGTCTTCTTCTTGTCCCAACTCCTCTTGAACTTGCCCGAGTTCCGCACCATCAACACTTTGATGAGTGCCTTTCTTTATATCCTACTCTGCCACCATAAGCACCCCATGCAATTCAATGAGCTTCTTATGCATGCCATGCATATGATAGTTCGAGATGAACATCCCATAGCTAGGCGGAAGAGAACCTAGAACTACATCTATATCCAGCTCATCCAAGAGCAGGAAGCCTAATCGATCCAAAGCTTGCATGTATCCGATCATCTTGATCACATGCGGGCTCAGTGGACCACCTTCCCTCAGCTTGCCATCCATCAAGGATCGCCAGACGTTGAACCTTCGGTCCTAGCCTGTACCCGAAACATGCTCTTGAGACTCTCGATCATATCGAAAGCCCTAACATCTTTGAAATGCTGCTGCAAATCAGGATCCATACAAGATAGAATGAGGCAGCTGATCTTGTTTGATTCATCAACGAGTTTCTGGTAGGTATTCCAGGTTGTGGCATTAGCATTATCGGCCCTCGTGTCCTTGGCAGACTAACTGAGGGCGAGTGCCTCCGGAGTCGTCTTGGCCGCAGGGACCGTCTTCTCCTGAGGCTGG
>NC_041392.1:334054632-334056003 GCF_002162155.2 Triticum dicoccoides | reverse complement strand
AGGAGCAAGAGAGGCATCCAAGCCCTTCTGCACCAGAGTTGTTGCGACCACTTCGGATGGCTTAGCCTCGGCGGCTATGACATCCTATTTCTTCCTCTTCACCGCCGACGTCAACCTGGCATCAAGATGGAGACATTGAGTACTAGTCAAGATCAAGAGCAAGGGAAAGGAGATACAATTACTAATCCTCAGCGAGGTAATCCCGCTTCCTGCCCAGGAGCGCAAGCTTCCCAGGCACAGGCATTGTCGCGCTCTCAGGAGTGGATGAGCGTGCAGCCGGCTCTACGATGGTGGCGGCCGGCGACGAGATGGAGCCGCTGCCCTGGGGAATTAGTGCCAACCTATCCTTCTTTGGGATCCCCTGGCTTAGCCTCTTCCGGGGGTGCCACCGGACCTCGTGGTGACCCCGATGGAGACCGGTGACTCCTTGACTGGGTGCTCACTGGTGTCGTCGTCATTAGAGAAGGCCCAGAGGAGCTCGCTCTGCCGCGGGGGAGAGGTCTCTTCTGTAACGCCCCGGATGTAATTTGCCATATTTGTACTCCAACTCTTGCCATTTTCGGCTCTAAGTTATGATTTTTCCCTTCATGGTTGGTCTTGTCTTCGTTTCGCATTTTGGTCATGTCATGCATTTCATATCATGTCATCATGTGCATCACATTTGCATATTTGTTCGTCTCATGCATCCGAGCATTTTCCCCATTATCCGTTTTGCAATCCGACACTCCTACGTCCTCCGGCGCACCCTTTTATCTCTTTTCATGTGCGGGTGTTAAACGTTCTCAGAATGGACGGAGATTTGCCAAGCGGCCTTGGTACACCACCGGTAGACCGCCTGTCAACTTTCGTGCCATTTGGAGTCTGTTTGATACTCCAACGGTTCACCCAACACCCCTCGTCCATGGAACGGCCTTGGAACCGTAAAGGCCTCATGCGTGTTGAAACCCAACACCCCTCTAAAGTGGCCCAATAACCCATCCAAACCTATCCCGTGTCCTCCTTCGTCGGATCACGATCGCGTGCTCAAAAACTACACGTCATTTGGACACTTCCACCTCCTTCTATGTATAAATATGTGCACCCCCTCCAAAATTCGGCCGAAACCCTAGCCTTCTTCCACCCCGCGCCGCCGGACAAGTCCGGTCCGGCCGGACAAAACGCGCCGCCGCCCTGAGCCTCTCAGAGCGTGCCACGTGGCCCCGAGCCGCCCCAGCACCACCGGCCTGCTGTGGCCCGCCGCGGGCCCCCGAGGCCCGGTCGTCCCCGCCGCCGCCTCTCCTCTCGGCCCGCGCGCCGCCCCGCGCCTTTCGCCGCCCGACCCAGTGCATGCCGCCACCTGAGGGTCTCACCGTCGACCGCCGCCCCGTCGCC